>NC_134951.1:93177976-93479810 GCF_965638725.1 Aptenodytes patagonicus
CTGCTAAGATGGCAAGCAAAGAAATGTGAAGTAACTTTGTAACAAAGGATGTGTTATTTGCATTGAAGTGAGCGATAACATAAAATAGATTGAGGCAATTTTTGGTCTGCAGCAAGCAGGAGGATGTGCGAGGTGAGGGAAGACTGAAGCCCCTGGCTGAGCAGAAGAAGTTAGTTCTACAGAGCCCAGCAGAGCCTGTGGAGGGAAGTGGGGGACAGGGTAGTGGAAAGAAGGGAGCAGAGTCAGAGAGTCCCACCAAGGAAGAGCACCAGGACACAGGAAACAACGCAGGCACCCAGACTTCCCTATGGTAACAGGTAAGGTCTCATCAAACATTGCTTCACCATCCCACAAAGCATTTCACCATCACTGTTCATTTGCAGTTAATGCACAGTTAATTTAATGTATCCTGAAGCTGGGTCAGCAATAAAGTCATATCCTTGACAAGTGGCAACAGAGCATATGACTCTGCTTTGACGTCTCACAGTTGCCAGGATAGCTATCTGCCCTGCTGTATGGACTCCTGTGTCCAGGTCCTTTAAAAAAACTGTTTGTGGTGGGGCCAGAAGAGCCCCCCAGGTGCCTTCCCAGTGCTCAGGGGGTGTGTAAAGCAGGCAGAACCTGCAGCTTTCAAGACATGAGAGAAATGTATCAGGAAGAAGAGTGGTGACATCCAAACACTACAAAGGAGCAGTGTTCCACGTATCTATGCAGGTGAAAAAAATTGTGATAAAACCCCCCAGCCAACTTCTTTGTAGAACATTTCAAACCCCACCAAGCAGGCTGAGGCTCCCCCACCCCCCAGAAGGGTCAGAAAACTAGAAAATCTTTCAGGCACATGCATTCATGTGTTACTTTGAAAAATGCAAGCAGTATCCAGGAAATTCACCCCTGTGTTAGCTATTCAGCTCTGTAGGATTGCTACTCTGCTGAAACAAACAGGGTCTCTGGCTTTGTTGATCAGACCCACCCATGGACAACATGGTACAGGTGCAGGCACAGAATGTTTTCATCAGTATCGCAATGACTTGCCACAGGAAACTAGCATGAGGCAAAACCCAACAGCTTTAAGTTAAAACCTGTGATGTTTTCAACAAATCTTACTCTTGAGAAATGTCTTCCTCCCAGAAAAAAAAAAGAAATCTCATTAGACTTCAGGGTTTTTATTCCAATAGCTGTTATTCAGCTCTTAGGAGAAGAGTCCTGCAAGACAGACGAGACTGAAAGTGTGCTCTGGTTGGAAAAGCCCCTGAGAGCACACTGTCAGGCCAATTAGACTGTGTGAGAAATTTTGAATCTTGGGTGGTGGATGAAGTGTGTGATAAAAAGCCTGAAGTGACTTGCAGTCCCATGCAAAGCCTCTGTGAATGGAAGGAACGATGTTAACTGGCCCAGACAGGAAAAAAAATGGATATGAAAAATGACATCTCAAGGGTGGCCCTTAACGACGTTCTGTGTTAGGGAAGGAGTGGAAGCAGGTAGATGGGACTCATGTGAAAGTTGAATTTCAGCAGGAAAGTGAGTCTGAAATTAACCTCTGTGACCTCCCTACACTGAAGAAAAGTGTAATGAATTTGCCAAACTTCTATCAGATTAAACAGTTTAATGCAAAGACATAGTTGACATATTGAAAATTTAGCAATGTAGTACCTTGCATAGTGACTTACCCTCTTTACATGCAGAATGTAAATAATGAATAACAGTTTGGATTTGGCATATTCCTATGAACTGTCACTTTGATTTCTACTGCTCTACATGAACACATAAAGCAAAAGATTCTAGAGACAGCTCATGGTGGATGTGCTACTTCTTGTTATTGGTAATTCCGCTTGGGACTACCCTATTGGTAATTTCTTTGCTTAATACCTCTCAAATATTTTTTGATACTTTTTTTTTTAATATGCAAGTAAATATTATATTGGAGTAACTTAGTTGCTTTTACCATTTTCTTGCATCAGGTCTATCAAGTGTACATTTTCATTTAAAAACTGCACCTGTAAAATAAATACTTCCTCCTCCAGAAGTTCAGAACTTCTTCACAAAGGTCACAGTGTTTGTCATTACTGACAGGAAAGTTCATCAGTGCCTTTCAATCACTGATAGGAAACAGTATTCTGCTTTCAGGTACAGCTCACTCAGAGAGGGCTTTCTGTTTAAGGGAGGAATTCTCTTGTGTTCACTACTGTTCAGTAGAGTGGTTTGACCCACGCTGCAGGCTGGTCTGCATGTGTGGGCACATGCTGCTCTGCTGAAGGACGGCTGTGTCACCAGAGCACTTAGCGCCCCAAACCAAGCAGCAGTTGGTGAGGCTGGTTGGCCCAGGCTGCTTGGCCTGGAGGCTGGTTGGCTCCTGGACCTTCCAGGATCCCCAGGAGCTTGCACCCCTCTCCTCTTTCCTGCCCAGCCTCGTTTGGGAAGCAGCTGCTGAAACACAGAAAGCTGAAAGTTAATCACCAGAAGGGTTTTGATAAAGCTGTTTTCACTTCTGTAAGCCATGTGTGTCCCTAAGCGAAGTTTTTTGTAGGACTGAGTCAAGAGGGCATGAACAAGGCTGAAGATAACTTCTCTGCTGGTTCCCTGTGCTCCACACCCTACATCCTGGGAGCAACAGCTAATCTAAGGCAGACCCTAAAATAAACTTCTCTGAAATACTACTTGAAGAGTTCCTTGTGTCTTCTCTCACTCTTCTTTTTCAGCCACTTACTGCTGTGGTGTTTAATTTTTCTCACACTGTTTTGAGACTCTGATACCTTGACTCAAATGCTTTTTCTTTCCTTCCAATGAATTTCAGCTTTCCAGTAGTCAGCTCATAATATCTTTTGTATTGGTCAAACCAGTCCTCTATTTCTGTTACCCATTCACCCATGACATTCATTTATTTTCTTTTAATTTCTTTTAGTTTAGTAACAGCTGCTTGTAAATCAGAGTATATTAACCCACTCTTGCTTTTTATTGCACTCAGGAAATCTGTTAAATCTTCTTCAATGAAAGTCGTCCCATTCTCCACTTCAGTTCTTTCATCTTCATCTTTCTTCTGGGGAAGCCTCCATTACTGGATGGAACATCACAAGTTAACTCACTTGTTCTTAATGCCAGGCAAAATATAGTTTGTTTTCTTCAGATGAAAAGATCAAATATTTCAGCTGTGAAACTCTTTACAGGGAAACTCTAACAAATGCTGTATTTTATCACAGTTCAGGTAAGATGGGAGAAAAGAAAAAGAAAAGCAAGACCCAGGAAGTGGAATTAAACGAACTAATGAGCAACCAATCAACTCGAGAAATTGGGTGTCAAATTCTGCCAGTAGAATAACAATGCCAAGATATGTGATATGAATTTAATTTCTGTAAAGATGTGCTGTTGCTAGAAGTGAGATTCTACCAACAGGTTTCCCAGATCTGATAATGCATCACAGTGGAAATGCTCTGCAAAATTATTGACGAAATCAAATCATTTTGTTATTCAGGTTCCCAAGTTCACTCCTCCTAGGAAAATCATGTGTTCAGTTTCTTTGTTTTCTTGTCTCAGAATCTGCCTGTTTAGCAGAGGTAATCTGATGGGATGGTGTATAACCTGGTTGGTGAAGCACCATGCTGAGTCTCAGGAGACCGAGGTCATATTCCATAGCCTGACGCTGGTCCTTTGGATGATCTTTGGGAAGTTTCTCCCCTTTCCAGGTCTTAGCCTGAGCACCTCTTCCATGGGGATGATATTATCCTCCTCTGTAAAGCACCTAGGAAGCCATTGAAGAAAAAATGGTTCTAAACTGTCTTTGTTTCCCTCTTACTCTTTCTTGCCTGCTTATTGTTTTTAATACCAAGAATACTCCAAGTGCGTAATTCATGTAAAGCTCACGGACCTAATAATAGTATCAGTGATTCTGCAGATTGTCCCTTAAAAATAATTTCAATCTTTTTCAAACTCTTCCTTGGAAGAAAAACATTCTAATCACCTCTGCTCATGAATGAAATTACCCTCTGCACCTCTTGCTTCCCTCCCCCTGCCACGGGTCAGCACCTTGCCTGAGCTACCCTTTCCAGATTGCATTTCTGACTCCCTCTGTGACTGAGCCACTTATTAGACACATTCTGACACTTCCCACTAATGTGTCAGAAAAACTGAGAAAAGATTTAATTTCCTAATAATTTTTATTACAAATTCATTTCTAAACCTGCAGATTATGACTTCACAGGACAGGTTACTAAATGCATCAGAATTCTTGTTATAATAACAAGAATTCAGTTATAATAACTGAATCCTATGATCTGTTTTAGGATGGTACTCATCTATTAAGTATTCTTTGATCTAATTTAGATTTTTTAATATGTAACATTTAAATATATATCCACAAAATACAAAAGCAAATTTCTTATATGGTACAAAAGCATATTTCTTATATGGAAAATTCCCTCAAGTTAATACCAAAATAAGAGGAAAATCACAGACTCCATAATTAAATTAAGAAAACTGACAGGGTAGAAAATTAAAACATTGCTGGAACTACACTGGATGAAGCAGGATATACTTTAACAAGATGACAGACAATTATTTTTTTCCTGTTACTACAAATGATAAGGAAGCAAGATTCTTAGAAGGTTTAGAGCAAAATGGTCCTGCCAAAATGATGATTTTTTTCTTATCCAATCACTCCTATGTCAGTGATCTAAGCCTTTCATTCTGGACTCACAATATCATATTAAAAAAAAAAAGAAAGAAAGAAAGAAAGAAGAAGGTGTTTTGGTAGTAAATCTGAGACTTAGGAAAGCAGGAAAAATATTTTGTCATGGTTTTTAATGAAAAAGGAGGACCTTTTTCCTACCATATGCTTAGTCTGAGATATGAGAGAACATATATGATTTATGTTCTCCAACACTTGTGGACTTCAAGCCAGAAAAGCTTTTTCTTTTTCTTTTTCTTTTTCTTTTTCTTTTTCTTTTTCTTTTTCTTTTTCTTTTTCTTTTTCTTTTTCTTTTTCTTTTTCTTTTTCTTTTTCTTTTTCTTTTTCTTTTTCTTTTTCTTTTTCTTTTTCTTTTTCTTTTTTTCTTTTTTCTTTTTCTTTTTCTTTTTCTTTTTCTTTTTCTTTTTCTTTTTCTTTTTCTTTTTCTTTTTTTCTTTTTCTTTTTCTTTTTCTTTTTCTTTTTCTCTTTCTCTTTTTCTCTTTCTCTTTCTCTTTCTTTCTCTTTCTCTTTTTTCTTTTCCTTTTCCTTTTCCTTTTTTTATGCAACAGATGATTTAATACATATTGCTTGTGCATTTCAGCTGAAGTTTCTCTTTCTAAATGGCAAGTGCTTGACCAACAGCCTGACAAGTCATTGGAATTGAAGGATACTAACAGGCTTTGGATTCAGAAAATGCATACCTCAATACAGACAAAATCTTTTAATCACAGTGGTTGTCTTGAAGGATACACAAGGAATGAACAGTAAATAATCTCTTCATTAAAGATAGAGCCTTTAATTTAAATGAATTACACAGTCCAATCTGTATTTCTCATATACCTTCAGGGACTTCATTAAGGCAATTAAATGGGAAAAAGAACTCCCCCTCTCATTTCTTACCCTCCTATTTTTAGACTAAGCAAATTAGACATAATTTATATCAATATGATTATCTTAACTGGAAGTCATTTTCTTCTGTGCTTCTTCCTGTGGTTTTGTTTCATAATCTGTGTATAAACAGTCATTGTTTTTCCAACATAGAAGGCTATTTTCCAGGCAGTATTGATTCTATTATCCACACACACATAGATACAGACTGTTACAGCATATTTTTTGACTTATTATTTAGTTGATTGTTTAGTGTTTCTGGTGAGCCTGGTATATCTAAGGCAGCAGGGGAACTGCTTGTCTGTATTTTCCCTGTAGCCTGTTGTGATGAGGAAGGCTTTACTATATCATCTCTTGCAGGGGACTTTCATTTTGCCAACTGACTGCAAAGAAAATCTGTTCAAAGGATCATAAAATTGCATTGGTTTAAAAGACATAGATCCACAAAAGCAAAAAAGGATATTTATACTCCAGGAAGTATGTTGAAAGAGAAAGGAAAAAAAAAAAAGAAAAAGTAGAGTAGATAATAAACTCCAGGTAAAAACTGAGATTTCCTCACAGACCATTCACTCAAACCCATGCTTTCTTTTCTTTAATTGTAATTTACCAAAGGCTTTTGGACTTGAAGTCCTGTATACCCATGGCTGTCCTCCCCTGCAAGGAGAATTGCACAAACCTGACTGAGGTCAGCTACTGAGGGGCTGACCCAGGAGATCCCCTTCCCACCTTCTGCTTTAAGATTATTTAAATTACATGTGATTGTTATGAATAAGATTATCCTAACCAGAATTCATTTACTTCTGCGTTCTTTCCAGCAGTTTTGTTACATAATCTGTGCATGACCGCTCATTGTTTTTCCAATACAGAAGGCTATTTCTGAACACCGAGTCTGCTGTTTACACAGAAGCACACGGTTATAATAGGTTCCCCTATCTGTCATTTATGTGATTGTTCACAGTTTTAAGTGATTCTAAGATTTCTAAGCAAGCGGAGGAGCTCCCGGCAGAGGTCAGCTACTGATGGGTTGGCACAATGCAGAAGGCCGAGCAGTCACTATAAATTGTCGTTGTGCTTTGTCTGTACTATTCACACTATTCAGTGAGGAAGCAGAGAGCCTACGTGTAGAGAAAACCCCTGGAAAGACAGGAACAGAGTGTACACATCCACCCTGGTGTTTAAAATATAACACGAATATTTTGCTGATAAATGCTAAACCGAATTACTAGAAGTGTTCAACAACTCCTAGTTTCTTATGGGTACTGAATTCTTTAAGTATTAACTGTAGGAGTGACCACTGTAGAAAAGGATGCTCCTAAATCCTTAACATTCATAACAGACTTGCCTAATACTGGAAGAAATGCCAGTGTTTGGGGCAGAGCAGAGAAATGCCTAGCTCAGTAGTCTGTCTCTGTTACTGGAAGTCGAAGATTTTGAGTGTGGAAGAAAAATGGGCTTCTGTGTTATTTTATAAGATTACAGATTAGATATGGTTAGATGTGACGTTAGATCCAGTATGCCATGGCACTGGGGAACCTCTGAGAATCAGGCAAAGTGTCTGGAGAAGAAAATTCAGCTGTAAGAAATACAAGCATCATATCTTTTCTTATTCTGGAATAGTATTCTGAGAATAACGCTATCACCTTGTCAGGTATCCTTCAAAAGGATGAAGAGAGTGAGGGGCACTAAACAGGAAAAAAGAAAATGGAGATGTTTTTTAATATGGAGAGAGTCAAGAT
This sequence comes from Aptenodytes patagonicus, assembly GCF_965638725.1. NCBI lineage: Eukaryota > Metazoa > Chordata > Aves > Sphenisciformes > Spheniscidae > Aptenodytes > Aptenodytes patagonicus. Next base: position 93,185,259 of record NC_134951.1, read on the forward strand.
AAGTCTCCAAGTGGGCATCTTTCAAAGTATGTGGCAGGCATTTTGTCTTCATGTAATAAAGTGATTTTTGCATTTGTTTCCGAGAAACAGCTACTGTGCACAAGTTTTTTTCAATAATATTTAAAAAAAACCCCTCAACTCTAAAGCTAGATACTTAAATTTCTATTCAGATACTTGTGTAAATCATTAGACCCTTATAGGAGCTTTAACCTTTAATAACTTAGCCTCCTCCAATTTCGCAACTTTGGGACTATCTAACATCAATAAATAAATTACCTTTGGTCTGGGAGTGTTTAATGAGTGCTTTATGGAAGATGTATGAGCCACTGAAAAAAGGAGAGGAACTTGTAAATGTATTGCATCCATAATCAGACAAGTTATGACCTTTTGGCCATTTCCAGTCAAACAAAGTGTACTTTTGAACATTAAACCAGCAGAAACTGCAATTTAAAAACTATGTGACTTCTGAATGAGAAGTTTTATAACTGTGGGGAAGTGGAGGAGGAATGAAAGTCTTTGTGACTACTTCTTATAAGCATATAAGCCAAGACAAACTTTTCTATAATGCTTGGCCAGTGCTATATTTGGACATGAAATCTTGTTTTCAGAGGCTGTCCTGATACATTTACAAATGCAAAAGTGCATATTTTGTGCAGAGGTTGAAGCTTTTTGAAACTAACAAGTTTTGAAGCTTTTTTTGTAGATATCATCACAAGCTATGCCTTTAGACAAAATCACTTAAATAGATTTAGCATTAAAAAAATGACATTGTATTCCTTCCCCATGACCTGAATCTGGTATGAATCATCCTTTTTAACATTTTCATAAATGTAAATAAATGCCAAACCATAGCAGCCATCATTAGGATCAACTAAAAAGCAGCTAGCAAGTTTATGGCTGAGGTCCATTGGATTGGTACAGCTCTGCACTACATCAACTTTATGGCACCGGCTATTCCCCTCAGTGCAGTTACACCAATATCATGCTGGCACAGGAAAGCAGAGCCACAATCTGCTTCTTCAAGGTATAGATGGGCGAAATTTTAGGGTTGCTCTCAAATGTATTTTAAACCCCATAGTCTGTCTTCTAAGTCAAAGCTCACTTTCCAACGTGGCTGACTGATTCAAATGGGGGTGAATTTTCCTTGGGATGTATTAACTAGGTGTGTACAGACACGTAATCTTATCTCCACTGCTTTACTTCATTATATATTTTATCCAGAGCATTCTTCTTAGCTATTTGTCTCTTACACTGATGGTATTTAAACTTTTTCTGTTCTGTCTCGCTATCCAATTCCCGTAAGTACTGACTCACCACCATGCTACTCTAGCTTTCTACTGCCTGCAACTTCGCTATGATACATGGACTGAAATGCAAAAGTAGTGGAGTGATAAATCATGTCTGTCATGCATGAATTATACCTCCTTTGGGTAACCCATGAATGCCCCGAGCAGTATGAACTACATGGCTTTACTGTTTAATGTCCAATGTATTTATACCCCAGTATGTAAATCACATCTCATATTATTCATGGTTTATTTTACCCCAGGAACATAAACAAACATTAAACTTAATCCTCTATGCTAAATTTTGCTTAACATAGACTTTTTACTAGTCTTAATTCTTGAGTAACTTCTCAGCTTGGACTTTAAAAAGCAGAAAGCCTTTTTATTCTATCTGGTGACTATCGGTCAGTGCTGCAGCAGCAGAGGGGTTTTCATCAAGTTAGATCTCCTGGCTCAGTTCTTGAAAACAGACCATATTAAATATGATTCTCCTCCTTTAAAGCCCCAGATTCACTATTCTGGTTTCCACGTTACCATGCTTCAGACAAACAAACAAAAACAACACTGGAGCAATCCAGTAGGATAAGCACACACAGCAGGTTTCTCATTGAGGAGAAGTGCAGAGGAACCCTAATTTCTGCAGCTGGATACAAAAATATTTTGAGGAGAGAAAATTATAGTTTCAAGTGGAACTCTCCAAAACTTTTGGCAGAGATCTTATTAAAGATAAGGAGAAAATTAAATATTAAGAGATGTAATAGTTGAATACTGAATTTTCCTGAAGGCTAGAGCTGGGATCTGAATGGGCTAGAAAGGCAATATTTCACTTTCAATATGAAAAAGTTTCACCTGCGGAAAAACCTTGATCTGCCACATCAGATAGCAGAGGAATTTAGAATCACTTACAGACATTACTCCCATCTTTATTGTCTGTAGATTTTTTCCCAGAGAAGCAGGCTTTGTTATTTTCTAATCCTTCTGTTTTTCTCAGATGCTGATAAGGACCATATTATGAATGAAATCAGGAAGTGTAAAGGAAGTATTTCATATCTAGGGGAAAATACATGTTTCTCCAGATTTCGCTAAGGCAAAACAAGCCTGAACAAAGAAGCTTATGATTCTGAAAGCTGAGTTTGCTTTCTCTAGCATGACTGCTTCAGGGCGGTGGGGAGTTTTTTGGGTTGTGCTTTTTTTTTTTTTTTAATTTCCCTTCAGCTAGAATATTATTAGTTGCTGAAGGGAAAGAAAAAAAGTGTTTTTCTTTGATTAAAATGGTGCTGAGCATATTTACTGTCTCAGTCTGAAAAACAGGAAGCTCAAAAAAGACATTTTCTGTGATTCCAGTGATGAGCTGTTAGCTGAAAGCTTTGTTCCCAGAACAGATATTGAAAGAATTGTTTCACCTTCCCTCCTTAGGCTTTTCACTTTATTGATATACAATAAAAATTTCTGTCTAATGAACAGCTTTATCAGGATTTGCTAATGAAAATGAGTACATAGGATTGCATTGTTTAACAGGCCAGAAAAAAATTATCTCTCAGTACTGTAAAGTGACATTTGCCATCATGCAGTGGCCTCTGCAGAGCTTGCAGTCAGGTTCTGTTCTGCTTTCAGGGTATCAGAGGGGAATAAACCTTGCACAGCCCTCCTGGGACTGGTGAATTTCCTTGTTTGTTCTGTTCCTCCCCTGGTGGAGGAAGGTCCCATGTGCACTAGGCATGGGACTTGCCTACCTAATAGGCACTAGGTAGCCTACTCCCTATGGTAGTTCTCCTCCCTGGGAAGGAAATCAGGGATGTGCTAGTCAAGCTGGCCCACAGGTCTGTATGCAGAAAACATCAACACAGGAAGGGGGTAAGAATAAGAAGCCTGAAGTAGATAAGCTCCTGTGCAAGTTTGCCAGGCATTTACCTTTCATCTGCTATGGTAATGACGGCTGTGAACTGGCTATTCTACAGTTTACGTTGTTGCTAAAATAAATGCAGTCTGAAGGATGGTGCAGCTGCCTCACCACCATTAGCAGGCGCAGCCAAAACTTTCCAAGTGGATACTGGGAGAGATGATTAGAATAGAATAGAATAGAACAGAACAGAACAGAATATTTCAGTTGGAAGGAACCTACAATGATCGTCTAGTCTAAATGGGGCCAATGGCACCTCACCCTCTCATAGTCAAGTGTTTGCAAATGCCAAGGAAGTCACAGTGTGTGAAGAGACTCGGCACACCACCAAAGCAGTAAGATTCAAAAAAAAATCAAGTCCAGTTTGGTCCTGTGAACAAATGTATAATTTCCAGTGACAGAAAATTGTTCTTTCCAGTAGTAGGAAAGAACTTCTATGGCTCACTAGTGGTTCTTTGCCTGTTTACCTCTCATTTCTGCAACGTGGGGTGTTATTAATATGTTCATGTATTATTAAAATTATAAAAATATGTATTTGTATATGGAAAATGCTTCTAAGAAATTTGAATTAAGCTGAATATGCAGCTCTCTGAGAACTTGGGCCTAAGATGGCACAGTGAGAACTTAAAGTTTTGATTCTTTTTTCATTCATCTTTCAGTCTCTGTACTGATGACTGTCCTCATTTCCAAGTTTCCATGTAGCTGTAAAACTTTTCAGCTTCATGCTGCAGTTGTGTAATTTGTCAGACTTGAGAACGTGCTTTCAAAGACATTTGCGCAAATGATTACAGCTACTGTTAAAAACCCCGGTTCTGAATACTGAGGAAGGAACATCTTAGTAATGAGATGTGAGCAAGTCATGCCTGTTTTCTTGCTAACTGTTCTTGTTTTCTCGTCTATGGGGAAGAGTGTTATTTTTATGAGAAGTTAAACTTTAGTTAGTAAGTGCATCAGCATAACTCAATTTGCCATGTGGCTGTAATAAAAGCAGTACAAAGGCCAAAAAAAATTTTCATTTTATGCACACATTAAAAGTTAACCTGCAGCCTTTTCCACTTTGCTAAAGGTCCAGCAAGTGCAGTACCTAACTTTGTGCCTTGAGCTTTTACATGGAACTAATTTAATATTTATTAGTTGCTTTTCATGGTAGAGTTACCACTCATCACAGTTGAGTGCATTCTTTAGACCAGCTAATCATCTGATTTGATCCTTTATCATGGAAAACAGATGAATATTTATTTTTAAGCCCTTTTTGATAGTTGAGCAGTCTGAGGAGGGAGAGGAGAATTGGTTGGTTTAGAGTGTTTGGATGAAGGGAGGAGCTGTGTTTAATCAGGGCCAGATTTATGAAGAGGATGCCAGTGTAAAGATTCCTGTTGGAAATGGTCCATGTGTAATACCATGGTTTGACCCCAGTTAAGTACACAAGGCATGTCTCCTCTAGACTGAAATTAACAAAATGAAGGTAGTTACATTAAAGAAGGGATAAAGCTGATCTGTGAACACTTGTGGATATGTCTCTGCTCCTTAACTCTTACAACTGCCTATCAGATTTTGTTTCTTAAGGCTATTCACGAGTATTCACACATTCCTTCTATAGTTTTATGTCAGTAAAAATCTATGCTTTAAAAACAGAAAATCCCCTTCCTATGCTGATATAGCATGTTTACAAATTTCATGATGCCCATTAAATGTATCTTGTTATGAAATCCAGGAAGGAGACATACTTGATTAAAATATTTTTTTTCCAGGCATTCAATCTTAATCCCATCAAGGCAGGAAAAAAAAAATCAGAAACAAGGGAAAGATAATTTGCTATTCAGGTGTTTATAATGCGTGAGAAATAATTGGTTCTTTCATGCTTTCCCTTAGCTCTGTGGGATTTTAATTTTGTTTTAACACAGTGCTTGTTGTAATAACCTATAGACTGATAGCATTAAAGGGTGTATTCTTCTACATTTGTGGACTTACTACAACACTTGGTACTCTAAGTTTTCTTCATACTGCTTGCCATTTACACTTATAATCAAAGTTAAAAGATAACTTATTTGCCAGACCTTACCATTTGGGATTTTTTTCCTTCTGATTCATGTTGGCTTTAGAAATATTTCTGCTTACATATAAAACATTTTTTTCCTAATCTATGACACATTATGATTTCTTCAAATAATGTATTCAAATTTGCTAAATAGATATTGAAAGAGCTTTTGTTCTTACAGGTGTGATTACTGACAAATCCGACTCAATATCTTGTACTAGAAGTTCAGTTTTTATGCTGGTTTTCCTTTGTGGTTATAACTGGTAATGTAAAAGTTATACAGAGGAATTCTGGTTGCATTAATACCTCTCTTACAAAACCTAATTAAGTCATCGATAAGGAAGCAGAAGTCTTCCCATTTGGCTTCAGTGGGAGTGGGTTCAAGGCCCCAGACAAGAATTTTGTTAAACCCATGAGGTATCAGCAGTCTGAAGGAGAACTGGTAAATAAGCAAGACAGAGGAATTATAGATTTTTTTTTTTTTTGTTTTGTTTTGTTTTGCTCAGGCTGGTGTTTCAGAGCCAATTTTCTTTAAACAAAAAAAGAGGGAAAATGAAATAGATTTGCTGAAGATTTCAGATGCAATTATCTACACTATGCACCTCTTTTCTTATCAAGACCATGTAGTTCTTAGAAAGAACACCTGGCAACTTTCACCAGCTGTATTTGCAAGTGACTTGATATAAAAGCCGAAAGCCATAAGAAGTCATGCACATATGGAATAGTGCAAAGCCAACTGGTGCCATTTTTTTATTAAATGGAACAGAATATATGGATATTCTGATTCACACACTTCAGATGTTTGCAAGCTTATAAAGAGCCATTTGAGAGAGTAGAGGCATAGTAGCTGTGTCCTACATGACTAACCACAGAGCCAGGTATTTTCTTATACTGTTGCTATTTACCTTTTCACAGCAGATTTTATTGAATTATTTTTCATTACATAAGATTCTTGTGGAGGTCGACAGGAGGATCACTATTGTTTTCATCAGAACAAAATGACAGTTAAGCTAAAAATTAAGAGCTCACTCTTCCGAGAAGCAATTATGAAGTGTAGGTCTCTCTGAGGAAGCCAATGGGTCTGATAGTTCTGTCTCCTCACACTGTATTTCATACCTTCTGCACTCACTTAAGAGATAAAGAATAGGAAAATGAAATGAAAGAAGAAAACACCTGAACTTTCCCAGGCTACTGCTTATATAAATATACACACACACACACATATTTAAAGGAATATTTATTAAGTGGTTTCCACAGTTCCCTTGTGGATTATATACTCTGACACTCAAAGCTGATGCTCTCTTATAAAACAATGTATGTGGAAATGTATGTAGAAAATTAAGCGACTAATTTTCAAAACCAGCTTGGGCAATCATAAACATTCTTTTTTATACAGGCAAGCAGCTAACCTATTTGTTTTTTGGGGAAAAAAAATAGAAAAAGAAGAATTTCAAACAGTTCTATATCTGAATGGAATAAAACACCAAATAGATTTTCTTTTTGAAAGTCTGATTCTTCATGGATAGTTCAGTCAGCTTAGAATTAAATAATTGCAGTTCTCCACTGCTTGGACTCAGTAGTTACCGAAGATCTAAAGAGAAAAGGAAGCTGCCCAGCTTGAGTAATTGTTGGTATACATTTTCAGATGACAACGTAGGACAAGAAAAGGATGGATCTGTAGGTTAAAGGAACTCTGGTCCACACAGATACTTCCTCTCTACTAAACAATAGTTGTACTTTATAGAAGAGAGCATATGAAGTGGCTTGCAGTCTTTGGCCTTCCTTACTCTTAATCCAAGAAATGCCTTCACCTCCACCTTCACTAGAGCAGCTGTGCAAATCTGTGTTGATGTCAAAAAAACATACAGAAATGCAATGGGAAGATTATCACTCCCCAGTGAAGTTCAGAAATATTTAAGGAATCAGCATTATTTTTTGGCAGTGATACCTGAAGAGAAAATATTTATACCAGAAATATTTTTATATTTTCCTAGTGTTCAGTTGCTACTCTCCAGGTAGAGGATATTTTCTATTAGAAGGCTTTTTCATTTAATTCATATATTATTAGACATGAAATGCAACATTTTCAACACTTTCCTTGTGGAGGATTTGACCCAGCATCCCTGGAAGTCAAAGTCCTCACCCAAAACCACACTTGTGTTCACTCCTCCATGATTCTCAAGTGATGACATTGAAATCTACAGATCATTTGTGGTATTTCCATTTAGTGAAAATATTGAAAAAGATTAATTTATTTATTTATTACACTGAAAAATCAATATTGAATATGCAAACATCTCTAGTCCACTCCATCTCCATAATTATCCTCTGGTTTTATATGTTATTAAATATTACTTGCAAGAAGGCCACTCAACTCTGCCATCTCTGCCACTTACAACCTCCCTTATGAAAATCTGCGGTTTAGTGCTTATTTTTCTACTAAGGTGACACCTCTCCAGCTTTGTGCAGCTACACCCCCCACAGCTGTAACAATGCCAGCCTTAACAATATTGTGTCCCAGGAGATGGTGCTGTTGATATTAAGTACCCACATACACACACTGCACTAATCACCTTTATTTAAAGGTTTTATTTGACTGATGAAGAATTTTTTCTCCTTGGAAAAAGAGGAGAGGGGGAGAAGGATTGTCGCCTTTCTGAAAGGCACCTGACCTCCAGCAGAGCAAGTCAGGGTCTAGCATGTCTCCATCTTGACCTGGTTGTGTCTCTGCAAAAAAGCCAATATGTGATGTTTCTGCTTTACCTCCTTCTTCACCTCCCATTAGAGATTTAATGAGCGTCTTCATAATCTACAATAAGGCCTCCCAACTCTGCAAATTCTATTGGAAGGAGAAATAATGCCAATCTTTAAGAGACCATCTGACAACCCAGTCATCGCACTTTTGAGTCCTAAAGACTTTGCTGTTCAGTGATCTCCCTTTCACACCTACTTTAGGTCCTTCTGTTGTACCTAAGACAATGAGACTCTCAGTCACATCACTCTCACAAAAGAAAAGCTGTGAGGACTTCCTTGTGTTAGTCAGTGTTTTATACTGGTGGAAGTGAAAAGCAAAAGTATGATTAAACTCTTAATTTCAAGGTATACTATATTTTTCAAAGTGTAGACAATGTATTTTAAGGTATACTAAAAATATCTTTGATCTAAGTTTGCATCAAATGTTAATCCAAAAGTTATTAGTTATGTTTGTTTTGTTTATATACTCCCATTAGTTCAGTAGTGCCAGTTTTCATTTTAAAGGTTTTGATTCTAACACTATACTTTTCTTAAAAATAAATATGTTATCTGTCCACTTACTTCATATTTTATACTTGAAATAATACACAGAGCACTTTTGATTTCACAAGTCTGGACACTTGCAGTTGATGTCAAAAATGAAAATGGATTTAGCAAAAACACCAGGGAAAAAAAGGATAGGTCTGCTGTTAAACTGAAGGCCTACCAGAAAACACATAAAAATCAGGAGAAAGAGTCTTGCTGATTTCTTTACACATTGGGTAAGTTGTCTGAGTTTCTAGCACAAATTAATTTAGAGAATTTTTCAGTATGCGTTGCTAATTGTGTCTGTTACACTGTATTTTTGAAAACATTAAGTTCATACGCACGAAACAAGTTCGATATTACTATTTTAAAGAATTGTAAAACATTTTTGTGTGTCCTTCAGACTTCTTTTCAGTGAAAGCTTAATGTGGAGGTAGATGTGAAGGACGGCCAGAGTATCTTATTGTTAGATTTTAGTGTATTTACCACAGGAGCTAAGAAACTGCACCCTAACGTATTAAGAATAACGTGCCAATGAACACATTTCAGATAATGGATCCTTGTTATACAACTAAAACTGTGCATGCTGTGATATAGTAAGAATAGGATCTGCACTTCAGCTGAACCCATAATGCAGGCTCATCATCAAAAGGCGAGGAGTGAAACGCCCTATTTCTCCCTTTGGAACTCCCTTCGGACTGGATACTTCTCTGGCAGCTCATCCTGCACTATGACAAGCAGGTTTAGCTCTCATTGACATCAGCAAAAGCTCTAGTAACAGATATTAAAAGCTAATTAAAAAAACCCACAAAACCCAACCCCCCTGCAATCTCCTCTGCCATATCTTGTCTTAAATAGTCTTCATAATTCAACACCAGATGCTACCTTTTCAGCAGTCTTCAAAGGAAAATAAAGAAGATGAAGGATTCTTTTAAATTAATCCTTGGGCTTGCTTCTGCTCCCTGCAGTGACTTCCCTGGGGAGGCTAGCCACATGGGTGGAAAAGTGGTGATTTCAGTGGAGGCTACTCAGAAAGTAAATTAAAGCCCTAACTGTGCTTTCAATCTTTGTACCGCGCTGCTTACATCTATGTCATGACTACCATCCTCCAGCCCCAAACACAAATCTGGAAACATTGTTGCACTCCCTAGGCAACCATACAGAATTTAATTTTCATATGATGAATCTGGCAATTTCTCAAGGAAGTGTCCAGTCTTGTTGTCAGACAGAAGTGTCGCTAAGGGGTACTGCCAATGTCCCCGTGATCTTAGGGCTCATTAGACATTAAGGTGTTCTGAGGATAATTTTTCCTATATGAAAAAAACCCAATCAAAGTACTATAGTAATGTCTGAATGTTTTGTGGGCAAATCTTTCCCTGATTGTTTTATCCTGTAAAGAAAACCAATGAAAAAAATCCATGCTGTTTTGTGAGACAGCCCTGTGTATTGCATTAGGGTTCCCCTGCCTTTTTAAGGAGAACAGTGGGGAGTAGGATGGCAAGTCCCTTGGGTGCCCATGGAGCTCCAGAGCATAAGGCCAGGCAGCCACCTTAGCTCTGTGGGCAGCGATCTTTAGAAGACAACAAATAAGATCCTTAAAATGCCAGAACTACTTCTATAGCGAGTGTCTCACAGTGGCTACCACCATTTTTGTGGTGCTTGGTGTGTGGTGAAGCCTTCACTCACATCTTAACATTTAGGCTCCAGGGGTTTGGTCAATGTCTTCCAGGAGGTCAGAAACATTAATGTCCTTTGTACAGAGCTAAATAACTCAAATGAATGCAGAATTCAGCATACAAATGGAATTATCTTTCAAAATATAAAGAAAGATACATTTACGCATGTGCAAGTACCTGGATTGTACTGATGAAAAATTATCCATCTCTGCAAGTGTCAAGTCACAGCATGAGTCATTGTATCTAGGCTTAGTCCTCAATACCTCCCAGCTGGCAAGAGAAACGAGGCTTCTTCCCTCTCCATACCTGTCTGGTTCCTTGGTATCCATCCAGAAGGCAAGAAGTCCACAGTTTAATCTTCCTTGCCTTTTTCCACCCTCTTTGGTCCCCTGGACGCTGCCCGTTAATGAAAAAGGAAAGGCTCTGTTTTCAATAGCCAGTGGAGCTGATCAGATCCGTGCCTGGCCCCGTGCAGCCAGACCTTGAGATGGCTCTGGTCCTTACAGATGAAAGTGAGAACGAAGGAGATTGAGCTCCCTCGTGCTTCCCCTCCACCAATAATTCTTGCCAGGGCTGTTTCAGCCACAGTTAGGACCCTCGTCACATAATAGCTACGCAGCAATTTCTTCGGATCTCATGTACTTAAACCCCCTGAGAATAGCAGCGCTGATTCCTCCTCTTTTCAGAGACAACTATCATTGCCTATTTGCCTATATGATCCCTATACGATTGCTCTGCAGTTAGATTTCAGAAGAGAAAGCTGGTTAATAAATCTTAATCTAATGAATCATTCTAACCACCCAGCTACTTGGCTGCTGGCTCTTTTCTCACTCTGACCATTTTTCATAGTGGTATTTTATATATTAAGATATTTTGGTCTTTGGATCATAAAAGGTTGCTAAGCAATGTATGTATTTACCCCAGAGGAAAGGGATAATCTGCTGCTTTAAAATCTTCCCTTAGTTTAAAATGTTCTTCTATTTAAGAAGGAACAGCAAACAAACAAACAAAAAACCTCTCTTCCCATCAGGTAACACAAATTATATTTGATGGTCTATAATTCATTCTTTCAGCAAAGATTCTTTCTATTTCTTTGCTTATGTGTGAGTTCGATCTAATATCTATAGAAGAATTATTTTCCCAGACTGGAAAGTATTTGCAGATAAGAAAGATAACTCTTACTTTAACTGCTTTAACTGCTTTCCTTTCTTCTCCTTCCTTTTCTCTTAAGCATACATTGTGGAAAAGCAAATTTCTCTGATACCGCATTTTACTATGCAGAACCCAAGCAACAGGATCCAGCTTCCTGAATACTTAAATATCCAGTACCCAGTTATTTTTCAGATTATTAGAAATGCAGTATATCCTCCTGTATTAGTGTCTGCATTATGAAAGCCTGAAGCACCTCTGGACATAGCTTCTTTAAGTGGTGGGGTTATTCACTATTTATAAGAATCGGACCCATTGGTATGCTGGAATGCATTTTTCCATGTTATTCTTTGGGGGTTTTGTTCATTTTGCTCTTGTTATCTTTGCTGTGTGTCATTCTCTGAGATTCTGCATCCACTCAGGAACCACAGGGACTTTTCCTTTGGGCAATTACTTTCAGAGACCTATAGCTGATGAGCAAGAAAGTAATAATCCATACGAAGTTACTAAAAAATGCGAAAAATAATTGATAAACAAACAGCTCCCTACCTTACCATGCTGGATGTGCTGTGGATTTTGTGAAAGCAGGTTGTCTTTTAAAAGGCACTGGCATTAGGTGTCATCATTGTTTCCACTTACTCTTCATTTCCCTCAAACCTGAGAACTGCAAGAATGACAGTAAAATGAAACAAAGCACCCATTTGTCATTGTCTCCACTCATAACAGCACATCCCTGCCACCTTTCTAAAGCTATAGGGGATGATATGGTGCAGGGAGCCCTACAGCTGGGAAAGCAAGCCTGCCGAGTTTGGCAATAGTGGCATCACAGGAGGCTCAGCTGGGGTGTCTCTGGTCTTGTGAAGCTTCTTGAGCTATTTGCAACCATTTTAAAATGTCATTTTGAAGTTTCTTAAAAAAACAAATTAGCTTTCCTGATCTAATGGGGGTGTAGGGAGTAAGAAAAGAGTGGTATTTGACATTTTTCCACATAGTATTTCCACATGGAAGAAGCCTTATTTTCCAAACAAATTTTTCTTCATTCAAAATACTTTGTCCTGCTTCAGTGATTGGCTGATGTGCTACTATCAGACCTAATAATACAGATGCGTCAGAGGTGCAGAACTTGTATCAAGGGCATGGGAATTACCATTTGGGGTCAGCTCTAAAGCTCCAGGTAGCCCAGGAGTTAATGGCAGTCTCCCAATGGGGAAGGAACATGCTGCCTGTTACGGTGTTGGATCCCAGATATGGCACACAGGTCACAATCAAGATGTAAAATTTAGATTCGGATTTGCCTTTGGATTCATAATTGACCCACCTTTTCCAAATACCTTCTTCTGTATTCATCCCAAGTTCTGCTCCAGGAGGTTTAATCATGGTATTTCTTCTAAGGGCTATTTCCTGTCTGGTTCTTCAGCTGGTGTGCAGTTTGGCATGGAGAGGATGATGAGCTTTACTCTTTGCAAAGAAAAGATCTAATTGTGGCGCATGCACTCTGTGATCTCCTTTCCAACTCGTTTGTGATCAGGAAGAGGTGAGGTCATAAAGGCATGGGACAGTTAATGTGCACAGTCCTGCATATCACAGAAGCTTCAGAGGGATTATTCCTCTTGATGTATCTGCAGGCAATGCACCAGCCTTGTTATTGATTGTATCCACAAAACAAATATTAAGGGAAAAAAAAAGGAAAAATAGAAAAACAGCCAGCAAAACAATACTTTACTGATTCATTTTTCTTCAGACTAAGTTTTGGATCGAGTTCTATTCTCTGTTTCATCAGTACAAATCTACTCCCTTACTGATACCTTATCCCAAAAAACTGGAGTTGCTGTGTTTTATTTATGTGACTGAGAGAACTTGGGCCTTTCTGATCAGAACATATTTTATACTTCAGTGGAGTTGCTAATTCACCTGGGGACAAGGCAGTGGATTAGCTGAATTAAATTTACAGAGACAAAGAGAATTTTACGGTGATTATGACCTTGGCGTATAATATATTTTGATCTCTGTTGTTTCCTTGTCTATTTGCAGAACTCTGAAACCATTATAAATATTGTGTTATACCTACCAGACAGAGTGTACAACATTGGCTATTTTTAAACCTGTACTGAAATAAATTGATCTTGTTTTTTCTCTTATGTACTTTACAGTATTATTTCTTTTTTTATCCATTACAGTACATTGTTTACCTTTCTTGCCTGAATGGTTTTCTAAAGTCCTACAGCTTTAACTAGATAAATTAGAATTAGAACGAATTTTTTCAGGGGTTTTGTAGTTACAATGTTTGGTTTCCTAAGGAACAAAGCTTACATGATCATTTCTCTGTGTGTGGACTTGAAAGTGAGGTAGACAGAAAATAATAAAAAAAAAAAGCTTTTGAAGCTATTAGCATGGGTTAACCAAACTTGACATAGTAGCTAGATCCTAAAACTGCCCATGAGTTTGTGGAAAACTCTACCTGAGGAAAGGCACAAAGTGGGAGCCACATATGTGGGGAGCCTCCGATATTACCCTAAACATCAGTGCACTCACAATAGCAACAATCACCAGGAAATCCTAATAGTCTTTGTAAATTTTGCTATCCATGGAGCTTTGACTTTTCTCTCTTATGCACGAATATTTATCTAATATTTATCTATTCTTCCTTACAGAATGCGTCTGTCTGTAGATGTTTCCAGCATAAAACTCATACACCAAAAAAAGCCAGATTGTGCCACTTATCCTCACAGCTTAATGCAATCCATCTTTAAAATTAATCATGAGACTTACTGGCAGTACTGTGACTAGGGTACGATGAAGTTAGAAAGCCCTGCTCCGCTGAACTCTATGGCAAAACTCCTTTTTGCATTAATTGTGCCATAATTTTATCCCCAGAGAGAGAAGGGTAGAATTTCAGTGAGCATTTGCGGGAAGATTAGCCTGTAATCCCCTCCAAGGAAACGGGAGTGATTGCTGTTGCAGTGCATGTGTTTTTAAATTAAGCCACTTGTGCTAAGGAGAAGGTAAGGCAGGGGACCATCCTGCTGTACAGCAAAAAGCCAGATTTTCTTCCTAGTTTTAGCAAGAAGTCAGAGTGAATTTGGAGTAGTATTTGGAGTAGTATATATTTGGAGTATACTGCAGTATAAATGGGACCAGCCACTGGGTCACACTGATCACTCTCTTGTTAATATCGCACTTACTGAACAGGGCGATTGTACTGGGTTGTGCAACACAGAGAAACTTGCCAGCCTCTTTTGGGGGAGGAAAACAGAACATGTGAAAATGGCAAAGAACAAGTAAATGCACTTTAATTACAATTGTAAGGTATTTTCAGAAGCTGACAGCACAACCTGTTGTGAGCTACGTACAACAAAGTGTAGGCATCTTTTGGGTAGCATGGTAATGTGGAGAAGGAATGAAATGTGTTAATTATGTGATTTACTTAATTGTTTTTGAATGGGATGGATTACTCATTTAAAATGAAAACCTCTTTTCAGGTAGCAGAGACAAATAGTCACTAGTGAGTTGTACTGTACTTGGCAAGCCAAACCACACGTGTTAACAACATTAAGAGTAAAAGTTGTTGATGGCTTTAGCCCCATAGGCAAGAGAATGGGTAAAGGCCAGAATGAGTAATTTAGATATGTCGTAGAAAGAGAGATACACTATTTTAACATTCCCCAGCAACAGAGAATACATATGGCCATGAAGCAATGTTGTGAATAAATTAAGCTGCATGTCTCTCTTAAAATCTCTGGCTGATAAACATGTGTGCATAAAACATACAGATATGGTGGTCTTTTTGTTAGAAATCTGTAACCAAAAGGGACCCTCTTTGCCATCCAGTCCATCATGTTACTATTACATGCAACCAAACTAAATAATTTCTTCCACAAGCTGCTCAAACTTCATCTTAAAATTACACAGTTATTCTCTGGTCCTCCATGCACATGGAAGCTACTCCAAGGCAGCTGAGTCCAGGCAGGACTGCTCCAATATTCAGAAAGGATCTTCACCTAGTTTCCAGCCTAAATGTACTCATGGGCCATTCGTGTCCATTTGTTGAACAGTAACCTTTAGCTTGAATCATTCCTGTCTCCCCGATTTTTCATACTGAGAAATTAGATCTTCTCTCATCCTTCATTTTGCTAGCAAAATAACCCAAATATCCCAATTTAGGCTATATAGATGTCTTTATCCACTTCTCTCCTTACAAACTCCCTTGTTTATTGTTCTCTGTTTCTTGTACTGCTCAGCTTTCTATGACTTTTGCCTCTGTCAGCCCCATCCTCTGTATGATTTACCAATTATCCATTTGCTGTGATTACAGACAGGAAATTTTTGTCATACCTTCAGCTGTGAAGTTCTTGGACTACTCAGAAAACACAGCCTAAAGCAAACTTTGTAAGCTACTGCCAAACAAGCGACTAAGCAACAGGAAAACAAAAACATTCACTTATCTCAAGGAATAAGGGCCGTTCCTTTCTAAGAATAAGTCATACGCACACTCTCCTGTTCAGTGTTTGCAGGAATTCCCTGAGTTACAGTCTCACTGAGCATTTGGTATGAAATACACCACAGATAATATCTGAGAAATGTTTTGGAAAGTCTGCCTTGGTAAACATGCTTTACACTTTTGCATTATTTATTGATATTTCTTTAAATAATTATTGATGAACTTTTGTGCTTTCCTATCAATAAGGATCAAGATAATTCATAGAATGGGTACTACAAAATAATTTTAAATTCTTAATTACTTTCTATAATTAGAAAAAATCCAATCTTTGCCTCTGTTCAAAAATCTACAGAAAAAAACCAACCCAAAACCAGAATCATTTGGACAAGGGGTCCTGAGATGTGACCTTAAAATTCAAAGAGTTTGTTAGAGTTGTTTCTTTGCCAAAATACATTTTTCTATTTTTCTTTAGACTCTCCCATTTTTTTATGAAATCAATTTGGAAAAAAATAGAAAACAAAATTAATTTAACTAAAAGGAATTAAACTTAATTTCTTAAACACCTTAGCTAAGGTCTGCTGTGCCTTATATGATGTTTAATTCACTACCAATAGTTAAAGGTGAAGTTACTAACTTTGAATATTAAACCTATTACTGTGGTAATAATTACAGAAGATAGATAAGGCCAGGATATGATATACATATATAAAATTTTGGTTTAATCTTGTTCTTGTATTCACAAGAGTACATCTGCTTACTCTTTCAAGCTCTAGTTACTCTCATAATTTGTTTTGAAAAGTGGCCTGTTCTCACTAGTATTTTTGCAGGTATATATTGCTACAGAAAACAGTGGCTGCTGCAGTAGTGTTAAAATTAAATTCAGCCACTTTAAATCTGTGGGATACATTTTGAAGAAATTATTCACAAAGCTCAGGGGAGTGACTATTACTTTGGTAGGTAAAGGAATCTGTTCAAAACAGCTTAGTTAAATATGGGCTACTTACCTTAAAAATGTAAACTCCTCTATCTATCTCTACATCGCTACCGATGCAAGGTTATAGATGATTTCACTTGAAGTGAAGTGAAACAAGGGATAAAACTGAGCCCTTAACACTGTTGTAGGTATCTTCCCTAGACACCTTTTCTTATGATTTTTCTAAAGGCAAAAGACAAAAGTACTACTTTAATGATAACTCTGTCTTAACTACGTTATAATTCTGTTGTAGCAATTTAATACTTATTACTTCTATCTCCAGTTGGAAAATGTGCTGCCTGGGGCTCACAGTTCATCCCAAACAGCAACAGCCTGGCTTGCTGCCGTTTCCTGATGTGCTCTGAATGACTATTGTGCTTCATTAGCACTCGGACCCCATCTCCTTTTCTTCTCAGCTGAGCCAGCTGATGACTCTCTTGGCTGAACAGTTTTAACTGGGTCTGGTAAAACAGAGTTGACAACTCCCATTTGAGTTACTTGCTCTGTATATTAAGGACTGAATTCTGATCCGTTTACCTTCACTGGGTGAAGAGGTATACGCGAGGGCAGAATTTGGCCCTGAAAAAAAAAAGATCTTGGGGAGAAAAGCTGTCAAATCTTGTTTAGCCCTATATTGAGGTGTGTCAAGACGCTACTCCGTAGTCCTTCTGCTCCTGTCACTCCTCAGCAGACCAGCTCATTTGCAACCAAGGAGGGTATAACCTCTGCCACTGCTGTGAGGTTGTGATTAAATATTGAGTAAATACAGTTTCAGGTTGCTGGCTTCAGGGAAGCTGCGGAGGTGTAAATGAGAACAGGATTTGGTCCTCACAACTCAGAAGGAGCCTTGTAAGGAGGCAACGTCAACAACATTTTGGCCTAAGTATTGGCAGAGTTGTCAAGATAATGATGTTCGTCATCCATTCTTCTCCTGTCACTGCTCAGCAGCAGAGTTATTTCAAGTACTATGTAACCTCCACTGCTGCTGCAAGATCACTATTTAAATCTGAAGTAAATAGCACTTTGCGAGCCTCAGTGGGTTTCAATGGGGCATCACTGAGAACCGAGCATGGCTGGTAGCATGAAATGTCAGTATGAACTTCTCAAGTTCATCATGCCCCTATGCAGAATCCCAAACTCTGCTTCAGAGCTAGTGAGGCAGCTGAAAGAGGTGCACACAAGCTCTTTCCTTCGAGAGACCCTTTTGTCCTTTGCATTGCCACACCGAATGCTCTTGCATCAGTGGCAGATGAAGTCAGAGGCAGAAAGAAAAGTCATGATTATTGTTATGATTTTGATCTAAGGATAACTCTGCCTTTCTTTGCTTATTTTGTAAACCTACATGAAATTAGTGTTTTATTCCACTAAAAGTATAAAAAATTGGTATAGCATAACAATGAGTTTGGCTGGGAAAGGAAAGAGACAATCATACCAGGTCACCTGGATTCTTTACTTACACTTCCCAGAGAGGGGCAAGAAGAAAGCAGAAGTGTTTTATGAATTCCTGAACTGGGAATTTCCACAACATAGAGATTTTTTCCAGAAAACATACCAGCTGAAAAACCTGCATTTATAAAATTCTTCTGTCTCTCCTCATTGCCACCTGGATTCTGAAGATAAACACCAAGGCAGTGGAAAACTGTGTGTTGAAGATCAAAATGATATAGCTTAGCAAATGAGCCAGGAGATGCAGATTAAACAATACAGATACTGTGTCCTTTTTCAAATTGGCTTCTTGTATATGTTCTGTATTGCCTAAAGTATTTGACATTTGCAATTTGTACTAAATATGAAATAATTTCGGGCCCAAGTACAGAAATGCATGCTGAATCAAAGCTATTAATATGTTTAAATCAACCAGTGGAGAACTGAATTTGCTGATTGGATGCATCTAACCAGTGTGGTAATAAACATCACTAAAGCCATATTATTTTTCTTTCCTTGAAAGAAAAATAAAAATAATTCTGAATTTTCTTTAATGAGCTTTTCATCAGGCAGTATAAGTTCTTGTCCTGGTTTGGCTTCTCAAACCTTTAGGAGAAACACAGGTTCTAAAGTACATGCCTGAAGCCCAAATAGATGTTTGAAACACTGTCGAGGGCCAGAGGGAACCGAGCAGCTGGAGTGAATTATTTAGTCTGATCTTTTTTTCCATGAGTTTTATATTGTGAGCTGTTTAGCACCTTCTGGTTTTAGGGAATAGTGCTGTGTTTCATGCAGAGTGCAGGAGATGATTGCTCTAAAATAAGTAGCACATCCAGTGTAATCTGTTGTCCTGGAATTTTGCCCCCCTATAAACAAGTGCCTCAAAAGCATTTGGAAATGACCACTTGTAGTACGCACCTGAGCATCACTGGTGTTAAATAAGAGTTAATAGGCTGATACTGGGTTAACTGTGTGTTTACAATAAAGTCTTGTTCTTCCTAGTGTGCATACAAATGCGTGGGAAACAGTGAAGACATGTTGGATTAAAAATCCACCTTCACAGTTCCTCCTTTAAGTGGCATTAGTAAATAAGGCATCTCTTCTTTTTCCATCTTGTTATGGTTTAACCCCAGCCAGCAACTAAGCACCACACAGCCGCTCGCTCACTCCCCCCGCCTCCGGTGGCATGGGGGAGAGAATTGGAAGAGTAAAAGTGAGAACACTTATGCATTGATATAAGAACAGTTTAATAATTGAAATAAAATATAATAATAATAATAATAATAATAATAATAATAATAATAATAATAATAATAATAATAATTGTAATGAAAACTAAAATAACAAAAAGAGAGAGAAATAAAACCCAAGAAAGACAAGTGATGCAAATGAAAAACAATTGCTCACCACCAACTGACCGATGCCCAGCCAGTCCCTGAGCAGCGGTCCCCCCAACAGCTTTCCCCTAGTTTATATACTGAGTATGACGTCACATGGTATGGGATATCCCTGTGGCCAGTTTGGGTCAGCTGTCCTGGCTGTGCCCCCTCCCAGCTCCTTGTGCACCTCCAGCCTTCTCAGTTGGTAGAGCATGGGAAGCTGACAAGTCCTTGACCAGTGTAAGCACTACTTAGCAACAACTAAAATATCAGTGTGTTATTAACATTATTCTCATTCTAAATCCAAAACACAGCACTGTACCAGATACTAGGAAGAAAATTAACTCTATCCCAGCCAAAACCAGGACACATCTAAAAAATTTTTTTTATTGGATCTTAAAAATTATTATGTGGGGGTTTTTAAACTGTAAATTAACATTAATTTAAAAAGAGAAGTTCATTTGAAGCCTTCATCCAATTTTTTAGTGTCAACAGAAAATATTTCAGACACAAACATATGTCAGTGGCTCTCTGTTAAGGTGTAACAATGTCTAAAGTACAGACGCCTGGTCTCACTGGACCAGTCTGGACTGCCTGAGCTGATCACTTGGATTCCCAGTGCATTTAGCAGATAGAGCAGGGCTGCCCTGAAAGGTAATCCAAGAGATTTATCTGCTGAGCAGACAGCCATCTCGTACCAGTCCTTTACTTGCACACACATGAGAGAGTATGAAATCACCACTGTGTCATAGTTTGTGCATAAAAAGTTATAGCATAGGGCCCAGTTTGGGACCCTCAAAGAATTTAGACACCTGAACTCCAGATCACATCAAAACTTGGCTTGAATTTAGGGCCTATGTGCCATGGGCAGTGTACGATTGAGTCTACATGAATAGCTACACCTAGGTGCCTAGAAAAGTCTCATGCCACTTTTCAGGCATTAAGAATTACGCAGTATTAGCGGGTTGGCTTCCTGTATCACTCTCTTGGACAAAGCAAAACGTATCACATTTGGATTTTGTCAGTCAGCTTTTTCCAAACTTTTTGCTCCAAATGCCTTTGAAAGGAAAGTTAATCAGAGCTCTTGACTCTTTCCTAAGCTTTTCCCTTCCAGAGAGAAAAATGTTTGATTAAATAAAATCAACTCAATCAGACTTTGATAAAAGTACCTCCACAGCTGCATGTTAGCACTTTAGTGATGGTCTAAACCCCCTCATTTCATATTTAGATTTGCAATATTTTCAACAGCACTGGAAAGAGTAAACCCTTTCTATAAATTTCCCTAATCACCTTGTCCTACTGCACAGTGAACTAAGGACAGCCATCTTCTATGTCTCTGTTCTGTTGTGTTTGTATCATTGACAGGGCACCAGTGTCCTTCTGATGTGATTGAGATCTGATTTGTACCAGATGTGATTTCATATAAAGTCTTCATATAGAATCATGTCTGCCAGTATATTTTATAGCTACACATTTCCTAACTATCTATGCCGACAAAAACTACCTCATAATACAGCTTTCAGGCAATTTGCAAGCTTAAGGAAAGTTATCTTCTAGCATAAGCACTTAAGCGAATCATTTATATGCAGTTAAAACAGACTCTATCCCAGCAGATGTGATTTACTGTTAAAGTAGAAGTTCAGAAACATTAGTAAGGAAAGATAGTATTTTTTCTATAACTGCAATCCCACTATGATACAAAAGTACTCTTCTGGGACAGATTGCAATTTAAAACCACAGATTTCTTAACTTTTATCATCACAAATTTCTTCTTCCTTTTTAATTTCTTTTGAAAATTAAAAAAATAGATGTTTGATTGACATGATGATCCTTGCTTATTTAAATTGGTGAAATCTCTGCTGCTTCTGTGTTAGTGTAAAACCCATCCTGCCTTCATTAAGACTTAAATTTAATTTTTTAAACGGGGAATGCATTCTTTATAAAACTATCTATGCCAGTTTTATTCTAAATATTGTTTTTACTTTGACGATTACACTAATATAAGAGATATTCCATACCCTTAGTTTGTGTAATTTCATTAAAGACAATAAAGTACTTCAAATCAGCAGGAGCTGGTAAGAGTTATAAACATGGCCGTGTAGTTATAAACATGGTGATGTTCTTGGCTGACACAAATCAGAGTGTATCCAATGACATCAGTGCAGCTTTGCTGATTTTTTTTGCAGTTAAGTATCTCACTGACAGAAAACAGCAATGGAGAGTAGCTTGTAGCAATTTCCAATATATGGCATATATAAGGAATTAACATGACTGTGCTTGTCTTTGCTTTAAACAATTTGCCTTGCTATTCTTCTTTTCTACCAGCTTTGATCTGTTTTCTGGTTGGGTTTTTTTGTGTCCGCCTCTAATCCCCAGCATATGCATTTACAGAAGTGCATCTTTTTCTGTTTTTATATCGCCTTACACTATGGGGTGGCAATACTTGGGTTCTTCTTCATTCTAATGATAGAGACCTAGGTATTAATTTTCCAGGACTTAATGTCTGCTAGAATATATATATTTCCTGTCCAACTGTTCCCTTTCAGCAATAGAGTAGACCGAAAACTGCGTTTTGTAAAATAAACTCTACAGAAGCCTCAGTTTACATTTTATCATAAATATGATGACATTAGTTAAACAGAGCAATGAAGTTCAAAAGTGCAATATGCTTTTACAAAAGCCCATAGGATTAGAGTTTCAGCTGAGATTTCAGTGAAAACACATTAGAAGTCTAATTACCTGGGTTGCTAGGTTGATGGTAGGTGGTATCAAAATAACAATCCAATTCTGTCTGACAAAAATCTCACAAATTAATGATAGTTCAGAGTGCTGGGTTTATGTTTGCCTCTTTAGTCTCAACAAAGCATGAAAAGCTGTTGTGTCAATAACGCAAGACGATTACGTTATCTGCTTCTGAAATTATTAATGTTTGCTGCAGTATGCCTAGTTAAATCAGTCAATGCAATCTTTTCACTGAAAGAATTTGTGCTGTCAAATAAAATCCGGTAATGCATTTGACAAATCATTTTTCCATTTAAGATAATGCAATTAAAGTTGATTTCCCATTAAATTTTCCCCCTTTTCAGAAAATAGCAAGGAAAGCCCTGCAGGTTCAAACTTTAATTATTTAAATGCTTATAAAATATACAGCTTGTGAGGTCTGGATGAGCAAATAAATGGAGGGAATGCTGAGCCCAGGCATTTCAAAACTCATAAGCATTTAGAATAATTACTAGTTAAACCTGGAAAACACTTAGAAAAAGGTAAGAAATGCCAGAAGGAGGTGTCAGAAACAAGGAATCGTCATCTAATCTTATTACTTATATATTTCATTTGTTAAAAACTATGGAGAAAAAGCAATTAATGTTACATTCGAGAGTGCTGATTCTGTAAGTTAATGAGGAATTCTGTAAGGTAATCAGGAACAAGTTTTTGCTGATGTTAATCCAGACAAGTCTTATAATGGTTATGCCGTTTTTAGCCAGTTTTAGTGTATCAACATTGGCCTCATGAGCGGTACAAAACACATGTGCAAATTAGTGCCTGAAAGCACAAATTCTTAGATGCAGTTAGTGAATGTAACTCCTCTGAAGAATGAAGATCTTAATCTGAAATCTGGCCTCAATGCTAAAGTTATTCCTAGATCATGAACCAAGTATATGACTCTGTTTTCCTTCCTCTTTCCTACTTACTATTAAGTCTTAATTGTCTTTCTGTCCCTATTGCTTTGCTCTCCACTACAGGCATACCCTAAGCCTACCTACCTTAGGGCTGCTTGAGTTCGAAACAGATAACTTACATTTTCAGCGTGCCTCCACATGTGTCTCAAACTCATTCATGAGCAAATAGTCTCCAAAGTTAAAAAAGTTTCTGACCTTGTCAGCAGTCCATCATATTTTCACTGTGATAGGACTTACTACTGCTGTAAAAGAGCTAAAGAAAGGAATTTTAACCTTCCTTTCACAGAGGCAGTAGGTGGAAATATGTGATAGTGATATATCTAGGGGAATTCAGATAATTTGGTAAGAGGGGAATTCCCTGAATTTTGCTCTAATCACCCAGGAATCAATCAGGTATATAATGCAGCTGTATAAAACACACACTTGGTCTTGGTGCTTTACTGAAAATGACGCTTGGCTCGGTATCAGAAATGGGATCCCAGCTCTGGAGAGGCACCTGGGCCAAATTTGAGCCAGTTCTAGGCTGAGATCCAGCCTGACACCCAAGAGCTGAGGAGGGAGGCAGGCTGGGCTTCAAAATGCCTCTGAGGAGACAGGCAGTTTTGGGTCTGATGGGGGATTCCCAACCCACCATTTCAGGAGAATGCCTATCGCCAGCCATCTTTATGTAGTCTTCAGACTTGTGTGCACCTGTGATTCGGACTGTCAGTAGGTTTTGCTTGTGGACCATGGCCTGTGTTTGAACCCAGAATTAAAATTGAGGGGTGAAAATTAAGCAGATGGGGAAAAAATAAATAAATACAATAAAGTCAGGGCTAATTGATCAAACTGCTACCCGAAACCACAAAGCTATGTGCAGATATGCTTCACAGCTTGAGACAGGAGTGGGCTCAAACTGGCATGACATTAGAGCACCTTGTGTTTCTCCTGCTGTGTTGAGGCATCATCGGTACCTGCTGTGTTTGTTAGGGCTTTCTGTGGCAGCACTGTGTCCCCACTTTGATTATACCATGCCATGGATACTGAAGCAGTCTTATAAATAATACATTATAATAAAGTCAGATGAAGGAAGGTACAGAATCACTACTATTGCGTGTAATCAGGGTAAACTAATGGGGATTGCGTGGGAATCTGTGAATACCAAATTTTAGTAGTGCAGGCAGATAGATTAAATTCCCCAAGAGATTACCCTAGTTCTGCTCTCTAATATCTGTGGATATTGAGTGTCAGCAGAAACAAAATAAATTCTGATGCAACAGGAAAACACAGTTCATTATGTTTAATGTTAGAAAAACAATAGGCTGAAGTCTGCCATTGGTTACGTCAGACCTAGCTCATTAATCACACCGGCATGGTGCACGGGGAAGCGGGAGTGAAAGGCTGGACATCCCTAGTTTTGTCCATGTGGAAAACCTCTGCAAGAAGGCTACAGGGGCTTATTTCCAGAAATTGTCCGAGCCTCTCCCCATTTCTGCTTTTGGTGAGAGTTTCCCCCATGCAGAGCAGGGCATGGGAGACATCTAAGAGCGCCACATGTTGTCTGAGATCAGGGAGTATCCCCAGCCCTGACTGACCCTCTCCAAGTGGCTCAACAGAAAGAGAAGTAGATGAGGAGGCAGGAGGGAGGGCAGGAGGATGCACAGGGCAAAGGGGGGCAGGCAGGTGTGAGATGGGATATATCTGGGAAAGAAGAGCCTGCCGGTAAAACAGAAATAAAAGTCAAGTGGAAGAACCTTTATGGAAGGGTGAGGCAGAGAAAAAGCAAACCACAGCTTAATCCAGGTGAGATGGCACCGAATTTTTTATCTGTATTGCTAAGGACGTTGCTTGGTCATTCAGCCTACCCTGAGACCCTGGCTGGACAAGTGCTCAGGAGAAATGGGCAGCCTCACTTACAGATCTGGAAGTCCAGCTGTGTAAAAGGTAGCACCCAGAGACTTTGACAATGGTGGCTGCACCATGGATTGTCTCATAAATCTTCACCAGACTGTGATGACCATGATGCTGTGGGAAGGTGTTACCATTTTCCTCTGAGGTACTTCCATCCAGTGAGAGCACAGAGGAGCTCTGGTGTCATGAATCATGCTGTCAACAGAGTTCAGATCTTTGTAAGACCTCGGGATGGCTTGGGAACAGCAGGAGGTCTTGCATTTTCTTTGGCTTTAAAGAAACAATAATATATGGTTTTTAGCATACATTGCCTCATTCCAGTACTCCTGAAGGGTGGGTGAGGCTGTGGTAGGTTGTTGGGTGTGGAGAGGGACTGTGCAGCATTACTGTTCCTCCTGCATTTTCCCACATCACTGTGAGAAGTTGCTGGTTTAGAGTAATCTACAGAACAGTCCCTGTGGCACAGATCAATGGTGCCTCATGGTGAGGCTCATAATTTGATTTTTGTGGATGTGTTTTGTATTTCATTCTATAAAAGTGAGATGGTGGTATGTCTGAATGAGCTCAAGAATTAATGTTGTGTCATCTGGAAGATTTGTTCTACCTGGCTCTCATAAAGCCTTTCTTTTAAGTCAAGAAAAAGATTAGTTCTTGTGGAAGATATTTACCTTGCCAGGTTTCAACACATTCCCCTGTGCCATGGCTGCAAAGGCTTCTTAGTATTTAAAAATGACACCTTAGTATAAAAGCTGAATTTTGTTGCTATATTCTTAACTGGCTAAATTAAAAAAAAAAAAACCAACAAAAGAACTGCAGGCTTACAGTGAAAAGTGGGATGCCATCCTCAGATTTCCAACAATTACTGATATTGAATTCTACTCGTCAGTGTGTCACAAGAGTTGTAACAGAAGGCCAACAAGAACAAAGCATCCACCCATATTTATGAGAAATACTATCTGAAAGACACCAGTCTGGTCCCCTGTATACCTAAACACTTCCATTTCACTAGCAAGCATTAGCAAACTTACCATGGTTTTGTATGCATGAGAAAGTGTTTTGAGTGAAATTCTGGAAGCACTGGTATCAATGGAAATATTGTAATTTATTTCAGTGGAGCAAGGATTTAATTTCTTGTATCCTGAGGAGCTGCTTCTCAGCAAGCCAGAAGTAGCTTCCTGAACTGGCTCCTTTCAGGGGTACCCTTCCACAGAGCAGACTGAAAGACAGACAGTCTTCTGCTGCCAGGTTTTCTTTGTGAAGGTGCTGTTAAAGAATAGCTGGATAAATATATGACATAATTACAGTCCAACTTGTTGCTGGTGTCAGAAAATTGTGGCAAAAGTAACCATTACTAATTAATAACTGTTGAAATTACTAGCACAACAACTTTCTCAAACATTAGTGTGAGAAGTTTCAGTAAAGCTTGCAGGCTACCTTTTTGATAATCTGTTCATGCAAATAATTCACATAAGCCACTACACAGCTGTTAAACTGTTAAATTTCATGTAATCAAGTCCCTGACTGACTGGACTCTGTCCATCTGTTAAGAGGATTCCGTATCCCTATAGAAGAAGTGACAATGCAATTGAACCATGCTATTATGCAATGCTTGCCCTCAAAAATTAGCAATCGGAGTTTAATCAGCATCAAAACAGATGTCCATTTGTTTATAAATATAGATGCTATATTTCCAGATATATGTATATCAGAAGAAAATGGATTGCAAATGAGAAGGGACCTAATGAAAAGGGACTTTGTTCACCTATCACAAATATTTTGATTTATGCCTACAAAATATTGCTCAATTTGAAGCATGGATTTCTTTTCCCTTCTGCTCTGAGAAAAAGGGAAGCAGGCCCAGGAGATATTCAAAGTTTAAAGATGGTTTGAGAAATCAGCAGATACTAATGTTAGAAATGCTTCTGCACCCTTAACTCTGCCCCAACCTTAGTTACCATCTTCCATCCCACCAGATCCTATAAAGACCACCACTGTGATCTGTCTGGATGATCTCAGCAACATTTTTATTGAAGGTTTAGCCAAGTATATGTACCAAAATAAACCATGTTTTGGTATGTGTATCACATGGTTATTGCATGCAAACAAACAGAGGAAATATGCAGTATTAATGAGGTTCTGTATGTGAGCTTCATCTGAGTGGTAGTGCTCCCAAGAACCCCTTCCTCCCTGACATCTCCCCAGTTCCTGATTCCAAGCCTTGCAAAAGCACCCAGCCCTCATCATTTTTTGCCCTCCCATCCCCTTCCCTGCCCTGGCCTCTGTGTCTGCTGGGAGTTATTCTGGCATTTCTCTTTCAGGAATTTATAATGATGTTTACGCTTCCTAAGAGAGGAGTTACACATGTGAAAGCATAGTAATGTGTTTGGAAATGGAAATTTTAAAAAAATGCTAAATGCAGGAAACATACATAATATTCTCCAAACACAGTTTCTTTCCTGATTTAATTCTGCGAGAATGGTGATATTTATTACTAAGAATTAACTTGTATTGCACCTGTAATGGACTCTGATTAAGAGACTAGACTCAATTCCGGAAAATATGTCCCAGCTACTGTTTAGTGTGCCCTACCTCTCAGCCTGGGTGCACCAAGGTATATGAAGAGACAGATTTTCTTAGCCTCCAGTGGAATTACATATTAATTTAAAACATGTAACCAAGGAAAAATAGTGTTCAATTACCATTAAAATTTAATGTACTTGCGTAAGCATTTCATAACAGTGCCAGGCTGAGGATATAGAAGTGCAAAGACAAATATTCAAATACGAAAGCCCATATTTGTTCTTCTCTCTCTTGAACAGAAAATTAATATTTAACCTCAAGGTTGGAGGCTCATTATTACTTGATACTCTTTTTTCATTGTTCTTCATTAAAGTATCTATAAGGACACATGTCTATATGTGTACAAAAATATCATGTCCATGTATTTAAAGAGCATTAGGCACAGAGTTGGGGTTTAAAACAGACTTAAGTGACTCAAAAGTCTCCCTCTCATTGCTTTTCGAAAGGACTATGAGATCTAAGTAATTTAGGTGCTCTGGAAAATTTGCTCTTCAGTCCCTTGTTAGAATCAGGCATTATGAAGCGTGGGGTGGTGGCTGGTGACATGAGCTCACCCCAAAGCTGTGCTTTGAAGATCTGCTTCCTGAAGCGAAGGGGGATTGCCTTGGCTTCTCTTTGGAGTCAGGCTGAGCTATGTCCTTGGTGTTGCATCACTTCTTCTTCTTCAGGATCTAGAAACTGGATTTGTATATGTGCAAATGCAACTGTCTTGTCGTATTTTGTGTTCTCTGCTGAATATGAAGAGATATGGCTGGGAACTTAGAAACCTAAATAACTGCTCTGGAAATAGTAGCCCTCCTTTTCTGTGAGGCTGCATTAAACACAGTCTTTCCAAGCAGTTTCCTACTGTTACCTCTGTTCTGAGCTTGAGTGTTTTTCTGTGGATTTTTTAGCATACTAGTCTCTTGGGACTAGTTCAAAAGAAATCAGCTTTTTCCCATTTAAATTTTTTGTGTAGCATTGAAACCGATTTTTTTTTTTAATAGGTATTTCATCAAATGAGTTCCTGAGATCACAACAGAGTTGCTGGAGGGAAAGGAGACAGGCACTGCACTCTCACCAATAGCTTGGAAATGACGGCACTGTAGGAAACCCATATTCATATTCCGCCTCCTAGTCATTGCACAGCTCAAAACAGTGGTTGGCTACTCTCTGGCTCTAGTATCTTGGTTTTGGGGTTAGTCTGGTTTGGATGTATGATTTTGAAGGTCTCCATTTTACTGTGGATGGGAAAGAAAACAAAGCTTGTGGAGATCTAGGTGTAGAACCACTCTCTTCCTACTCCCCTGTCTTCCCTAACACTGTAACTTTTGGTAGGAAGACAAAGAAGAGCAGACCGCCTTCCCAACCTTCCTGATATACAAGAGGATATCAGCTGTGGATCAGCATTTTCCTCCTCCTGAAGGAGAAACATTTTGGCCATGGTTAAAGAGGTATGGAATTTGCTTTGGGAGATTAAGGTGTACAAGAAACTGCGTAGAGCAATGAGTGGACAGACAAAAAGGATTATGTGGTGCATGAGAGTAGACTCTCCTTGGGGAACAGCATGATCACAGGGCTGCCCATTCCTGTTCCCTAAATGTGCACATCTGGATCTGTATGTGCTGCCTGCTCTTAGGAACACCTAATTGCCTGTGTACTGCTGTTCTGCTTCTCCTCTGCGAAATTTCAGTTGGTGTCTGACTGTCTCTGTATCTCCTGACAGCAAAGCTGGTTCTCTGGGTAATAGTGTTGAATGCCCATAGCTGGGCTCTGTGCTCTAGAAAACCTCACTTACTGCTTCATGTAAACTGGAATTTTCAGCAGGATTTTGCATCCAGAAGAAGGACTGTATATGTCTATCTTAGGTTTAGTTGCACCAATAGATAAGGGAGATTTTCCTTGAAGATATGGTTGCTTTAAACACCAGCATGCACTGTGTGCATAATATTAGTGAATAAATCTTATTTACTCAGATATTTTCTTCAGAAAACAAATATGTGACTTCTGTTTTAATAGGAAAACAACCCTGTGTGTAGAAGGTGCAAAGCACATTATTGCTGACAAATACATCTTTTGTGATAAAGGCACAGGACTACAAGGGTTGCAAGACAGCTCCGTTTTCCATGCAGGTCTTCAGTGGCACAAATATAAGAAGGAATCCAAAAGAGACAAAGTTAGCAATACATATACAGAATTCTGGATTTATTCTGTGAGTCTACCCAGTCAGGTAAACTTCAAGTTAGAAAATATTTTGGTTTATGTTGCCTTGATTCCTGTTCCTTCTTAAAGAAAAAAAAAACAAACCCACAAAAACCAACAAACCACCAAAAAACCCCCCAAAACTAACCCCACAAACAACAGTTAGTATTCTTTGTGCAGAATCACTGCATACATGTACAATCTATTCTAAATCTGCTCTTTGTCATCTAATAACATTTCACTGTTCTGTAGTACCTTCATCTGGAGCTAGATGAGTAATTTGCCTTTAACTCAGCACACCTAAAGGTGTCAGGCTGAGATCAGAGGTGCACACTCTGCTAATCACTGCAGAAAGATCTATGATTTCACCAGTAAATTTCAGGTTCAAAGTACTTATAAATCACTTTAAAATTACACCAGGTGAAATACAACAAACAGTTATGTTTCAAGTTACTTTTTTGATGATTATTACTCCTTATTCACAGACAACCATAAATTCTCCACCTACCTTATAAATTGTACAGAAAAAACCAAACCAAACCAAACCAAAAGAAACAACCCCACAAAAACCCACATAAATTCCTCCCTTGTGATTTGCCTTCCCTTCCCCTTTCCTTTCCTCTGAAAGAATACACTTGGCTGTACTCACTGGATGAAGGCCAAAGGGACTCTTCACCAGCACTCTTCTCTATGAGATGCAAAGTGTTCATGGTGGGGACTCTGAGATGTATAGCCATCTAACACAATTGAAATGGCACAATTTACTCAGCTTCTTCTCAAGGTAATGCTGTAGTACTAAACCACCATAACAACATAGTTTTGACACTCAAAAAGCTATCACTGAACTAGTGATTTTCAATCTTTAGTTTGCCTCCAAAAAAAATTTCCAGTGAAATTGCAGACCTCTCTGTAGTAAATTTAAGCCCACTGACTTGTGCTCTTTTTTCTTCATTTTTTCTTAGAAGTAGACCATGAACCTTTTGGAGCCAAAGAAAATGGTTTACAAATGAAAATCATGGCAGTAAACCAAACACTGACCTCGGTTCTTAAAGATTACATGCAAAGTATTTTCTATCTTACTCTCTGACTGAGATGGTATTGTCATTTCAGCTTTAGCTTCCAGTTATTTCCTTTTAAACTGAAACCATTAACATTCTTTTTTTCTTCTACATCTACCTGGAATGGCCTGCACCTCACAAATCTTTTTCACACCCCTCTTCAAATGGAACGCACGTAAGGAAGCAAAATGCTAGTCTGTAGGCGTCACCCCTCTGCTGTCTTAAATGATAGGGTGTAGTGAGACTTCAATATTTTATGAAACATCAATAGCTTCCAAACTGAGCCCTGTCATGGTGAATCCAGTGAATGCAATGCAGAAATGTGAGCTGTGAGGTTTCTCCCTCAGCCCTGAAGGAGAGGGGCCCTTTTACATCCCACAGGAGTATCTCTGAATTTACCAGGCACTCTGGCAGTGCCGTGCTACACATGCAATGCCCAAGACAGGGTGTGGAAAGACGGTGGAATGTAAAGAACTGTAGGAAACTGTGGCTCAGCTTGAGAGAGACTGCAATGAAAATGTTGAATAGCAGAGATGTACTTATTCCCAGTGGTAAAAAAAGTATAACACTGTAAGTGTGTAGAAATCAAGGTGTCACTGCATCCAAGGAACTGTAAAATGGAGCATTCAGGTGAAATATATAGCTAAAAAATGAAGTCAGGGCAGGGCATGAAAAAATCAAGGCTCTTATCTGAAGGCCAGATTCAGTAGAAAGAGTGGTATGGAGGCTGGAAATTATAAGGAAGTACTTTAGGTCAAGATGCATAAGGGAGTCACACATGAAGCCTCTCCTTAGCTGAGGGATTCCCGCAAGGAATCCAGGAACTCCAGGGGACATAAGGTTCAAATTCCTCACTGGACTTGTGATGCATAAACTTCAGACAGTTTGTGTCAGTCTAGCACCTCATCAAAACAGCAAAAGCCATTGGAAAAAAACCTAAAATCTGATAACGATTCTACTGCTTATGAATACGTGTGTAGCATATTAAATTTTCATTGGGGAGCTGGAATTTTTTCATTTTGGTGCATCTCATTGTTTTCCAATGAATAACACAATGATTTGCGTAACTGATGAAACAGTGGAGCCTTGCCAGAAGGTTCAATGAGTTTATCTATTTTCATCTGGGAAAACTACTGTCAGTTCATATTGCAGCTCTCCAGGTTGAAAATGAATCATTCATCACGGGTGAGATCCTGATCTTGTTTTCCCTGTGTGTCAGTCCAGAGCTGTTCCTTTGACTGTGGTGAAGCCACTGTGACGCTGTGGTACTGGAAGGAAATTCAGACTCTACCCTCAACATTTTGCACAGATTTTTGTTTGCCTGTCTGTGCATGAACAAAAGCCTGATGTTTTATTTTACCTTTGATTTTTTTTTTAATAGATTAAAAGACTGAGAAGATATTATTGCCACAAGAATGGTCATTTGATATTTTTCTTGTTGTTGAGTGAATGTACTTGAGTATTCACATAGCAAAAAAGCCCTAACCAGTTCCCCATTCTTTCATTGTGTTTTTGGAAGGTCTAAGGTACTCCTTTTAGCAGTGAACTCCTCTTTACATGTCTAATCCTACATATGGCCAGTAGAGAAGATATTTCAGCTGGTACTTTTGAGACTAAAAATCTAAAAAAATTTTTAGGATGTTAGTCAATTACTTAAAGATAGGAAATAATTCTGAACTCCCTTCTTTCCTAAGCTGCAAAACTGAGATCATTACAATTTTTTTTGTTCCACAGCTTTTTGAAGAAGAATCAATTCCTAGCTGTCCTCAGAAGCAGGACACCAACACCAATGGACTTAATCAAGCATGGTAAATTCCATGGTTGTCTTCTTTCATGGGATAAAATGGAAACATGAACAGTGAGGTCCTGCCTGAGAAAAGAAATGTGCTTTTTCCTTAGAAAAAAAGTAGTATTAGAAGAGGTTGGTGCCTCTTTAATATCCATCCAGGGTAAATGAGGAAGATCCGACAACTTCTGGAAAAATTCTGGGCACAAAGAAATATGACTGCAAGCAAAGAATGGAGATAAAAACCTTTGGCTAATTAATGTTCAGTCACCATGCTTTACTGAATTAATTAAATAGGTTCAAGACAGTCTGGCATGGCCCAAGGTTGGTTAACACAGGAAACATCAGCAAGGACTTAGCTCTACTGAGCTATGATATCTCCTAGAGCTTCCCATTGTGAAATCTAAAGAGTGACGTGCTTTCAGTGGAAGCACATCTGCTTTCCTGTTTGCCCTGAAGATGGCTTGCATTGAAGAGGGATATAACATCCTACTCGACGCCATTGACATTCAGATGCACTGACCGCAGCCAGGACTCATTCAGCAATACTTCCCAGGCAACTCTGAGATGAGGACATTTAGAGAGGATTATATCTTTATCGCTGTTGCTTCAAAGACAAATAAAAGCTGGCCTTTGCCATTGCAATGAAGTTGCATCAAACAGGTGGAATTTAATTTTTTTTTTTTTCTAGTCATCCTATTGCAGCTATTTTAATGAACTGATTTTTCTGGGTAAAAGAGATCTTCAGTTCCACCAAGTCCAGACAAGCAATTCAGTGCTGCCTATAGGTGAAGCAATGTAGGTTATTGCCTTGTCTCTTCAAGATGGCAGAGAAGGAACAAACCCACAAGTTCCTGAGAAGAGACAGGAGACAGGAGGTCCACAAAGCTCTATCATCTTCATGGTGAGAAACTTTTCATTAAACTTGAAGGGTGTAGACATGTCTTTGAATGATAGTACTGTGAAGGGTTGAAAATGGGTGCAGTGTATTTCACAGTGATTTCTTATTTTAGGGGACCTATGCTTTACGGCCAATTCTTTTTTTTCATGAGTTAGTCAGTACTTAGCCCTAGATCTTTGTGTCAGAGGTCTAACTTGCACTGATTTCAAACCTCTCAGATTCATGCCTGACAGTCATACCTTGAGGCAAGTTAGCTGTTCCAGATAAGCATACAAACCTTCGAATACTTCTCTGCATCAGAACTTAACTCTAAGCCTTTTGAAGTTCACTCAGAGCTACTACAATATCTAATCCATTCATGAATATTCATCCAAGGTAGCAGTAATTGTGATGCTATTGTGTCACTTCTAAATAATTAAAGACTCTTCAGCAACACCTGTGAAACCTGCCTGACTTTTAGACAACGCATAGCTATCTTTTTTTATGTTTATATTTTATTATATCACAAATACCACCTTGGGAACATGGTCAAACAGATGATTTTGAGAGTTGCACTCTAAAGAAATGAGGAAAGCATAAAAACATTCTGCAGGGAAAAGTAAATTAGAAAGATTGGTTTCATTAGAAGGCACATAAGCTTTTGTGATCCATCTGTTGGCAGTAGCTCTCCTTACTAAATAGACCTGGATGATCAGAGCATTGGAATTCAGAAAGCAGGAAATGTTAAAATGTGTACTGAAGTAAAAAAAAAAGCAAATTTAAAGTAGAAAAAACTCTGGGAAGTAAAAGTTAGGCAGAAATTATAGTTCCAAGTTCTCACAATTGTCCCAGTGAGAAAATAGGATCTGCCCTGTGCAGAACAGGTGGCTTATTCTGAACCCACAGATGTCCTGAAATAGGAGAAAAAAAATCTGATGACAGACTGCTGAAGGACATGAGACATATTAATGCAGACCCTTTCTATCTTCATGTATCTACACCGCTATGGTTCCTTCCACATCTTTCCTTGTCCACACCTGGGACAAACTCCTTCAGGAGGACCTTGTACTGATAGCTACTCTGCCAAAGGGACTCAGCTGGGCTTTCCGTTGTTTATCTCTGACCCTTGAGTACTTTTGATGAAATGGTGCTTTTAATGAAGCTTATCCTCTCGTTCATGCAGTTGGCTCCCCTCAGAAGTAGCAACTCAAATTCCCCCACTGAGTGGGCCAGTGACCAGCTTTGGTCTGGGCTTCTTCCCTGTCAGGCCTTTTGTATCCATCTCTCCTTAAGAGAAGAATCAGCTCACTTTTTCCTGTTTTCAGAATACATTTCTTTCTGGATGCCACAAACTGCTTTCTGGTGACCAGCAACATTACTGCTTCTATACACCTGAAATTGTTCCACAATGTTCTCCATCCTCGTTACCAGCCAACCCTTTTCTCTTGGTTTTAAGCCACCACGGAGGCTGTTTCTCATCATCTGGTTAGCTAGAGCTATGGGGGATAATAAGGCCATTTAGCAATCTTTCCAAGTTGCTACCCTGTGGGGCTTTTATCTTGGCTTCACTCTCTGTTAGTCTTATTTCCTATGTCTGTAGGCCACAAACCTGAAATTTCACAGATTTGTATAATATGATTGCTTGCAGACAACTGCACAGATTCAAGGCAAGAGAGGCACATTCTTCAGGACCAAAATGAAAGAGTTAGATGTACAAAAATGTTCCCATCCAGGGATGGTAAGGTTATTGGCTGGAAGACCTGAAAATCTACTGGGTCCCTTCAATTTACAATATATGAAACGGTGCTTTGGAAAACTGACTGCAATGAAAGTTAGGGAAAGATAATTAGAGTGATACCTACTGTAATTTCTGAGGAATATTTACATGGAGGTAAACAACATCACCTGGAATACAGAAGACTCTTGTGCTAAGACATTTTAGATGCCTTTTCACTGGGCATGGGTGAGAAGTAGACTGAAGAAAACAAAAATATTTTGAAACTACTGAAAATGGGCACAAGGGTATTAGGCTGGCATTTTTACATGCTCTGCAGGAGTTCAGATGCCAAGTCTATCTGGATGTTTTAGAACTTTAATTAAGCTTAAATAAATGAAGCTTTAGGCTCTGTGAAAACACTTTTCTTCAACATCCTTATGTTAGACTCAGTATAGAGTTTTCTAGATCTCCCAAGATACAGAGCCAGAGCATTAGCTTTAAAGAGTCTGTGGTCGTTTCTATCCCCAGACATTCGTGTTAGCCTGTCCCCATGCCTCTGTCTTAAGTCTCTCCCAGCCATGAAAGTTAGCACAGACAGAGGTAATGGCCACACAGATGCCCTTGTTGCAAAGGAATCCAATCTGCGAGGGCTCTGTACAGAGGAACAGGGAAAGAGTCTTCTTTCTTCTGCCTTGCAGAATACACACACACATACTCTGGCCCCAGACTGTCTTCAGGCTACTCCTTCTGCTTGTAGGTAACAAAAAATTCATCATGGACTCTTCTCGAGCCAAAAACCTGAAAAATCCACACAGAATATTATGCTGGGCTGAAGGAACATGTACAATAACTGCTCTTAAATTCCTGATTAGAAACACTAGGATAATGCATTCTATCCCTTTCTTGCAACCTTGTCCAAAATGGACATCATGAAGGTACCGTCATTAATATTTCACACTTCAGTAATATTTCAGGCAATGTCACATGAGAATAAAGCAAAAATGCATTTCTGAGCTACTTCAGTGACATCCCTCTCACATGCTTGACATACAAGACACAGATTCATCTTTTAGATGATTAGATAACTGGGTTCTTTTTCCCCTTTGATGTCTAGCAGCTTCTTGCTCCCATTTTGAGCCCTAGATGCATAATGTATAGCTTCTTTATTTAGTGCAGTGGTGAGTTCTGAATTGCTTCCTAGTCTTCAATCAAATACGAGTCACGGACCAAGTTTGCCTTAGACACCCTGTAGAGCTTGAAGTATGTAGTCCACCTTAAAGCCAATGGGAATATTTCTGTGGACTTCAATAAAAGCTTTCTGGAATTTCTTTTTTTTTTTTTCCCCTCCCCTTCCACAACCATATAAAACTTTAAGAAAAATTAATGTATCCCTGACAAGCCTACATTAAACCTTTCAGTCTTGTATAGCTTTGTCAATACACTCAGAAGTAATTACTTCCAAAGCACAAGTGGTGTTTTCAATTGTAATAGGTGCAATATTAACACCATTATGGTGTTATTTCAGCAGTCATGTATGTAACAGGACTCTGTGCATAGAAGCATTTTTTCCTTGGGTATTTTTTTTTTCATCTGAAACTTTTATTAAGCAGCAAGCAGATGTGAAAAGCAATAGATAAAATTTGTTTCAATTGTTATTTTGCATTTCAAATGGGGCAACTGAGTAGACTAATCCTGAACATTGCTTATTTAATGCTACATGATATAGAAATGGCAAATAAAAGTTGTTTTTACATATAGACATGCACATGCATACCTTCCTGCAATGTAATCTGGCAGGCTTCAGATAACTGCAGCTCACAATAATGCACCAGTATGACACATATTTAGTCCAGTGGCATACCTTTTTTAGGATTTTGTCCCTTTCCAGTGTAGAATGACATCTATTTTGGATTCAGTCTGCACCATAAAAACTGGCAAAGCAGACCTGATTATTTGGCCAATCACTTCATTTTGTGCAGTTCTTCTTTTTCATTACACCTGACTGAATCAATTTGAACATCCCTGACTACATTGCATATACTATCTAACTGATTGTTGGATTAATTCTCATTTGTTCCTTGAAGGTACATGTACAGAGCAGTTATACTGGGCTTTTGTTAAGAGAAGCCTGAGAATTATGGTTTTGGTTTGTCACTAAATACATTCAGGCAAATTCTCTCTAATTGTAAGGTATTTGCTTCAAGTCAGATTAACGCTATCTACTCCATACCAATGTTACTATGACACATCTATTGCTAGTCTAAACATGAATGTTTAATTTATGAGCATTACCTTCTCTGAGGTCAGTGTGGGTTAGCTGTGCATTATGCAGAGCCAAAAGTATTTCTTTTGCATTTTTTCAGTTAAATCAAAGGCTGAACGTCTCAGATTGCTAGGAGATAAAACATTTACAAGTAAACCTAAAGAAATGAGTAGGCCTATCTCTTTTGCAAAATACACCTGCTGCATCTCAGTCCAAATCCAGAGCTTTAAATAGACCAATTTTAAAACTTATGTATAAGCTGATGTAGTGTGTTCTCATCAAATAAAGTCATATGTTATAGCTTTTTCCTGCAAAAAATAGCTTTTTCAACAAAATAGAATTGCTGTGTTGAAAAATCCATTTAATATCAGTATTCTATTGCAATCTATAATATGTAAGCTAATGTTTGATGGAAATAAAAATAAAATCATAAAACTATATCATGGGGTAATAACATATGAAACACACCTGTAAACCACAAGTACAATCTTTCTCCAGTTGAGGAAAAAAAATCCTGCTTGGTTTAGAAAGTCTTGATCCAGTTAGAAACTTCTGAAGTATCAGTTCTCTGAGTGCTACTGTGAAATGCGACTTTTCCAGTATTTAACAATTTGATCAAATGTACCATATTATTTTCTTCTTTAAGCATTGAGTTTGCAAGTTGTATTCATACCACTTGCTTTTAACACTGCCGCTAGATTCTCTTTGAAGTTGCATATGCAGGAGCAACTCACACTGTATTTCGATGTCACTGTCTTGAAAGGTTCGGGGGTTGAATGGTAGCTGAAGTGATAAGTTAGGAAGAGAGTCCTCAATGACAGTTGTTCTGATACTAAAGTCTGTCAACGTGAGACTATCAAGGCTATTATTTTATAATAATTAATTTTGTCCATTCATTCTCCATCCTCTGAATCCTCTACAGAAACGGCAATTAAGGAGGTTAAGATTCCATCACATCCC
This sequence comes from Aptenodytes patagonicus, assembly GCF_965638725.1. Lineage (NCBI taxonomy): Eukaryota > Metazoa > Chordata > Aves > Sphenisciformes > Spheniscidae > Aptenodytes > Aptenodytes patagonicus. The sequence goes on from NC_134951.1 coordinate 93,223,797, forward strand.
ATTAACAGACTGCATAATGATAAGCTTTTATGACATCACCACAAATAGTCACAGAGCATCACTGAGATAAATAAAGAAAAAGATCATGAGTTTGGTTTGGTTTTTTTTTTATTTATTTATTTTTGTATTTATTCTCCCTTTCATTTTGCTGGAAATGTTAATATCTTGTTTCATCGGTACCTAGATTTGTTTAGTCTTAGCCTTCAGTCGTCATCACATTAAGCATGGAAACGTAAAAGGAGCGACAGATTCATTGAGTGTTGACATACGCCCAGTAGCAGCAGGCAAGTGGAGGATTCTATATTGCTGTTTATGTTGATCCAGGCTACTTTCCCTTTGGTGAAAAAAGCGTATTTCCATCTAACTCAGTCACATTGAACTGCCTTTTATTTTACAACCATCACCTCATATCCATGCATACTTTCATCCATTTTGCACCAGTGATATTGAAATCCCATAGTCTATGATGTCACTTAATCAGTTTCTCTCTAATTCAATGGCATTCCAAGCTGAAATCCGCTCTGTGATAGAAATACCTTGAATTCTTTATTCAATTCTAGTCACTCACTCAACAAAATCAATTTAAATGGGAGATATGCCTGAGCAAGAACTGAACAAAAGCTGACTGAGGAATTTAAGTATTTGTCCTGTGGTATGTAGAAAGGTACTTTCAATTTCCCTGCACAAAGAGTAGAGATTTAAGTATACAGTGAAATCACCTGTAAGGAGGAATTCTCCACGATGAGAGATTCATGTATTTGTAATATAATGCAGGCAATAAAGTAAACTACCTTCCTGCAGAGAATAGTTTTCCCTACTTTTTTTTCTAATAATGGAACCATACACTGTGCCACCAGGCATTCCTCTTGTCACCATTAGCAACTGCATATTTGACCTGGGCAGGATATGGTCACAAAGTTATTCTAGCAGTGCAATATCTTTCTTAGAAAAACGTCCCTTCCATGATACGCAGTCTCAAAAGAGAAGAATGAAATTAATTTGACATAGTAGTGTTCTGAAGTATTTGATTTCATATGTATAGATGAGTTAGTCTAACATTTTCACAAATAGGATTAAACAAAATATTGTTAGATATGTTTTTAAACACAAGGCAGTTGATAAGTAAAATAAAATGGAAAACTTTGTGTAGTCAATTAGATTTTTGGTAAAAGTTGTTTTATGGTGTTCTTTTTTTTTTCCCCTTAAAAAAACTATAGTTAATATCTGTCTGTTTTGCTGGGCAAACTTTATACAATGGTGCCCGAAAGAGATCACAGACTTACTTCAAGAATTCCAGTAAAAATAGATGAAGGAATATATTTAAAACTCTATCTCATCAAGTGTCTTTCGGATGGACTATTGCAAATTTATGGTAGTAGTAGTAAATTTATTTTTCTGATTTGTAACTGTGTCACAGTTCTTATTTCTGTATCTTCAACCAGAGCATTCTGGCAGCACTAATATTGCTTAGTTAACATTACCTAATAATTTGTTTGTAGTGCTGCAAGTTAGGCAAATATTCTTTCAAATTCTAAAGAAGGCAAAGAAATGTACAAAGGGTAGGAATTACACTGGCGTCAATAATAGATGAAGGATTTGTCTGATGGAATTGTAACAAGTAACAGGCTATTATGCTAGGATGCATTAAAAGCAATATAAAAGTATCTTTCTAAGTTGTATACTCAGGCATTTTCTGGACATGGCTGATCAATGTGCAAATGTTGCAGATAATACAAATTTCAGGGGTGTAGGCCCTCGGATGGCGCAAAAAAGGCAGGCGTGGCAGAACAATGCTCTCTTTCCTATAGTAACATGCATCTTCTATAGGCATTTGTTACAATTCAAAATACCTAAGAAAACGTTTTTTATGTTTTCTGTTTAGATGTGGTAGCTCTTTACATCATCTTCGTACTACTTTTACACATATGAAAGGAAAAATTCAGCAAGAAAATGGTAAGCTGAACAAAACAAAATCTTTGAACAAATGAAAATATTCTTCATTTTTAGAGCAATACTTTAGCTTTTCAAGCTCCTTGAAAACAGATTTAAACAAAACATGAAGAACATAAAACTGTTGCTATTTTTCATAATCTTTAAAAAGGAAAGTTTTATATTTGTTGCAACATTTTATTTTCTTTCTACACAATCTTCTTTCAGCTGGCTTTTTTCTTTTCAAGAAGCTTTCGAATCAGACATTTCTATCAATATTAAAAGTGATTAAATGAAACACATCTTAAGTAATTTTCTCCATTAAGACTATTATATCCACCTTTTCCTCACAGAAATAAAATCATTCCTGCTATGTACTTCACTTATTTGCATACACCTTTTGGTATCATTTCTATTTTCCAGTCCCATTAGATTTTTAAGTAATCCAGTTTTATTTCTACCTAAACCAAGGATGAAACATAAAAATGTTTCAGTATATACAACTAATAATTTCATATATTTGTGAATATAATAAAAATGTATATATCTGCTTAAATGATGAACTTTGAATATTTTTAAAACACTTTCAGTGTTATTTCAAAACCATTCAGTGAAAATCAAATTTCAGAACAAAAAGTTTTCCTAAACAAAAAGATAGAACATTTAGAGATTCTTTAGCAACACAAACCCCCTGATAAATTAATTTCATATTAATACCATTGAAATGAAACATTTCATGAGATAATTGTAACAATACAATATTTTCAAGCAAAGAAAAATAATGTCATTAAAACAAAATCTGTTAACTCACTGTTGGATTTTCTTTTGGTAGCATAGGTATCCTTTGATATACAACTCTTGCCTGTATTTGTAAGGTAATCTTCCATCACTTCAAGATGCATTGCTTCCTACCACTAGCTCACAGACATTTTTGCAGGTATCATCTTCAGATGCGTACCAAATTAGCAGCCTGCAGGGACACTGCCTATCACTCACCCCTTCAACAATGAAGCAGAACCTGTATATGGTAAACGTAAGTAAAGGTTGAAACTATCTAGACAGAACTTAGGCTCAAATGAAAACAAGATATGAAGTTGTGGTGAAATATGGATGAAATACTTTGGGTTCATATATAAATCTGAGCATTTAAGGCCATTTTATCTTCTATTTCTGTACATAAGGTAAGGGAAATATTTGTCATATAATCTTTCTTTGCCTAATTTTTTTTTAAATTTTTGTCCATGTATTTGTTCAGCCTTAATTTTTAACCTTAAATCACCCTTAATTTTCCAGTAAAAATAGTCATTTCATATATCTGAAATTCTGATATGTTCTTCATGCAAATAGGTTTTAATACTTGCATTTTACAGTTGTTACAAAACATTTTTTCAGCAAATTAAATCAATCACCTAATAAATCCAGATTGCCCTATTTGATATAGATGCTGTTAAGACTTTTTCATGTCCACTGTGGAGCAAATTACTCTTTGATTTGGACACAGCTGTTTCCTTTTATTAGTTTAGTTGGTGCTGTAAGGTCTTTGCTTCTAGCTCTGCTCAGTGGGCTTCTGAATCTGATTGGTGAGCTTGGAAATAGGACTAGCTAATTGAACCTGTGACTCTTTGTTGTAGATTTGGAGAAAATCAAGAGAAGCAGGGTTCTTTGCCCAGTGGGGATGATTCATCTCATGCTTAGAGAGTTTTGAAATGTAATGACAGATTGTGAATCAGTGTCATCATTGCTGAGCCAACAAATGGTTTGGGAGATGCCTTAAAAATCCTTTTATGCCTTTGGTGCAAGCACATGTTCTGTTCTGTCTTTGACTGGGAGGGTGGGGGAGTGAAGTACACCGAAGACAAGATGTTGGAAGTTGCTTTATCTCCATTTATATAGAAATGAAGATACCGAGCTCCATTTTCACCTCCCATTTACATCTGTCAGTGTTCTTGTACAATTAGTTTGGTTGCCACAGTAGACCTGCAGTTTTTTTAAGAAGTTTACTGATGGCTTAGAAATACTGATATTAAGGGAAATATAGATCCCATGGTGCACTGATGTCCTTCAGAATTTCTATTAGCAATTTCCTGATCAGTCTTTCACAAAGTCATGGATGAGGGGGGTACTACACATGCAGTTCAGGTTCATTCTCCACAAAAGACAGTAAGATGTCGGGGAACTACTCCAAAGATCTGCTTTACATTTGAACAAACACAAGATGGTGAAACATTGAAGTTCCGAGTCATGAGTCTGTGCATGGGAAGAGCATCTAAGAAACAAACCTTCTGCTTCTATTGTCAGAGGTATTAGGTGGGGAGGGGGTAGTTGGTGGCTATTCATATGGAGGGATTTGTTTATGCCCCACTTCCAGAAACTTATTAAAAAGTTGCTTATCCGATTATCTACCTCAAACTTACTCTTTGGGAAATGATCATCAAAAGACAGTTGCTATGGCAGTAACAATAATGGCAGTGCTGTTGTTCTGAGACTGGATTTTTTTGTACCACTCAGCCTAGTTATTTTTAGACTTCAGGTATGTTCTTAAATAATACTAGCATTTTATTGGAATGTTAGATTGCATTTTGAAAGCATCCTTTATGTTTTGCTACAGGAGCTGATAGTGAAGAGGGGGAAGTGGTTTGCGGGAGGAAATAGGCACTATTTGAAACTGACTTATGTAAATATTTACTTGCGATAAAATTCATACAGGAAAAGATGCAGAGGTGTTAATAATCACACCAAAATCTTGCTGTGCCAATAGCCTCAATTACGCTTCAATATATCTGATAACAGTATCCTTGTCTACTATAACTCTGTGATGTTCTTTATTTTTTTACTTTGTCTTTTATTTTAATGTAAATACTGTTCTACATTATTCTGACACAGAAAACCACTTCTGTACGTGTGCTCTTAAGGAGGGAACATTCAGGACTTAAACAGCTACTGGAGAACATCTATTGGATGTGTCAGAGCTCTGTGACACCGAAGTCTATGTTCCATGTCCAACAAGTACAGTTTTGTTTGTTGGTATGTTTGTTTGCTTTCCACAAGGGAGAAGGAAGAGGAAAGATGCCAAAGAAAATAGGGGAAGCAACTGGTATTTATACAGAATAAAAATATCAGATACTCAACAGCTATAAATCAGCATCGTTTTGTGACATAAATAAATTACACTGATTACAGTATGTACAGAAAGTTTTATCTTCCATTGTTATAGTGAAAAAGATGTTCGTTTCGGGGTGGGAGCATACTGTAAAAGATATGTCTTTCATCAGGCAAAATACCTCAGCAAAACTTCTTTGGAGGTAGTAAATTTCCCTGGGAACTTAGAAGAATCCTGTAAGTTGCGGTAGTTCTGTTCTCTGAAGTCCCTGCAGAGGTTAATCATCATGAACAGTTTCACACATCATTGCCAAATGAGAGAGACATGCCTTAATGTAACTATATGCAGTGCTGGAAGCAAACAAAAATCAAGACTGGCACTGTTATCAGACATCCTGAAGAAGATACAGGACTTCCGAGTATTTTTTCCATAGTAACAGAACTTACTTTTCCTTCATTGTTGTACATTTGACCTTAAATAAGTACTTAAGTACTGGAAGTCTGATTTTAAGAAGAATGATTATTTCTTCTTGGTCATGGTCCCAGGAATCACACTTCTACCCACTTAGACTAGTTTTAAGCTCATGTAACTCACAGACTTCAGTGTGGTACCTTACAATTTATCATCTGGTAATTAAGTGAAGAAAAGGGCTTTCAGTGTGGCTGTGAATAGCTCACACTGACTTCAGTGGGAATTTTGTTTTGCAGAATAAGACCCTGAATCTAGGGGGTAGAGGCAGCAGGCATCTTCTGTGAGGCCGATGGGTGCCCTCAGGAGCTGAGGATGCTCAGACCTCTTCAGGATCAGCCCAGCACCTCCCAGGGCTGTGTTCTGATACTGATGGGCAAAGTTTCCTCAGCACTGGTACTGAGAGGCCTGGCTATTAAAAACCATGGAACTGCTGAGCAGCAAAGTAGTATGGCATCAGAGATTTTACTGTGAATATTAAAGAAATGTAATAAGCATCAACCTGGGATAAGTTATTTATGTGTTTAACAAAAGAGAGGAAGACAAGCAGATTGTATCACAGAAGGGAAAAATGCCTTCTTAAAACCAAATAGAATATTCCTGTGATTATTTAGTGGTTTATTTTATCCCTATGACAGCTTTCAAAAATTAACTGATGCCTCCAAGCATTCAAGTAATGGTGCTCTCAAAGCTGTGCTAGCTGCATTACTCACTGAAATCCATGGGGGATCCTTAATACAAACAGAACCCTGGAAAATGTTGTGGTCAGCATCAGCATACCCAAAACTGCAGTAAAAATGGACAGAATTTATGGTAGAGAGTGTTTCAACTTACAGTTAGCTATTAGATGGGATTGTTCGCATTACCTTCTTCAGTGCAGCATAATAAAAGTCAGTATTTTATTTACATCTGTATGAGAGGAATATAATTTGGGGAACAGTTTGTTAAATAGCTGTAAATAGCATTTTTACTACCCGCTTTGCATTGCTCTATATCACTTTGTTTTGCTGAAGAAGAGTGAGCCCATGCAGCTCTGCTGCCTCCTGCCCCTGTGGCTGTAGTTTTGGTGGGAAGGTGGAGTGGCAGGGCTCTCTGTGCCTCTGCTACATTTCTCTTCATATTGACATCTCAGTTCCTAAGACAGCTAGAGAGGTAAACAGCTGCTGAATACTCTCCTCCATATTACTCCTGCTTCTTTTTGGGTGCTCAGGTTCCCCAGTAGCTAAGCATACGTGAGCTCTTGAGGCTCAAGTATATCTTATCCCTTGATTTTCTGTCTCTCCCCACCTTTTCAGATAAGTTTTATGGCTGTATTACACATATGCACTATTTGCCTTTCTTCTTATTCTTCATCCTACTTCCAGTTACACATCATTTCAGTCTCTGTGTTACGTATCTCTTTTCTCTGATGTTCCCATTGCTATATCCAATCTCTGAGCGGGCTGCTTTTCTCCACAGGGTGCAACTTATGACACAGACACACACAAAAATTGCATACCCCCCCACCAAAAAAAAAGAAACAGTAGGTGGAGTGAAATCCATCCCTTTGACAGTGGGACTTCATCAAACAAAGTATCAATGTCAGCAGCCTGATAAGATACTGGATGGTCTGCCCACATTAAACTTACAGACATGCAAAGGGACTTGGTAGTAACTTGACATAAAAATAATCCTCTTTAAATTCAGTTTAGGGCACTAAATACACATATATATTCTTAGATATACAGTCGTTCCAATGTTCTTTGGCTTCAAATGATGGCACAGCTGAAAAGTGTCTCCCCTCCCCAAATGGAAAAACTGACACCGTCAGAGGTTCTTCTCTCAACAGCATACCAGCTTTGCCGGAATATCTTTTTTCTCTGGCACATTGCTTTGCAGCACTCTCCAGTTTTCATATTGGTCCCCTGAGCTATACAGTAATGAAAACCTAGAACAGTTTATAACAACTAGTATAAATTTTATTTATTACTAAATACTGTATTATAAGACTGCCTAGAGGTCATAGCCAATGTCATATCCCCTTGCGCCAGACTGTACAAATCCCTGATAAAATATACTCATTGACCCTGAGATTTTAAATAAATAAGGTACACTGTAAAAGGAGGAAAGATATGTCACCCTTATTTGCATGCAAAGAACTGAGAAATTAAGAGGCTTACCAAGATAGAAAGATCACCCATAGAGAAGTCTGGATTTGTAGCAAGTTTCAGAGAAACTGCTTTTCTTCTTGTAGACATGTCAAATATGTTTGACTATTCTGTTTTTGAAAAGAGAAAAATAAATAAAATATGAATGACAGAATATGAGAAGAAATGTATATATATTAGAGTAGCAGAAAACAAAGCAAATATATACAAGTTTCTGAGTAAACAAAGGCTTAATTTTTCAGCTGCTGTGCTCAAAATGTGCCAGGGAGATATAGCCCTCTGAGCTTCTGGGAGACAAGATTTTGAAAACCTACAATGCTTTTTTGGAGCAGGACAAATCTCAGATATTTCCAAATTTGGTAAGGGACACTGTATTTTCAGCTTTGCTTTAATTCAGCCTGGATAGAGAGGATTGACTAGTCAACCTTAGCCCAATTGAAAGGGTTAGTTAAGACATAACTGTTAAGATATAACTGCGCCACCTCAACACCTCTATGCACCTATATCATGCATAGATGGCACATCATGCCATGTATGTCAAATGCATAACCACATCTGCCAAAAATACGCATATTATGAGGTCAGATATGGAATGGGGGATCAGTACCAGAATTGTACTGGAAGACAAAACATCAACATTTTGCAGAAACCAATGGGTATACAAATACCAAACAGAAATAGGAGTATAAAGAAGAGCAGATGCCATGTTTTTCCTTGAATGACAGTGGGGAGCCTCCACTCTCTCTTATCATTTTTCAAGCTGACAGGGAGGACTGACTCCAGCTGGATCAGATGTCATCCAGAATTACCAACCAGAAACTGGAACCGATACAGCTGCACAGCCTTCACCGAAGACAAGCAAGCCAATAAGGGTATGAAGGAAACATCAGGCAAAGCTGCTGCTCTAGGAGCATCTCACCCAAATGTACAAAACTGTGATTGCTGGAGGGGGTAGCTTTCTGCCTGTACAACTGTACCCTGTAATATCTGCACTGCTAAAATGAATTACAGGTGCAGATGACAAAAAATTGCAACTGAGAGCCCCTGACACCAATCATGTGCAAATATTTGTGGGAAAGTTTTCATATTTATGACAGGAATTCAGCTCAGGCTATGCCTCATCTGTGGGGTAGCCTTGCTTTGTCTTGTACTTCTTACTTCTGGAGGATTGGGAAAAGGCCTGCTGCAGTACGCTGCGGCTCATATATGTGGAGTTTCTGCCCATGTAAGTCAGGGAGTGGTGGGAGGTGACACGAATACCTATGTCTCCTCCCACAATGAAACAATTGACTATCCAGACCTTAGATTTGAGAAACACTCCCAAATCCCACAGGATATCCATACCTTAATGTGCTTTATAGAGATGTAATTCACTCAATGGAAACTGCTCTGACAAAGGGAAACAATTGTTTTTGAAAATGTAATTTTAAAATGATCCTCGAATGGTGGCTATGCCTGAGCACCGACATGGAACCAGCAGCGGTCCCAGGATGATCCTCCTCGGCTTCTCAGGGCTGGGGACGGAGGTGAAGTGAATGATATGCTTAAGCATGTGTGAGGTATGGATTATAAATGATCTGTGGGATTTGTTTGTCCAGACATGCGCTGTTCCATAAAATTGTTCCATAAAGTTTTCACTGAGCACAAGAAACTCTAGAATCAAGACATTCCCTATTTAATGCCCCGCCAGCTGAGGAGCTCTGACAAGGACTCCGGTTACAATCTAGACCCTGCCATCACTTACACCCATAGAGAACTATTAAGTTTAGTGGGACTGTACAAGTGTAACTGAGGTCAGAACTTGGCCATATTTATTTTTCACATATGTCCACAGTTATAGCCCGTAACTCTGGGAAAACCAGGTTTAAAACAAAAATGAAAGTTTTTGCTTTCCTATAAAAATGCTAATTTGGCTACATGGCTTGGATGTTACTGTTTAGCCTCCTTATTTTTACTCTTCATCTTAAAAATGAAAAAATGGCAGTTCTGAGAAACAGAAGCCGGAGTTTATTAAGCTTTTCTGTAATGGTGAGAAGTCAGCCAACCTACATCTTCTCTCCCTTGTACTATAAAAAGTTATGTCCATCCTTGTTGAGTGTCACGTAAATGCAACCACTCTCTAGCCAAATACAAGGTGAAAGACAATGGCTCTCTTTCTTTATTTGGGATCTTGCCTAGTTTAAAAAATGTTAAAAAAAGGCTCAGGCCTTAAAAACACCTTCAACTTAGGATTGATTGATTGATTGATTGATGATGTGTGTCCATGGTTTGCTATCCATATTTTAATAGCTATAAATCAATGTAATATCCTCTTACGCAGTCTGATTTCTTCATTAAAGAAACCAACTAGCTTTGTTTACTTTGTTCTGTAGTATGTTTGTTAAAGCATTGTTGTGGTTTAACCCGGCAGGCAGCTAAACACCACACAGCCGTTCGCTTACTCCCGCACAGTGGGATGGGGGAGAGAATTGGAAAAAAAAAAGTAAAATTTGTGGGTTGAGATAAAGACAGTTTAATAAGACAGAATATAATAATGATAATAATAATAATAAAAGAATATACAAAATAAGTGATGCACAATGCAATTGCCCACCACTCACCAGCTGATGCCCAGCCAGTTCCTGAGCAGCGGTCATCGCCCCCCGGCTAACTCCCCCCAGCTTTATATACTGAGCATGACGTCACATGGTATGGAATATCCCTTTGGCCAGTTTGGGTCAGCTGTCCTGGCTGTGCCCCCTCCCAGCTTCTCGCTGGCAGGGCATGAGGAGCTGACAAGTCCTTGACTAGTGTGAGCACTACTTAGCAACAACCAAAACATCAGGGTGTTATCACATTATTCTCATCCTAAATCTAAACCACAGCACTGTGCCAGCTACTATGAAGAAAATTAACTCTATCCCAGCCGAAACCAGGACAAGTATTTGGAGTTTTCTTTTACAATCACACTAAAATAAAACAGAAAACTCTTGTACTTTTTCTTTAACATTCCTCACCTGGGACTGGGCATATTTCAGCAGTTTTGTGCACTTACTGACTGTATCTTTCCCCATTTCTGTCATGAACAGAAAATCAGTGACAGGACAATTTTCTTCATAACTCTGCACCTTATCTGAATCAGAATGGAAAGGAAAATCTAGTGCAAAATTTCCCAAATTGTTAGACAAAACCAGTTTTGCAAACTTACCTAAAAGTCACTTGGAAACATAAAAATAGTTGCTCTTATGTTCTAGTGGATGGTATTCTCACAGCCTAAATGAGTTTGAAATAACTCACAGAAATATTTTGTCACTGAATAATATTCATCCATCAGAGGTCAAAAAATGGTCTGGAAATGAGTCAGTTTTGACAAAACACCAATACAAATGAGGCAGAGTTGTGTGGTAATGGTGTGAGTGATGGCACCGCCCAGAGACACCTTCTGCAATTTTTTGTCTTGAATTTATATATTAAAATATATTTACGTCAGGAAATGAGTATGTTTCCACCACCTGGGCCTTTAAAAATATTCCCAGTTGAAGAACAAAATGCTAATCATGCTGCCTCATACTTAGGGCTCCCAAAGTCCCTGGTTCCTCTGAAGCCTTGAAGTCCTGAGGCCCCACCAGGTCCCTTCAGCTGCCTGTCACAGATGTCAGGATGGATGGGGGTGCTGGATGCAGTCTGAAGAGCCTGTAGCAAACTTAGAATTTCCTATGGGAAATGCTCTAAATCCCACTAAGTTCCAAGGACCTCAGACTTCTAAGTCAGTTAGGTGTTTTCCGTAGTCTTTCTATTGGTACCTGAACTCTTTTCCCAAAAAAGAGTTTAGGAGCTCTAGTCACTTAAGAGCTTTTGAAAGTGTTCCTCTGGTGTTCACTACATATTTTCTGTCTCTGCATCTTCTGCCTGTCAACGATGTTTCCAGAAGTTAGCCATGGAAGCAATTGTAACCAAAACTGAAGGGCAATGTCAACTCACTGATGAAAGATGAACCAAGAAAAGAAAGTGATGAAATCGTATGAAGACAGTGAATGCTTTGTCATCTTAAGTGATGGGACAGTGAAAGGATAGATGGCTGAATAAAAGTGGACCAATACATAATTATATGGATTTGACTCTTCCTTCTTATTGTTTTACTTTCCACCGGGACTCTTTTCTGCCAAGATTTTTAAGCTCATAGACTCTGGGGTTACAAGAAGCCTGAAGCAATGAATATTCAAAGTCATGAACCATATTTTAATATTTTCTCTGGTCTGATTTTTTACTTGTACTGCAGTTGCAATACATTTTATGATATAATATCTGTATGACATTGCAAATACTGAGAACAACCTATTTATTTGAGCAAGCTAACTTGCTGAATGTTTGTTTTTTTCTTTTTTTATTTAGATGATGATTTTAAAATTGGCTTGATGATCTGTTTGCCACTGAGAGTTAGCAATAATGAAAGCAACAAAAGATATCCTCAGCCAGCAGCTATGGTTATGACCTTAGAAAAAAATGGTGTTAAATTCTAAGTATTCCCCCATCTCTTCTACCTCACAGGTAGATCCCTTCCACTTACAGGTAATGCTCAGAAGAATTTGCAAGTACAGCAAATCCCCATTTTGTTTATTAATTCTTTGGAACATCCAAAAAGATGGTATCCTGGATATATGTGTTAAAAGCCATTTATGAAATTGTCTGTAAATCCTTAAACTGAGTCTAGTAGACTCAGTTTGATTGACTCTACCAGGCCATTGGTGTCTTGCTGAAAAGCCTAGGCATTTTCTGGTCAAACAAAAGCTATATTAGTGCCTCTGTTCATTTCTGTTACCTACTTGTGCACCCTATTTTGTTGCTGCCACCTTCTTTTTGAGACAGACTGACCACCTCTGACACTGTCTTCCTGAATCCTCTTCTGGCCTTGAAGAATAAATACTGCCAGACTGGGGCAAACGGCTCGGCAGCACACCCTGCTAACGTCAGTGGCTTAATGCTCAAATTTAGCTTTATGTGGGAACCTTGTAACGTATACTTCTGAACCTATGAAAAAAATGCATGCTTCAGAAAGCTAACTACAGAGGAAAGAGCAGGGAAAAAAACCCGTCAAAAATCTAAAAGCATTTGAAATTTTATCCAATGTTAATTGAGGCAATGTGACTCAGCAACACAATAATTTTCAGTCTAATGAGATTGCATATATGCAGAGTTTGTTAATTACTAGGTTCTAATAAAACTTTTCCCTAATTTTTGGTTCTCGTTGGCTGTCTAAATGAAGAGCTCTGCTGTAAAAGCAGCTGGGATGTCCTTTGACCTCTGAGGACATCAAAATGAAAGTTGTATCTCTGAAAGGTTAACTAGTCTGTGAAAGTACAGGCCCCTTTCATTTTTTTTAATACAGTTTACATAGCCCGAGATTAAACCTCTTTTGGGTCCATTAATCAATCATAACTCATTGCTAATTAAGGGTTAGGCATACCAAGAACAGTTCTGACAGCTGATATGCTAACGGTAATTAAGTTATTCTATTTTTTAACATTAAATTATTTCTCATATGGCATACCTAGAATACCTTTTTAACAAGGCTTCTGATACTAAAGAGCTTGCTTTTTGTTAAGGATAGAGGGAAAAATTAGAGTCTACTTTGAGTTTAATCAAATTATATTTTAGTTACTTTTTTCTTCAGTTTTTATATATTCTGTTTTGCAGCCCCTCTGTAACTGGAGAATTGTTCTGAGGAAAGTTGATTATAAAGGAGAGGAACTCAGTGCTACAAAATGTTATTTTTGCATGTCTGCAATAGAAAATTATCCAATAGTAGAACATCCTACCAATAGGAAGGTGAGTAAGGAGGCCTCTAAAAGTTAAGGGCTGGTATTTTACTTCCTAAATGGAGATACTTATAGTAGCTTGGCAGGGGTTAGTAATTATATAAGAGGCTGGGTTCAAATTACAAAAACTTTATCTAGATTCTGTACTTTCCATGAGCTTTGGGAATTTGGTTGATCTCATTATATAACACAAGAGGCCAAATGTGACAATTATTTTCCGTACCTCACAACTCTTGAAGTTGTTCTGATTCAGAGTTTTGACTAGGGTTATCTCTTATCAGGGTAGGATTAAAATCAGAAATTGTAATGTACTTGAAGGTTAGTTGTAGAGTAAAAGTCTGTAACAGACAGACGAAACAGATGAAATGAGAATCTTTCCTATTTATCGTCCCCTACAATATATCAAGAGGAGAGGAGAGGCGAGGTGAGGCTCCATGATTTTTAATTGTAACCATGTCATTTTATATTCTCTATTTTTTACAAACTGCTAAGTGGAGATAATAATAAGCTTGTTTTAAATATATTCTGAAATAATTTTGTCATCCGAAGCTCAACATTTCCAGCAGAACCACCTGTGTGAACTCTCTCATTTAGTTTAGTTTATTTTTTCAAGGTTTTTGAGGAATTAGAGGGGAAAAGGATTTTGGATAGTTGAATAGATCTAAAGCTACCCACAAGAGACATAAAAGGGCAAAAACAAGAATAGAAAAAAAGAAAAAGATAATTGCTGGATGCTCTGGGACAACTATTAATTTGTTTCTTGTATTAATCATCAGAGTGGCAGATTGCCAGTTTCCGACTATTTACAGTTCTACATGGTGGGTTATGAACATGCATGTAAATATTTTTTTAAGTACTGGCTTTTGAAATGTTTAAGTATTCATCTTCTCTTTTGAAAAAGTAAAATAACATATCAACAAAATGGCAAATTCTGCACTCACTCCATCTAAAAACACTGAGCCTACAGCATATCTAAGCAATTACTAAAGTATTTGCAGCACATTCCCATGTTTAGCTTCATCTCTCGTCTCAGTACGGTGTCAATAACTTGCCAGGCAATAAATTTGAAACAGTCAACGATTCATCGTCTACCTACTCAATTCTTTCTCTTAAATGCTTTTAATGTGCCTGTAAAATTCTTTAAATTGCTGGTGGCTATAGGCCTTTCTCCCTGGTCCTTCCCCAGATAGGTTTCTGCTGGGGTTGATTTTTGTGTCTCCTTGCCTGTTGTATCTTGATTGCCTCATCTTCAGTTAAGACAATTTCAGCCATTTCACTAGGGTTTTTTTGCAGGGAGAGTAATAAATCTCATCTTCTTATCCGGAGAAAGTCCCTGCTTTTTCTTTTAGGAGTTGTGGCGTACTTACTGTTTGAAATTGTAAAACTTTTTAATCAACTATTTGATCACTGAACCTGCCTGTCCTGTTCATTTCCATATTTGTTTAAGGCTTCTGTAGATCAAGTGGAAACAAACTATTTCATAGTGTGCAAGTCTGCATATGGCTCTAGTTCAATGCAGTACTTAAACATGTACCTAATTTCAGAGATTCAAGCACCTTGCCCTAAGCTACTTTCATGACTAAGTTCAGCCACAGGTCTAAGCCCCTTGCTGAATCAAGATTTAACCGCAACACATGTAAGGCAAATAATGCTAGAATCATCAGAGCCCCATTGATACCCACAAGCCAGCTGAGGATTCAGCCCAATGGCCTCTGTTGATAACCTTGATTTGTGTAATTAACAACAATACAGGATTGTTCCTTTGGGTCTTCATTTTGTGACTAATGTTATGCATACAAATCCCTTTCAGAGCAGTTCATCTCCCTTTACTCTTGCAATCCAAGAGTCAGCTTGATCTAACATCATTTTCTAGGTTGCTTCTACAGTCAATAAAAAGCGATGAGTGTCTTAGAGAGAAAACCTGGATAACTAGCCTGGATTAAGTTTTACCAAAGTTAAGTAACAGGAATCCTACTCCTTGCATTAATTAACTCTCCATCCTAAAATATTCATTTCTGAGTACTATTCTAGAGTCACATTTTTAAACATTGGATCATAATGTAGTGTAAATGTTCTTAAGGATTAATAAAGCGTGCAACATTTAACCAACTTATTTCTGTAATTCTGTAATCAAATATATGCTCTGAATGATTTCTTTTTAAACATGAAATCTGCAATAAAGACATCAAGAAACAGAACAATTTACAGATGTCACAATTTGCAGCATGTAGATGGCAAAAATGAACTTACATTAGATACTGATGCATACAGAGAAGGATTTAAAGTGTATCAGAAACTCTGAGCAAAAACTTCCAAGTTTCACAAGAAATGTACTCCTGTCCCTGCTGGCTTGTCAGTTAAATCTAACACCTCTCTTTCTGGACAAGCTGTTGGCTCAGAGCGTGTGGAAAAGGGAAAAGGAACCAAGGGGAGGGGCAGCTGCTTCCTCCGCTGGAGATATCGTTTGCCTTGGAGACCAAATATTGTGAAATTCTTACCGGTCAGTTTATATCAAAAAGATAGTGTAGTTAACAGAGGAATTGCCAGACCAGGTCAGATCAGCGATGTGTCTGGCCCAGTAGCCTGTCTCCAGGTCTGACCAATGCCAGATGTTTCACAAGAAAGCATTAAAGTCTGTATGATGGACAACTATACGTCTGATATATTTTTTATAAATCTTGCTAAAGTCAAGGCCTTAATTAGATATTATTGGTGTGACCTCACAAAACTAAGCAGATATTTCTCGTGTGAAGTACCTTCATGTGTTGGATTTTTACTATTTTTTGATTTTATTATACCAAAGCATAATAGTGAAAAAAGAGCTTGATTTACTTTCTCTTATATCCTTACTTATCAAATGCCAGCTGTAAAAAAAAAATTAAAAATTACTTGGGGGGGGTGGGAGGGAGGGGGAGTTTCCATGTTCTGAAACTATGAGGGTTTTTAGAAATGCTTGAATCTGTCAGTTCAGCACATAGTCAGGCCAGACAGTTTCAATGCTGCAATAATGAAATGTTTTGCTCTGTTGGTGACAATAGCATTCCATACCTGGCAAAATGGGTAAAAGTTTAAGGGCTTTTTTTAAACTAGATTAGAGTACTTTTCCCAAAGACATGGAAGTACTTTTGTCATAGGTCTGGCTGACAGTGAAGTGTTTGTTAATGGTGGCAGAGTATGTAAAACTTGAGAGAAGCATCTTTTTATTGTTTTAAGTCTGAATAGAGAATATTTTTTTTCTCCTTTTTACAGCTTTCTACTCACTACTTGTCTAAAAAGAGCAATTCTAAATTTGTTATTCAGCTAAACTCAGGTTTTAAAAGAAGGACTTGGCACAGTTTGGGGTTTTGTAATTGGAAACACCTCAGGTGAGGGGTTAAGGGGAGACAGAGGGAGAGGATGCAAGTTTCCCCACTTCCACTTCTGTTACCAAAGCAGGTAATAGGGCTCTCGAAGTCTTGCTTCTCTTGGGAGTCCTTTTCAACCATTTTGGCAGACGGTCCTTTACAAGCTCCTGAAGGAAGACCTCCTCCCATCTGCCCTCCAAAGGGTCAGTCTGGCTCTGGATGCTCCTGTGTAGGGTAGGAGGGATCTATGCAGCAGCAACACCAAGTGCAACCCCAGGTCTGGAAATCCAGGCCCCTCAGAACCTTGCCTCACCTCTCCACTGCCATCCAGTCACCTTGGTTTTCTCTTTTGTTTTTTCTCTGGCTAAGGACCGTGACTTTTATGAAGGCACAAAAAAAATAAATAAATCAGTTGAACAAAAGCCTCATTGATCCCCTATGTTTGATTATCATTTTTTTCTGGACACCTAACCTAACAGAACTATCTATTCATTCTTTTTGTCGGGAAGCAGAGACGATAACTGTAATCACCTTGTTCTGAAAATGCCACATGCAGAAATACAATCATATAGTACCCAGCCTTATTTAGATGCATGGGGCATTAAATATTTGGCTGATTCTCTGTCAGTTCCACTGGAGTTACTGCAGATTAACACAAATGTAGCATTTTCATGTGTTGTCTATCCCCGCTCTGGGTGATGTGTTGAATACTCTCAAATTCCATTTGTGTTATTGCCTTGGTTTAAGGCTGAGGATCCCAAAACCAGGATAGATTGACCAGGTTTGTCGTGGAGCTGATACTGAAGCTCATCTACCTAATTTGCCATTTTCCTTCATTTAACTGTAGCAAGCTGTAACTGGACATGCTGTGGAGTTGTCCCGAGGAGATACACTCACACCTTCTCTTTGTTTCTCAGGCACAAAATGGACCCTCTGTCCATCAGCTGGATTTTTGTTTCTTGAGAGCTGGTATATACAAGCACTTAACCTACAAAATGGTTATACTTTTGCCTCTGTAAATGGCAGCCGTATTTCTCCATTGTGCAGATGTACTTTGTTCATGCTTTAGTACCTATGGCATCCTCTCTTATGTCTCAGTTAAATATAATCCCCACCTCAGAGCACAGTGTCATAAAATGTTACAGAAACAGACACTTAGACAGGCAAGAGCTGGGACCTTCCTGGTGTAGGTGGCCTTGGAATATTATTTTCCAACCTCTAAAAGCATTTACACATGTTTTCAGTGATGATACCTTTTCATTAGCATTTCCAGACATATTTCCTACAAACTAGCACCATGCACCGCATGCGCTGAA
Organism: Aptenodytes patagonicus; assembly: GCF_965638725.1. Lineage (NCBI taxonomy): Eukaryota > Metazoa > Chordata > Aves > Sphenisciformes > Spheniscidae > Aptenodytes > Aptenodytes patagonicus. The sequence continues at coordinate 93,241,896 of NC_134951.1, forward strand.
AAGCTCCCTTTTCTGCATGTTGCTGGTGTCCTGTGCTATAAACAGCTGTGAAGCCAAGGCCAGAGAAGCTCATGCCAAATTGGATGTACACAGTAGATATTTATGTAAGATGCACCTATTTTTCAGAAGTGCTACCTGTGTGGAGGTATTTGCAGAGGTAACCTTGTCTCTTTAAATTAGGCCAGAGGGAATAGCTCTAGTTATACTTCTTACTTCAGGGCCATTGCTAGACATAAGCCCTCCAATTTCGGTCTCCCACCCAAAGCTTCTCTTTGTCTTGCTCTTGACTTCACCACAATATGATATTTGCCATACACACCTGCCAGTGACATGCAATGCTAGCTTTTGATGCAAGTTAAAACTGTATTACAGTCTTCATGTGACATACACCCAGCTTCCAAATATTAATTCTAAAGCTGTGATTTTCAAATTGATTGAAATTTAGACTGATTTTTTTTTTCTGATCTGTACTATTAATAATTCATGGTATCATATAACAGTCACTAGTTGAACCTGACTAGTTGAACCACCTACAGGGTGTGTTTTGGTTTGTTTTTTCAAAAAAAGTAACCATGCGGGATTTGAATATGAAACAAAAATGGACCCATGATCTGTATATGTTTAGACAAGAGGCAAACACTGACGTAGAATGAAGATCAAGACTTCTGTGAGTTTTCTTCTCCTTTCCTATTCTTGTCATGCATATACCTGGAATATCTGAAGGCTATATTGTAAATGTCAGGGTTAAGTTCCTTTTTTCTGGTTCAGGAGGCATGCAACGATAGACAAAAAATGCTTTCCTTCCAAGTGTAAAGATGCTTAAAAGTTTCATCATGTTGAAGGTTTGCTGGGTTTGTTTTTTTAATTGCAGTAACAACTTATTATTAGATGCCATAAACCCTAGAAAAGATATGTAAATATTATCACTAAATTCATTTTGGTTGAATATGCATTTGGTTGCTTGCCTTAATGTATTTCTGTCTGCAAAAGACACAAGTTTTAAAACACAATTATAACTAGGTAAGTAATATTGACTCTACGTTTATAACTGGAATACATTGTACATTATATAGGACTTATACACCTATACATATGTATATACACACATACATAAGTATATATATAACAACAAATAGATTTGAATGCCCTGCTGAATGTGGTGGTGAGCCCACAGACCTGCTGTCCTGACCAAGAAGGGCAACAAACACTGGGTGGACACTCAGGTATCTCCCAGGTCAGACATAGCTTCAAGGGCTCAGCCATGGAAGTGAGGTACCGTGTGAGGAGTGCAGACTGAGTCTGCAAGCCCGCACCAAGAGCAGCAAAAAGCATCCACTTTCCATCACATTTCAGGAGTTTTGGCTGGGACCACAAATGCGCTTACTTCCCACTAACGGTCTTGGGGCCATACCACATGTATAGAAATGGAGAAGTCATTATATTCCTCCCGGGGAAAAAATGTTATCACTTTTTTTCCTTTTCAGACAGACTACATTTATACATTCCCTCTGATTTTTCTCCTGTACATCATTTTATATTTATTTACACTGAATTTCATATGACATTTTATCACCTATCGCTCAGTCTCTTACAATCCTCTCTTACAGAGCTAGACAGAATTCGACCCTGTGCGTCACACTTAGCCTTTGATGAGCAAATTGCAAAGAGCAGCAAGCAGCTGCATTGCTCCAGCATGAACCAGCCCTGATACAGACTAACTCAGGGCCTCCAGCCAGTTCCCAGCTCTTCCCTCTGTATCAGGCAGAAGGGCTGCTGGTGCTACCAGGACTACCACCCGCATCAGCCACCACTGGCCCTGGGGTTTTCTAAGCAGGTTCAAGACTTCGGAAAATGTTCCTGTTGCACATCAAGACAGGAGAAAGAGGCTCAGCTAGCAGCCTGCTGACCTGACACTGCCCCCATTTCCCTGCACCCTCACAGGGAGGAGGACAGAGGTAACCAGACCAGCTCCCGCTCTGCCTGGTTGTCTACTACTTTCGCCAGAAAATCACTGATAGGGTATAGGGGTATTTCTTAGAGAATGGTTTACTGAAGTCTCTATTCTGACAAAGGAAGCTTTGGCTGAGCAAGTTAACTTTTTTTTTTTAAACAGGAAAAAACCTTCAAATATTTAATCAAAAAATTCCTAACCAGAACTAGTCACAACAAGATCACATTTTTTCTGACTAAGCTAATTTGTGGAGATTGTAAAGAAATATATTTGCAGCAGTTTTGGGGCACTGTTAATAATTTTTTCTGTTTCTGATTTGCATCTGTGTGATTTCATTAACTAATAATTGCTTTTGATGTGGAATGCAGAAGGAGATGAATGGCTCATGAATCAATAAGTGATGAGATTTCAGAGTCGCTTATTGATTTTTATCTCCAATTTACTCTGCATTGAATTTAATTATAGCCATTACACTCCATTTGTTTGAAAAAAAATTGCATGCAAACATTTGCAGTTTGTTTAGTGCAATTATACTTCAGTTGTTTTAAAATAAGTTATGACTTTTGAGCTGGAAAAAACATCACTGAAATTCCTGCATTGGGAAAATATCCATGTAAATCACCCCTCAAACATTATGTGGAAGCACTTGATCAGCTTCATGAACATTTATTAAAAAACTAGTCTATGTAAAAGTTTTCATCACTGTAGTAGTAATTCTAGGTGAAATTTTTTATTTCAATGGTCTGCTCACCTGAAAGTGTATTTTAAGTCAAACAGAAATATGCAAATAAAGAAATATTTGTACAAACTAGTATGGATCTGTTTGTTCCTACATTTTAAAAGTGAAACATTCTGATTTTTCATGTCATATTTTAAGACTAAATTTGCCTAAATTTAAATTCATAAGGTAAACAAAAAAGTCTTAAAGTGAAACTTTTGCTTTTGGGTTTCAAAACATGTTTAATTTAACCTAAACCCATTTTATTCAAGTATTTGGGTTGGTAAGAAAGTAGAAATATTTTCATTCCATTATGATCATACATTTTTATATATCAGACTGAAAGAATACTTTTTTTACACAGTGATATAGAGATTTATTTATACAGATCCAAGGTTTTTAAAGGAAGCTGATAATTCTGCTGTCATGTGAAGGATTTTCTTACCATTATAGCTAGTTTTCTGCTAAACCTAAATTTGGTGTTATCACTACATTCCAGTAAATTGCCTGTTAGAAACACCAGCCTAATACAAAGATTTAGTACTTTTTATTAGTGATTTATCACAGGAATCAGTTTTATATAATATGACCCAGATATATTTTCTATTGTAGAAAAGCCTTCGTGGAGGGACTTCTGATAAAGGAAAACTGTCAAAATTATGATCGTGGAATGACATCCGCTTGATTCCTTGAGAATCATGGAAATGACGTGTAGTGTCATCAGCTAATATGTTTGAATTCTGAGAAATAGAATTAGCAATTTTCTGTAAAGATCCCAGTCTTTTTAATCACAAATGCATGTCTTGACAGATGGGCCACAGCTATTTACTAAAGTGGGCCAGAAAGTAGAAATCTTTCACCACTTTCTGCACCGCTCAGAGTGTTTCAGCCTTCCTATGCTGGCCTGTGGCACTGTTCATTGCCCCGAGCATCTGCTTCTCCAGCAGTCAGGGAGCCCATTGCCAGCCCCTTGGGCCACATTAGAGACTTTTGGGGTTTTTGGGTGGGAAGAATGGTGTGAAACCCTGAAACCTGGGTGCTTGGGCATGACCTGCTGAGATTTCATCCTTCACCCTGCAGTGGCTTGGCTCCCCTGGTTCTCTCCCACCTCTCTCTTCTCTGCGGTGCCATCACCAAACAAGAGGGCCATGCTAGAGCTGCCCTAGACCAACATGCATGGTAACTGGTTGACCAGTAAACACAAGTAACTCATTATTGCCATGTGGAGCAACCAGCAGCTGAGTCCTGCCTGGCTTTGATCTTTGTCTCCTGTCCAGGTACTGATTTCTTCTCCTCTTTCCAATCTGTTTTGAAGTGGTCAACAGAGTTCAGAAAGTCACTGAGAAGCGAGGAACTCAAAGACAGGTAGATGGGCAAACAGGAGCATGGTCACCTAAGCTGAGCCTCATTTCATTAGGAAATCAGACTAAAGGGGGGGGGAGGGAAGAGCGACGAGTCAGAATTAATATTGTAAAATCTGAAATATTTCACTGTGAAGTATAAGTGCAAGGAACTGTGACAGGTCAGCTAGTCCATCCCTCTCAGGAAAGATTAAGTACGTGTACATTGCTCCTGATCAATGGTTTCAACTCTGAAGAAAATGTTCAGTTCAGGTGATCCCACAGTTCCTGTTTTGGTGCACCCCTTATCCTGACGGCCAAAATTGTCTCTTCTGGAAATGAAGATTTTTCTCTGGTCCCAAGTATACAGAAAGAACAATCTATCAATCTCTTCTTTTTATATGTCCGATGACTGATGATTGATCTGATAGTTTGCTTTGATCCTTCTTCTTCTTCAACTAAACAAACCCAGTTCCTTCTGTTTTTCCTTGGAATTATTAAACCTTATCTAACGTCTGTGTCTCTCTCCAAGAGTATCTCTGATCCAACTCCTTCTTTCCTAAGTATGTTATTCAGGACTAAACATCAGACTACACCTTCAGCTGCAACATAAAATAATACCTTCTTTTATCTTCCATATGACACTGACCATTAATATATGCAAGAACAAGATCTGGCTTCTTTTGTGACAGTTTCATATTCCTGAATCATACCCATTTGATGCTTTAATAGCACGACCATGCTCTTTTCTGAAGTAGTGCTGCCATGCCATATTTCCCTGTTGAGTATTTCTACATGTTTCTATTTCCTACATGCAGCATTTTGTCTTTTCAGCTTGTTGATTTGGAAAAATGTCTCTAGCTTATAAAGATAGTTTAAAGTCAGACTCAGTTCTCCAAAAGGAACATTACATTTCTTCCCCCCTCTGCAGTCTGGTGTCATGTAAAAATATCATTCAGACTAAGAAAAAAAACATGCCAAACCAGAATAAGTCACTTGTGGAATCCCAAGAGAAATGTCCTGGCATTTTGACAGAGACCTATAGCTGGCTATTTAATGAGTGGTTCAACTACCCATTAATACATGCTATTCCATCTAGATAATATTTACTTAATTTGATTGTGGGACTGTCACACAGGTTATGTCAAAAGCCTTACTAAGTACACATATGTCACATCTGCCTTCTCATCTTTCAAATAGGACAGTTACTTTGCCAAAACAAATGTGACTTCTTGGGCACTATTTGGCTTCAAAAATTCATAGTAACTATTTTTATCACTTTATTACATTGCAGTTGCTTCAAAACAGCTTTTATTTACTTGTTCTAGCATTTTTCTTAGCTTTTGAGTTTGCATTGAATGAGGATGGGCTCCTTCTTTTTCCCCTTTCAGTTTTCTGAGATCTTCCCCACTGGCAACAAATTTGCAAAGATAATTGCTGCTAATGCAGATAAGTCCATACAAATCTAGAGGGTGGCATTAATCATGCAGCAATATGGATAGTAGTACTGCATAATGTCAACTAGTATTCATAGCTCATACTTGGATTCTGCAAATATCACACAGGTACTTAACATTTTCATTGGCTTGGTGACTAAATTTAATATAAAAATTATATAAATTATCTACAGAAAAATGGACAGATCCCTTCAAGCAGTGAAGCTGGTTTGCTCACATTCCACTTTTGCAGCACTGTGCTGCTAATCAACAATTCAGTTAGAATATATTTATACTATTGACATAACAAGAAAGCCACCTTTAAGAATGCTGCATCTGCATTTCTTTTGTCCTTTTATAAATTCATACTCAGGAAAACATTCTTCTTTAAGAAATCACATAACCATATAATCAGCTTCGAGTATATGTTGAAGTCCTGTAAAAGACCAGTCTGTACTTCAAAGCTTTCTTGTAGTGGGACCTAATAATGTGAATGGTTAATCGGTAAAGGACTTTTCCATAGTGCTTCTCTGAAAGTGGAACATTTTGAGCTTAATTTTTCATAAAAGAAAGATGGCCTGAAATTTCTCCCTGAAATAGTCCCACCAGCTGACTGGAGATTTAGAACCAGCTTGAATTCAACAAGGAATAGCATACAGTATTTTGATGTTTCTCCAAGGATTTAAAGCCACGTTAAAACATTAAGTAGCTTTGCAAAAACAATAATAATTGTTTATTATGAACAGAAATAGTATATCAAATTGCTAAACTCTGACTTCTTAGCATCTATAAATATCTTGGCAATCACAAAGTTGCATAATAAGGCCTCAGTCTCACAAATATTTTTATGAAGGTTTAAATCCTCTGGTGTACCATGGATGCACAGCCTGTAAGCTTGGCTGTAAGTCCTATCAAGATCCTTCCTCTGAGATTTGCCTTTTTACATCTGCATCACTCATTCAGTGACGGAGTTCTGAATCATAAATGGGAAAATTGTATGTTCAGCCAAGTTGTTATTATTGTTATTATAATTATTATTATTTGTGTGTGTGTGTGTGTAGGGAATTTACTGGGTCTCCATCTTAAACTATTTACGTCTGCCAGCTACTGCTCCTTCATTCTTGTCTTCAGGTTTTAGCTGAGGAACTTACTTGCTATTAACACACGTATAATTTAAGAAGTTGTTATATTCAAGCTAAAGATTCATGCTTAAAAATGGCACCCAAAGAGTAGTCTTCTGTGTTTCACTGAGGTGTGAAAGCAACTCTCCCCTGAAAGATAGGTGTAAAGGCTGTAACAGTACAGGAGGCAGAAGCAGATATACACATGAGAAAAAAAGCAAAGACATAATTTGAGACAGAAGAGAATATATGGGGCAGGGTGAAATCCCAACAATAAACAGACACATTAAAGTGAAAATGGAAACCAAGTAGTCTGGGAAGATCCTTGAACTCAAACTCACAAACCTGTGGTGTATTTGTCACAACACTGGTAATCTGCTGTGGGATTATAGACACACTTGATCAAATTTCTGCACCTGATTTATAAGACCTGTATTTAGCCATCTTCTCCACTAAGACCAGAAAAGCTTGAACTAGTGTCCGTGCTTTTGAACAGCATACAATGTGACCTTGAACTTGGCTGAATCCACCAGGTGCAAGTGTAATACAAACAAATAATAAGAAGAAAATACTGTAGTTCTCTGTATGTTTCTAGTATAATATTTTTACTTTTATTCTAACATCAGGTTTATAAAATATTCCTTTTATCACTTCCGATGCAAAAATTGCACTTGGCATTTTCAAAATAATCAGGTTCAACCAAATGGACTCCACTAAATGAAATAATGAGAGCCCTTCTATTAATAATTAGTTTTATTCCCTCCTTTGTTGTACCCATCTGTCCTAGAAACAGAACACAGATTGAACAATCGGAGCTGAAACTATTAGGATTCTCCATTATGCAATATTCAAATCCTTGTAAATTCAATGGGAGCTACAGGAATGGATTTAATAGCAGAGGAGGATCAAACAAGATTTTAATCCTTCTTTTCCATTAACATTGCCTGGTGTGGGATGTCTGTCACATAAGGAAGGAAAAGCTTTATGATTTGCAGACCCATACGACTGCGCCCAGCACTAGATTTATGTGAAACCCTTTCTGAGAGTGTCAACAGCCTTCTTTCAGCATTAATGGTGCCTGTGATTCTTAAGCTTTCAAAAGACATCCAGAAAAGGCAGCCTTTATCTGAGGAAATTAAATTATTCTCAGCTGTGGAGTCTGGGGATTCTTATAGTGCTTTATATCCATATAGAAGAGAGTGGTAGGATTTAATTAAATAAAAACAATGACAGTCTTTCTTATGAGATTTTACAGGAAGCCCTGTAGAATTGTGCATCTACTGTGGATTCTTTAGGTTGCTTCCAAAAAGGTCATTCTTTCCTCTTAAATTAAATGGCAATGGTTTTTAAAACTTACTTTAAATTTGCTTGTCTCTATTGGGAAAGCAGCAAGGGAGCTGCAGTTTTTCAGAAGTGCCTTACCCAATGAGATTATTTCTACCTACTTCAGTGGGAGCAAAGTCCAGCTACCGCTGGGCAAGTTTGAAGGTCACACCTGAATATTAAGTTTCAAAAATAGTCTTTTCAGGTTTGACTCTTAAACTTAACCTATCAGAGGGTCCTACCAGACTAACACTTCTGATTTTTTGTTCTAGCAGGTCTGATATTCACTTAATTGCAAGCACCTAAACTGCCTCATTCTTCTCCCTTTATTATTCCAAAATCAATTGGCAGCGAGTCTATGTGTGTTCTAGGGATCTGAAATCAAAACATGCCATCAAGCTCGGAGCTACTAAAGATACCAGAGAAATATTTAGCCTGTCAGCTTTGTTTCTTTGCTGTCTTTGTGAAATACAGTGTGCTATTATGGCAAGGACAGACCCATCCTTGGATATGCCTTTGCTGGAGTTTTCTTCAGATTTGAGTAAAAGGTTCCTTCATTGCTCCTGTGAGCAGTTTATTTGCCTTATTTCTTCCAGAGAGTGCTGCTTGTATATTGCCTTCCATCAAGGCAATGCTCTATACAGGCAATGCCCAGCTAAACTGGGGGATTTGGACTCTGGGAAGTTTTCTGTGGAGCAGATGATGAAGGTGTGACAGCAGCAGTGAGACCTGCCCATGATGACAGGAGTGGACTGCACTAATAGCAGAAAAAAGACTGAAATACAGGGACTGTGGAGAAAATGCTTTAAAAAAATTATCTTTATTAATATATCCTATTACTCAAAGTCTGTGTCTAAACCCCCTAGACCAGGAGGTATCAACCAGTTCTCAGAGGCAGGACCCTAGGGTAGCTGGACCACACTCTGGGACGGGAGCAGGCCCTGGCATCCACCATCTGGCTGCCCTCTTTTCCTGTTTTTCAGTCCCAATCTGAATCTCTGGAGGACCGTGGCTCTGCACCACAATAAACACCTGACTGCCTGCAGCCACAAATACTCCACTGCTGGGGGCAGAACACATGTATGGCACACTTATCGGTGGCAGCAGAGGCAGCCGCTGACCTGTGGGGTCTGCAACAGGAGCACACCAAATGCAGGAAGCCCTGCAGCACGACAGTGAGGTGGTCTGTGGTTCCTTAGCTGCTAGGAGCTTATTTCTGGGTTCAAATAATGAAAAAGCTGAAAGAAGCACAGAAGCGTTCCTTGGGAAGTACTACAATGAGACAAAAAATGTGAATTGAAAAATGGTCCTTTCAAAAATAAGTTTTCCTTGGAAAAATGTCTAATGTTAGAGATGTTTCTATTTTTCATGAAAAATGTTAGGCCCTCCATTTTATAAAAATATTATTACACATTGTATCGATATGGTTATCAATATCAATTTGTGTTGTGGAAGAAAAACATACACACAAGAAAATGCAAAGAAATATTTCAGTTTGCCTGCCACCTCAGAAAACACTCTTTGGATCAAACCAGCAGTAGATATTTGTGGTTGTTTCTCTCCTCCTCCCACCTTGCCCCCCCAAGCCTTGACCCTTCCCTCTCTGTCATCTCAAAAAGGAACAATATGAGCATTTAATTCAGTATAAAACATTGCAGGTAGCTTTAAATAATTTATTTCATTTTATGAGTCAGTTACAATTGAGTTCACATATTAGCCAGTGTCGTGGTTTAAGCCCAGTCAGCAACCAAGCACCACACAGCCGCTTGCTCACCCTCCCCCCCTCCCTGGTAGGATGGGGGAGAGAATAGGAACAGCAAAAGTAAGAAAACTCATGGGTTCAGATAAGAACAGTGTAATAATTCAAATAAAATAATAATAATAATAGTAATGAAAAGGAAAACAACAAGAGAGAGGAAGAGAGGAACAAAACCCAGGAAAAATAAGTGAGGTAACCACTTATCACCCACCGACCGATGCCCAGCCAGTCCCCAAGCAGCGATCACTGTGGCCCGGCCAACTCCCCCCAGTTTATATACTGATCATGACGTCACATGGTATGGAATATCCCTTTGGCCAGTTTGGGTCAGCTGTCCTGGCTGTGCCCCCTCCCAGCTCCCTGTGCACCTCCAGCCTTCTCAGTCGGTAGAGCATGGGAAGCTGACAAGTCCTTGACTTAGTATAAGCACTGCTTAGCAACTATACCAGCTACAAGGAAGAAAATTAACTCTATCCCAGCCGAAACCAGGACAGCCAGAAGAAAAGGAATAGCTGTCCCTCTTTTACCCAGTCCCTTTGTGATTTGAATTTCTCTGAGAATGTCGAAAATACAAGCTTGATACCCACCCTTGCACAGGTGGTAAGGGTACTGTCCTGATTGAAATGATAGTAAAACTTTCAGCAAATCCCTGCTCTGAATAAGGCAAAGGTAACTTTTATCTTCCAAATCTCAAGTGATCCTCTTTACCTTGAGGTATTTTAACACTGGTGTCTGCTGTTGACAGAATTTTAACATCCTTCAGCAATCACTGGGATGAAGAAGAGAGTTAGGAATGGCTCTCCATCTCACAAAGGAATGGTACTAACTAGAGCAACGAAAGTGTCTGTCATAGTTGTCAGTAAGTTGGTAACTGGGCACGTTTGCAGGAAGCTGGAAATGACACCCTGACTCCATTTTAGACAGGAGGGCACTGCAGGATGGTTGCTCCTGCTGCAACTGAGGGTGCACGCAGGCAGCTTCAGCATGGAGCCAGGGCTGGTGCTGAGAGCATCCATTGCCCTCAGAGCCCGTTTGCACCTCCTTGCAGCAGCCTGCAGCCTGAAAACCGGTACCGTGGGAACTGCATTGGGGACAACCATGCTTTTACGTAAGAATATATTCATGCGTTTTCACTGTTAGCCATGCTGAGGAATTAGAGCACAAGACTCTCGGAAAATTCTTAGTAAAATCATTAACTGGGAACAACAGGTTTTTAAAGCTGCCCTAGTAGTAGCTTTATTCAGTGAAAAGGGGAGGGAGGAGATCAGTGTCTTCCCCACCCTCCCAGAAATTATTTTAGGTTTGTTAGTGGTGGCACCGTGTGGCACCCAGCACCCAGCTGGATGGCGGCTTTGCAGGGGGAGCCACAGAAGGACCCCAGGCCCTTGCCAGCCTCATCACCCACCCTGGCAATCCTTCTGGGCCATATACTGCATCACCCCCACCAGGGAGTCACCAAAACCCCTTACCCTTGCACACCCCCCTGGGGACCTCTGGTACCCAACAAAGTGACTTGGAAGCAGTCATCAGTCTCCACTGTTATACACATGATGCAAAAAAAATTGGCCCAGCCTGTTTATTGCCAGTTTGCAGGGCAACAAAGTTATCTTTTTCCCACAGTCCTCGGCATATGAGCCTGTAGGGCTTGTGCTGGGTACGCTGTGCTGTGGGCTCAGCTCTTCTTCAGGATGTGCTGTGGCACATCCCTCGCTCTTCTTCTGACCTCTCCCTTGTTTTGAACAGTTCAAGCTTCATATTACACCATTTGTCCAGTCTGTCACTTTTGATAACCTGGCAACTGCTACATCCACTTGTTTTTAATTACCCTGCCATTTAATTTGTTTTTAACATCTGTGTCCAGTTTCTATCTGGGGTCATTTTAATTGTTTGTGGCTAATAGAATTTGAAAGGAATATTATTTTCTTATATTACATTCTAAGATAATCCATTGTGGTTTGCTGCAGTCATCTGCTGTTGTTGATTTGCTGCCATACAGATGATTTCATTACCTAGAGATCATTGTTATTACCATAAAATCCCCATTTATTAACTGCCATATCAATTATCCACCCTGTTGCTTATTGAACTGAAGTCTCCCGAGCAGCGTATTTCCTGGGGCACATTTCATCCCGAGTACAAGTCTAGCAAGTTCACTGGAGTCATGTAAAAGATGAACCTGGCTCCTCTGGCATACTGATCTGCTGCCAGTACTTTTATTGAGATGCCTACTGATTGTGCAATCACCTGACAGATTTGGTACCGCACTAATTTACAGCTCCTGTGATTCATGATTCTGCTGATACTGATTGGCCATTTGCCACCATTATTTTTACTTTCCTCCTTCTCCCCTGTGATTCCCACACTTTCTTTTATTTTTTTGTGGTCCTCAGTTTCCATCTACCTGTTCAACTTTTGTTTTCCTTCCTCTCCTCTAAGCTTCCTCTGCTTGGATACCTGCCCTCCTGTACAGTCCTGAGCTGTGGTATCACTTTTCTGTGTTTGTTTTGCCACCTGCAAGTCCCAAAGGCACCTCTTCCTTTTCCTCAAATCAGGCGTTGGTATCTAATTTTCCCATTCTTTGCTTCTACTTTGTGTTTCCTAGACACAATTTGCATTTCACACTTACTACCAAGAGTCCTCTGTCCTTCCTCCTTCCTGACCCTTTGGGAACCTTATTCTTATTCACCCCATCACCTTCTTCCTGATTATCTCTGGTACAAAGCACAGACCAAGCACACATACAGTATTAATATATAGAGATGCTTTCTGAATGACTTGGCAGGTCTGATACATGTCCTCCTCTGTTGGGAGGTAATAACCCTCTTCCCTCATATAAAACCTTTAGATAATATTTGAAGAAACACTATAGTAAGGTGGGAAGTATCCAATTTACAGATGTGGTCTGTCACGCACATGTGGATTCTACTGATGCATATACTTTTCCAAATCACTGTGATTTTCTCAAAAATTATGTAATTTATCTTATAAAGTACACATAAATATAAATAATTCCACACTTTGCCAAGAATGCTAGTATAACTGTCAAAATAAAAAAGGCAACAACTCAGGGCTGACTTAATATTGACATAAGACTGAATTTGAGCTAAAATACAAGTCTTTGGGATCTGCATTAATGTCTCTGGTGACCTCTGATCAATAAGTTAAAAGCAAATATTTGTGCTTTTCAGGAATTAATGTTCACGCTAGGCATAGGCTCAAGCAGCGAAACCTTTGCCTGTCTCCTGATCTGAAACACGTCAGCACCATCGACTGCTCTGGGCCAGAAGTTTGCTCCACTCCTCTTGGGAACTGAATTGGGCTCTGAGTCGCATCAGCTCTGCAGGAAAATGGCTTTAGCCTGTACATGGGTTTCTTCTTCAGTCTGGACTTTTGTTTATGATTTTTTTGTTCAAAAGCTGGCAATAATTCAGATGAACAGTAACAGTCAGTAACTGAGATTGTCCTAGCATTTAAGCAACTTCATATTTTCATGTGTAAATTTTCCTAGAAAATAATAGCTCAGTATGTGACTAGAATAATCGTCTCTTGCCTAACAGACTCTCATTCCTGTACTCACTAGTACAGGAGCTTCCCTCAACCCTGTTTAAAGTAGAAAAAAAAAAAGAGTAACAAAATCACACAAATAAAGTGACCAAAATATCTGACCTCTCTTGCACAAATACTTAGAGAATCCAGGGATTGCTTCTTTTCATTTAGTTATATAAAAGCACTAACAATTTTATTTTGAGGAAACGTAGTGTCATCATTGTTGGTTTTAAAATTATTTCACTTTTCTTCTTTCTTTTTCTTCCGTTTTATGAGAAGGTCCTCATTTTAGCTGGCCTTGCTGGGTTCATGCTACTGAACCAAAATAGGTGGCAATAACTGTTGTGATTATACGCTTAAGAAGTAACTAATAGAGATTTTCTATTTGCACTGACCTTTGATCCACTGGGAATATGCCTGAGGGAATGAAGCTGACCACAAGTGCCCCGAGGAGCTCTGTCCTGATCCCTCCCATGCCTCCCGTGACATGAGCTCTCTGCGTGTGGAGGAGAGGGGCACAGAGGAGACTCGTATTAACATTAATGACTATTCTGGGGTTGGGGGGGGGCGTTGAAAGCCATTTCAGTGCCCTTCATTAATGCTGCTTGATTCATTACTGCTTTCTTTGTCCTGGAAAAACAGTTTAAAGCCTTTGGACAGCGCTGCCCTTACATATATCTCACTGGTGAGCGAGTAAACATGAGAAAGCACCAGGGCAAAGGGTTAGGGAAATACGAGCTCCAAAGGCTCACAGACCATCCAATTTAGTAGTGTTTAAACTCAAGTGTATTAAGATGAGGTGGAGAGTGAGCGCTAGCTCAAACAGTCCCTGCCCCGGCGAGCTGGTGCCCCTGCCACAGTGCCGGCAGGGCCGCACTCGAGGGCTGGCTGCTCCCCACACACAGCCTTTGTTTTTACAAAGCTGTTTAGAAATGGTTTGACCTATATTTTATGAAAACAAACTCAGCCTGGAGATTGCTGGGGAGTTAATGGGGGTTAAGCAACTTCACCTCAATACGCCTCTTCTTCCTGAATAGCACTTTAAACTTGGCCCCACATGTATTCGCTGACCAGGAGCTGTTATTCGAGTGCGCTGACTGTCCACTGGAGTTCAAGCATCGTCTGTGATTGTCTGAGGAGATCTAATTACGCTGACAGCATGGCACCGTGAGGCTGTGGAGGACAGGAGAAAAGTCTGAGGGAAGAATGATGTGGTGACACAGGGTTAGATAACTACTGGAATCACTGAACCTCCTGGTCTGAGGGAGTCAGACATCACCAGAGATACCACTGTCATGGAAATTAGATTTTTATAATTTATTATTTCATGACAGTGGCTCTGCTCCATGCAGTCCAAGATGAGGCAAGATAAGACAGAGGCTGCACCTGTGACTGCTGCCAAGTGACCCTGGAAATGGCTGGTAGCACAGGTTGGTCCTGGGACCTGGAGCTTTGTGTCCATATTGCTGCCAGCAAGTCCTGCCTTCACTTGCAGCAGGAAAAAATGGGGGTCTTCTGATGAAGGTGGCTGTGCTGAGAGCAGCGTTGGGGACAGCTCACAGGGCAGGTAAAAGAGAGTTGAAAATTCAGTCACCCAAAGCTTTCCACAGGGATGCCAGCCAGTTTGCTCAGACCAGCATCCAGGCCACCCCTGCAGAAAGGAAGAGGTGGAACCTGCCTTAAGGTGCATGCCATACAGCAGCCAGACCCAAACCTGCAAGGTTTGAGCCCAAGTGTTTGCTTAAGGATTAACCTCGGCCAAAAGAGGGGGCACCTGAGCACATGGATTGACAGACCACCACAGCCAGCCCAGGAGAAACCACTGACCCTGGTACAGGAGAGCCGCCCTGCCAGGCAGGAATTAGTCCAAATGAAAAGAACAACAAAATTTCAAGTGACTTTTAGAGAGCTGGTTTCATGATGAGGGAAAAACAGCTGGAGGATTTTTTTCACTAACAACTGTTTTCAATTATTTTTTTAATTGGTTCATAGAAGTGTTGAGTAGGTTGGTATTGCACCATACTGGGAACCACATTTATTCTGTTGCCTGTGAAAGCAGAAGAATACATTTATATCTCTTTGAATTAACTGTGTTTTTTGTAAATGCACTTAATGAATGAAAAACAGTAGAATTGCAGTATTTCAAAATACAAATCATGATGCAGGTGCAGCATATGTGTTTCCGTAAGAAGAAATTTATGCTTCGGTGACCATAAACATCTTCACTATTGGGTTTTTTTTTTTAAATTTGTATTTGCCTGCTATTGTTTACTCCCTACTACTTTCTATTAAAAGAATACATCATTTATATTGGTCAGGATATATGAATTTTATATCACAGCACTCAGACTTTTTTATTTTATTTTTTATTTAGCAATGCAATTGGAAGGCATTTAATGCCAAACATTTAATGAAAGCAAATAGAGCAAACATGAATAGCAAGTCTTCTAATGAATAAATCTTAATAATAAAAATCTCTGTGGAGCGTAGAGGCAGATAGGTTAATTTTTTCACTTGAATTTTAATCCTGACTAAAAACAGTATCAGAAGGGTTTTCACATTTAACATTTGGCTATACATGGAACTCGGAGAAAAAGAGATTTATTCTTAATATCTGGTCTATAGCTGTATTTGATTAACAGAATCAACGAAAGGATACTTATAATGTGATCTCCATAGCGTCAGAGAGGATGGAGCACCAGCAGTGCTGCTCTGGTTGCTGGTAAAAGTTGCAGCAAAATGAAATGGAAGAGGGCCCATTGAACTGGTTCTGAAATGTCATCATAGAAGTACAAGACTGACCCCCGCCTCCGCAGCACTTAAAGCATTTCTCCTAACTAAAACTCAGAGAGAAGAAAGGATTAAAAGTTCTGGTATCCATCATTCACTCTTGTCTTTTCTTTGGGCCTTGTTTTGTTCTCTTTTCAATGGTTCTTGAAAGGAAAGACAATTAAAAAAAAAGGCAGAAAAAAACCCTTTAATTGATTCAACAGCAAGTGAAAGTAAAAAATGATTTTTCTCTTCTAAATGCCAGTTGTTCTCAATTTAAGACATATTTCAGCACCATTACTTGTTCATTTTAAAAGTTGCTTTTATTTTGATCATGAAACATTGCCAGATGAAATAAGGGAAATCTATATCTTGGAAGCACTATAGAAGCTATGGAATTTTTTGTTTAATATCTTCAAGCAGCTTATAGCCTTATAGGAGAAATCAGGGTTCTATCAGCATGTCAGAGTTACATGTCCAGGACTGGACAATCTGTACCAATCTCAGCCTTAGTGAAGTCAATGCATGCCTTAGGAATTAAAGGAGTGCAAAAGATGCCTACATAGTCTAGACCACTTCTATGATGCTCTTTTTTAACGTTGTTTGAAGGTGGCAATAGAAAGATAATTAGGATTATTTATCAATATAGAGATTATTTTTATTTCCTTCAATCCCCTATATAAAATTTCCTACTCCCTTTAAGGAATATAGATTTGTAAATTTACTGCATGACAAACACTATATCTCAATGAAATCCACTCAGTGCAAAGGCAGACTTAGGACAAACTTATAGTTTCATGAGCTCTTTACAGAGTGTTTTCTCCTTTCACAAATTTGGATGTCAAAACTAGATGCTTATTTGTATGATCCAATAAAGCACATAACTGAAGGCTAACTTTTGGTTTTGGCTGCAGAAATCATCAGGTATGTCAAACCGTCCCACAGCAAGGGTAAGATGTTAAGACCCATTGATTCAGAATTGCACTTACAAGAGTGAGATGTCAAAGCCAACAACAGAACTACCCTTAGGATAGATAATAGCAACATGTAGAAAATACCTAGTCTCAGGCATCCAAGCATGAAGATGACAATACATTTCCTAGAAACTCAGAACATTGTCAGGTTTTGTTAACAGCATCCAATGCTGTATAGCAAAACCCTTAATACCAAATGTCCCTAGAAAAAAAAGCGATTTTATTTCTTTGAAACAAAAATTAAGATGAATAAGGCAAACCCAAAAATTTTAGACACGCAAATACACACACACACACACAATTTTTTTCTTTTAAGAAGCAAAAGAAGAGAGACATTTTGTTTCTTTTATTTTGTTTTCTTATGAGAAGAGAAGAATTTTTATTAAAAATTGATTGCTTTCGAAAAAGAAATGACAGCTCAAAAAGTGCTTGAAGAGAAAGAACCAGCCTGATAGCAGCTTTGAAAATTTGCAACATGTGAATCACAGAGGATATACCATATCAGACACTGAATAGAAAAAAAATTTGCATGTAGCCCTGCCTGGGTTATCAGTTAGCCAGGAATAACTTCTCACAGCGACATGAAAAGCAGATGCTCTAGCTGGCACTGTCACCTATACCTTCACACATCTCCAAGCTATCTCTCTGGGTATACAAGTGCTTTACTAGGCTGACAGGGTCTGGCAAACTGCTAGGTGTCTGGGTAGCGTCAGATTTTCACACCTAAACCACTCAAATAGAACTCAATATAAGTTTAGGATGGGCAATGTTGAACCACAAATTCCTGTGGTAACTCTGTCCATGTTGACCACCTCCTTTAACAAACAGTCTGGAAGCAGGGTGTTTTTTATATTAATGGTGTGGAGCATGCTTCTGAAATGGAGAAGAACAAAATAGCATTTTGTAAAATAAGATAAATCCTAAGGTAAATGAAAAGGCAGGGAATGCCAGAGAGTCAAATGAGCAACACGATGGCAGATGAAATACTGTATTGTCTATAAGGCGATACTGCGGATCCTAAGCAGCTATTTGAACAAGTCAGATCAGTTCTGCTTTCTTAATTTACAGTGAATGCTGCGGAATGAAGATCTGTACAACAGTGGTCAAAAAACCCCAAAGCAACAAATAGGTTATTATTGTGTAAAAGGATGGGACAGACTGTCTTTCTGAAAGTATGTCAGTGATGTGCCCTCAGCTAAAGTATGTGCTCAATCCTGGTCAATCTATTTGAAAAAGAGATAAAGGAGATGTAGAAATAGGTGATGAAAATTGCTAAGAGCATGGCACAATTTCTGTGATGAGAGATTGCCAAGACTGAGATTGTCTAGCTTGGGAAAGTGATGAATTTAAAAGGATATGACAAGACTATATAAAATACCGAATGCTATACAAAAAAAAAATGCAGGTATTTTTCTTACAGTTACATTTTCTCCTAATACAGGAATAAGAAAGTCTTCAGTGAAACTGGAAGTCAACCAACATAACCCTGAGAGAGGGGGGAAATATGCAAAATTTAGTAGTAGAACTCACTGCCACTGAGCCTTAAAGGTTTAGCTCAATGCTGGAACCATTTAAGTACATATGTAGGTAAGGAGAACAGGCATTTCTGTGATGGTTTAGGCAGCTCTCAGACTGCAGAGAGGCCCTGAACGCCCTTGTTGCCCCTCCCGCGGTGCCGTGTCTGGAGCCTGGGACCCCATCTGCGTCCTCGGGGCAGCAGGTCCTCCCGCAGCCCTGGCCCTGCTATCCCAGGCAGTGAGACGTGGCTCCCGAGTTCGGTGCAGTGCTTGGTTCAGGTGAGAGTCAGGCAGGCAAATTTATTATGGAGACAGGGAGAAGGAAGGCAAATAAACTGTTATCACTTGCTATTAAGACAGGTTTAGCACACAAAGATGTAAGGTTTGGATATGAACTGATAATGTGCCACCCTGGAGCTCAAGTACAACGGTTTGCATGTAGATGTAGACATCAGCAATATCATATCTATTGGAGTAAAAATAGTAAGTAATTTATAAAATCACTGTGTCTCCAGTCACAAACTAACTTATTAACTAATGAAGACAAACTTCTCACTGTGGGCAAGGTTTTTCATAATAGTCCACTGTGAATATTCCTGCACTTTCCTTCCTTAAGGAATATTCCTTGAAGCCTGTGTGCTGTGAGAAGCAGCATGCTGGGTAAGAAGAGAAGAACAATTCATTCCAATCAACTTTTCTATTCCTATCTTTCCACATTCCTAAAATATGTGTCACTATATAACAGTAGGTAGTGTACTGATGTAAAATTTTGATTAGCTATAAAAGTGAAGCATTCACTCACTTGTTAAAATGAAAAATTAAATGTGAGGAACAATGAAAAGAAAAAAGTATAGATAAACCTTGTTTCCCACTTTCAAGGAAAGTCGGAGAAATGAGCTTCATATCAACATATCATAACACAACATAAAAATAACTAGGCAACATCAGTGCCCAGCTCAGAAAAGACACTCTGGATAGCCGTGTCAGAGATTTATATTCTCATTGAAAGAGAAATGGATCATTTGAAGAATGTATCTGCCATTTAAAAAGCTGCTAGAGAAATTCCTGATTTACTGTATCCTTTAAATGAGCAAATAAAGGTCTTATGAGCCTCACATGCAGATCACTGAGCACGTTCTGATAATCACCCTTCAGAAAGCAAGGGAAGCCTTCCTGTGATTTATATTGCTGTGAGAAACTTTTGGTTTATTCCAAAACAATGCAGAGACTACCAGAACAGCATATGGAATGAAGTGCGAAGGGAATGAAAATCCGTGAGATTAGTTTCTGAGACTGAAGCACACTCATTGAGAGAGAAAAGAAGATATTAATATAAATGAAAAGCAATTTAGAGTTTTACTCTCATTCATATACTGAGAAAAGGTTGAAGAAAATTGATTTGGGGAATTTATTTTTAAAAAGTGAAAAGAAAAAAAAACATCCAAACATAGGGTGACAATAAAACTGGTATACATTTCTTTCTGCAAACACAGAGAATTGAGAAAAGGTTGCAACAGTGAAAAACACATAATCCGCAAATGACAACAAATGGAATTGCTTTAGAATCACATCCTTCATGTAGAAAGAAAGAAAACACTGGCATGTCCCACACCTTATATTCAGCTCAGTCCTGCTAAGAAATCTTTGAAGGTAACTAGAAAGGAAGCACAAGGAGTTATTAAGTGATAAAAATTTTAGATAGCGAAAGAAACTCCTGAGGTTTCAAAAGGAACAAATTCATAACTAACACAGTTCTTCTCAAAGATAATAAAAACTGAGGAGGGGGGAGAGCAGGAGAAATAAAAGAGAAAGCATCAGTACTTTTTAACATGCTAATTATTCATTTTAAGTTACTCCAAAGACCTATTTTTTAAAAAGATATTCTTTTTGTATCAGGACTGCTCGTTGTCTTTTTCAGGAGAAAACTGATGAGAAGTTCACTACACAACCACAGGAATACATACAAAAGCCTTTTCTCCACAATAGTAAATGAGTCCGTATGTAGAACAAAGCAGTCTGATGGGCAAGTAAATTCTGCCTATACTAGGGACATAACTATATGCACAGTTTTGGGCCTATCCGGATACATTGCCCAGGAGAGGACAACCAGTCTCATGAGAATGAAGTCAGAGTTGTCATTAAGTACTGCTCTAGGACTGCGTGAAGGGATATTATTTTCCCTTGGCTGGATATTTGTTAGGGACAACTTTGCTGAGAATGTAAAAGAGCAATGAGTAGTGAAGAGATGGCAGCTCCTGGTAATGAGATTTCTGGCTTAAACTCCTGTCTTGAAATACTCTAAACCATGTAATGTAGAATATTATTTTGTATTGAAAATTTCTTCCCTAAATAAAAAACAGAACATAGAATCATAGAATCATAGAATCATTGAGGTCGGAAAAGACCTCTAAGATCATCGAGTCCAACCGTCAACCCAACACCACCATGCCCACTAAACCATGTCCCTAAGCGCCTCATCTACATGTCTTTTAAATACCTCCAGGGATGGTGACTCCACCACTTCCCTGGGCAGCCTGTTCCAATGTTTAACCACTCTTTCAGTAAAGAAATTTTTCCTTACATCCAATCTAAACCTCCCCTGCCGCAACTTGAGGCCGTTTCCTCTCGTCCTATCACTAGTTACTTGGGAGAAGAGACCGACACCCACCTTGCTACAACCTCCTTTCAGGTAGTTGTAGAGAGCGATGAGGTCTCCCCTCAGCCTCCTTTTCTGCAGGCTAAACAGTCCCAGTTCCCTCAGCCGCTCCTCATAAGACTTGTTCTCCAGACCCCTCACCAGCCTCGTTGCCCTTCTCTGGACACGCTCCAGCACCTCAACGTCCTTCTTGTAGTGAGGGGCCCAAAACTGAACACAGTATTCGAGGTGCGGCCTCACCAGGGCCGAGTACAGGGGCACGATCACTTCCCTACTCCTGCTGGCCACACTATTTCTGATACAGGCCAGGATGCCATTGGCCTTCTTGGCCGCCTGGGCACACTGCCGGCTCATGTTCAGCCGGCTGTCGACCAACACCCCCAGGTCCTTCTCTGCCGGGCAGCTTTCCAGCCACTCTTCCCCAAGCCTCTAGCGCTGCATGGGGTTGTTGTGGCCAAAGTGCAGGACCCGGCACTTGTCCTTGTTGAACCTCATACAGTTGGCCTGGGCCCATCGATCCAGCCTGTCCAGGTCCCTCTGCAGAGCCTTCCTACCCTCGAGCAGATCAACACTCCCGCCCAACTTGGTGTCGTCTGCAAACTTACTGAGGGTGCACTCAATCCCCTCATCCAGATCATCAATAAAGATATTAAACAAGACCCTATTAAACAAGACCGTATATTAAACAAGATATTAAAACATGTTATTGTTATATAATATCTATATAATATATAATATATAATAATAATATATATTGTTATATAATGATATTATATATATTATATATATTATATATATTATTATAATGATATTAAACAAGATATTAAACATGTATGACTGCTAAAATTACTTCAATTTGAAGTTTAAATTATTGCTAAAGAGTTTGTTAGTTTTTACCTGCTCAGAAAAGTAACTTAGCATTTTTATTTCAAAATAACCATAATTAAAAATCCTTGATATGCGACTTATATCATAAGAAGGCAATAGACAAAAATGAAAAAATGTAAAAAATAGAGATAGTAGAAGTTTTTGTTATAGAAAATTTACATTTTGTCCACCAGATCTTGTTTTCCTTTATGCTTTCCATGGCTACTGAGCATTTGAAATAGGAACATTTCAATAGGACTAGCAATGCTGGCTTGGGGACTTTTGGGAGACAAGTTTTAGACACATCCTGGTCCACTTACTTCCTTATGCCAAATTGCTGGTTAATTCCTCTAGCCGAGGCTTGGCAGATCTGATGAAACATGACAGCAATATTTTAAAAAAACAGTCACAGCTGTTTCTAAACCTCTTTTAGGTATATCTAATGCTGCAAACACTCTTGAGTTGGAGCCAATGCAAATACTGGCAATGCAAAACCAGCTGATCAGAACATCATTTCCGTGTTCCAGCACCAGAGCTCTTTCCTCCTCGTTGGTAGGGTAAAGCCAGTGTTCAAGCACTGCTGAACCTTAATTGTGCATCAGATCCAGGAGTTTAAGGGGTACTCTGATATGTTGAAGGTTGATCATCTACTTATGTACTTTCTTTAAATAGAAAGCCCCTCACAACCCTGGTCATCTTTATGTAGGAACTTAGAACACTGTTCCATACAGGTTAGTAACCTCTCTCTCTCAGAGCTGTAAAAATTCATATTCTAGTTTCTGTCCTTACATTTTAAGGAAAGTTTCTCCCTGGCTTCTGTTCGTTAGTCTTTGTCTTCTGCACTGAAGCATGAAGGTTTTTATTCCTTTTTTTTTTGTGAAGCTATGTTCAGCAATGGTGCCGTTTCTCATTACCCATATCAACATGCGTCTTAGAAACCTCTTGGGTATATTGCTGTTTTTCAACGAGGAGTTGATTATGCATCATGTGAAAACAAGTATTTCCTCTCAACACAGTGCCTTCAGACAATGCAGAAAATTCCAGAGCTGTTCTCCTCTGGGTAGGGTAAAGAAAAACAAGCAACTCAGTCCTACTCAAAATGTACCCGTGTTATTCATCTCTTATCTAAAATTACTCTCTTTTCTAAAATGACTTGCCTCTTATACAGAAATCTTTCTTCTCTCAGCATTTCATTTTCCTGCCCATGAACCTGTCATGCTGTTATTGTCCAGAACTGGACACAATATTCCACCTGAGCACAAAGGCTTTATTATACCTGCAGTATTATTTTCTACTCCATTACATTCAGCTGCGTTTCCCTCTTTGGTCATTGGGGTTTTTTGGTGTGATTGACAATTGCATCATACTACCTGTTCACTATAGTAGTATGCTGGCTACTATATCCTATATCCCTAGGTCCTTGATTTCTTCCAGCTATGCCCTACCAAAATGGTTTGTACCTAAAAGGGTGGTCCTCTGATCACCACTGCATGCAGACCCGGGGGATGCCGTCTGGGTGATCCAGGAATGGATTTTGTGAAGCCAATGTGTTCACTTGAACCTTATGTTTTAGTTGTGGCTGGGGCATGACCAGGGCAGAAATATGTGTTTGGCAATTATTGCATTTACTTTAAAGAAACAGGGAACATATAACCCGGAGATTTAATGAACATGCTGCTGCTTAGCTTCCAGGGCAGTTGTGCTGCTCACACTGACCTTCTTTATCATAGAATCATAGAATAGTTTGGGTTGGAAGGGACCTTTAAAGGTCATCTAGTCCAACCCCTCTGCCGTGGGCAGGGACATCTTCAACTAGAGCAGGTTGCTCAGAGCCCCGTCCAACCTGGCCTTGAAGGTTTCCAGGGATGGGGTATCCACCGACTCTCTGGGCAACCTGTGCCGGTGCTTCACCACCCTCAGCGTAAAAAATTTCTTCCTTCTATCTAGTCTAAATCTACCCCCCTTTAGTTTAAAGCCATTTCCCCTTGTCCCGTCGCAACAGGCCCTGCTAAAAAGTTTGCCACCATCTTTCTTATAAGCCTCCTTTAAGTACTGATAGGCTGCAATAAGGTCTTCCTGAAGCCTTCTCTTCTCCAGGCTGAACAACCCCAACTCTCTCAGCCTTTCTTCATAGCAGAGGTGTTTCATCCCCCTGATTATTTTTGTGGCCCTCCTCTGGACCTGCTCCAACAGGTCCGTGTCTTTCTTGCGCTGAGGACTCCAGAGCTGGAGGCAGTACTCCAGGTGGGGTCTCGCCAGAGCTGAGTAGAGGGGCAGAATCCCCTCCCTTGACCTGCTGGCCAGGCTTCTTTTGATGCAGCCCAGGATACGGTTGGCCTTCTGGGCTGCGAGCGCACATTGCTGGCTCATGTCCAGCTCTTCATCCACCAGTACCCCCAAGTCCTTCTCGGCAGGGCTGCTCTCAATCCCTTCATCCCCCAGCCTGTATTGATACCGGGGCTTGCCCTGACCCAGGTGCAGGGCCTTGCATTTGGCCTTGTTGAACCTCATGAGGTTCACACAGGCCCACTTCTTGAGCTTGTCCAGGTCCCTCTGGATGGCATCCCGTCCCTCTGGCATGATGACCGCACCACTCAGCTTGGTGTCACCTGCAGACTTGCTGAGGGTGCACTCGATCCCACTGTCTATGGCATTGATGAAGATATTAAACAGTACCAGGTTGACCACTACCCTCTGGATGCGACCATCTAACCAATTCCTCACCCACCGGACAGTCCACCCATCAAATCCATACCTCTCCAATTTAGAGGGAAGGATGTTGTGGGGGACTATGTCAAAGGCCTTACAGAGGTCCAGATAGACGACATCTGTAGCCCTTCCCATGTCCACTGATGTAGTCACTCCATCGTAGGAGGCCACTAGGTTGGTCAGGCAGGACTTGCCCTTGGTGAAGCCATGCTGGCTGCCTCGAATCACCTCCCTGTCCTCCATGTGCCTTGGCATAGCTTCCAGGAGGATCTGTTCCATGATCTTCCCAGGCACAGACATCAGACTGATTCCATTATTACTTTTCCTTTATAATATTCTGTGGACTTTTTCTCCATTCAGAGCTCTGTAATGACTGTGGCTGACAGGTAATATAACACACAGAGCAAGCAGTCCTGTCTCATAGCTAAACATGCAAAAATCAAAAGTAAATGAAGTAGCAGCTTTATAGTTAAGAAATTCAAAGTGCAAATTCTGACAAATGCATCTGTATTTATATCTCTACAAATACATTTAATTCACTGCAGTTGTGCATCTAGCTACCTTTTATACACAGAAGTCTACAAGTTGTAGACGGCAGTAACTAGGCACTTCTGATTCAGACTCTGGGCATATATGTTTAATTTTTTCCCACTTTTTTTTTGACTCCTACTTTTACTGTTTTCACTGCCAAATTTTAAAAGAGATAATAGAATGAAACTTTAAAATAAAATATAAAAGCTCAAACAGTGAAGCTTGCATTTCCTACATCTTAATGTTCAATGCAGGTAATTGGCATTATTTCAAACTTCCTTTCTCTTATGTTTCTCTCCGCACTTACCACCAAGGCAAATGTCAGCTACATGGTTTGAAT
The DNA here is from genome assembly GCF_965638725.1 of Aptenodytes patagonicus. Lineage (NCBI taxonomy): Eukaryota > Metazoa > Chordata > Aves > Sphenisciformes > Spheniscidae > Aptenodytes > Aptenodytes patagonicus. Next base: position 93,267,453 of record NC_134951.1, read on the forward strand.
AATTCTTGCCCTTAAGGATTTAGATGCTTAAGGTGGGACTTTAGTGGGGTCTATATGCCTAAATCCAAAGCTTCAGTCCTCAAAATCATCACAAAATCTGCCAACTATCTTTCAAGGTGTCCAGTGCCCAAAGACACCTGTATTTTTAATGTTACTATCTCTGACTCACCTCTTTTTGATTCTTCATATATCTGAGGTGTCCTCAGTCTTGTCAAGGTTAGGTGACCTATCTTATGCTGGAGGCCACAAACAAAGCGTTCCTCTTACTGCTTTCTCTTAGGGTCTGCTCTGGTAGGCACTGCTCTGTGCATCAGCAGTCACTGAAAGAGGTAGCAGCATCACCTCTTTGGGCTGTGAAGTAACACTTAGAGAATTTCTCTCCAAATTTCAGAGGTGCTTTAAACCACATCTCCCATTTCCTGGAAAAGTGCCCAAGCAAAAAAGCTATTTACAAGGGAAAGGCAGATGGGGAGGGAATTCTTGTTTGCTTCTATGGAAACAAAGACACTTTTCATGGAATAATAAGGGGAGTGGAGAATGCAAGAGAGACAGCAACATTTTTGACATGGTGACTGAAATATAGTCTGAACTCTGCTTCCTGAACATGGACTTTGTGTGTACTTTACATGAAACAGTAACTGGATAAAACAACAATATGATTATGGGAACAGGAAACACGGAATCAGGTCACTCCCTGCAGTTGCTGGGTTAGCGAGACATTTGTTTTGCTCACTGTTCTCAGGGTGGTGAGCCTTTTATGAAACATAGGACAGAGCCAACAAGAGGGAAGTAAGCGATCCCTCCTCTGTGAATGGAGTACAGCCTACGCAGTTGTGGCAGTCTCTGAGGGAGGGTTCAGATCCCTTCCTTTGGCCACTTTTCAGCCATAAGGCTGACCTTCCCCTTCAGTTTTGGGAGAAGGGGGCTAAGAACTAGATTTAGTGAAGAGGATGGGCATGTAAGTGTCGAAATTGCAGCAGACAACTTTTAGGCACCTGCTTTTCCTGCTCTTCCTCCTCCCACCATTGCCCTCTCCCTTCTGGTTCCCCATGCAGATGCCAGAGCCGCAGACCTGAGTGCAATGCAATGGAAGAGGCAGGTGTGCTACAATAACAATCTTTAAAAAACAAGACTGAGCAGGGAGCCACGTAGAAATAGCCAACAAAAAAAGCTTCATGGATAGCAGACTTCACAGCCTCCCATTCCTCTCCTTTCCCTAGACTTTTGACATCTCTCTTGAGGTGTCATGCAGGTGTTTCTGTCTATCTGGAAGCCAGGAACACCTCTTTTAAAGAACTAAGCAGAGAAAATCACTGATTTTATATAAAATGCTCTCCCGGCAGGTGGGAGACCTGGGTCAAATTTCCCCACCAAATACAAGAGATTAAGTTCCATGTTTGCTGTGCTCTAGAAGCCTGCCTTAATCACGAGGCTACAGGCACTTAATTCAGGTCCCTTGATTCTTCTCGTTGATGCTGCATTGCCCTAGACTGTAGTATGCTTTTATCACCATGTACTTCTGGGTCATTACCACTGGCAGCTCCTTGTGCTCCACTTCCATTCTATGAGCTCCTCAGTTATTGTGTTTGTGCAACAGGAATAACCCCTCCAACACTTAGAATTTCAGGATTTCTGAATCATGTCTCTTACCCTTGGTGCTGTAGAATCAATCAAAGGAAGAAAAAAGAAAAAAAAAAAAGGTTAGAGCTGCTATGAAATAATTCTTTGCTATATCTTTCAGTCCTATAAAGAGCAGTCATAGTATCACAGTGGGATCCACTGAGAAACAAGTTTGTTTTGACTTCTGATCCGGAGTGGGAATTATCCCAGTATTTTTTATTTTGAAGTCCATGACATTTAAAGTAATTCTGATTATATTTTCACTTTATTCTCAAATCTTTTGTCCATCAGACTCAGAAATGGATGGGGTTTTCTGATTGGCTCTGTTTGGCTTTTTATTTTTTAAATGCAAGAAATAAAGAAACAGGAAACAAAGAAGATCAAAGATGTTTAACCTAATACTAGTCTGAGTCATCCAAGTCTGCACTATTCTCTGCAACTGAAATGGGTAAGTAAATGAAAGGCACTTCTCAAGCTTCTCCTCTCAGTTAAACAACAGAGGGACAATAATATCCTTTGCTAGAATTACTAATGAGGACATTTCACTGGGAATTTTGAAAGAAGAACAGAAGCACAGAGTCATATATTGAGGTTTCTCCTTGGGCAAACCCCTATTAAAATGAAAAGGCGAGCTCCCTAGGCCTGCGTGAACCAAAGCTCATTACAAGGTATAATTTGTAATTTCTTCGTAAGGGTTAAGTTTCCAGAAATGACCTAGGGCCAAACCCTCAGAAAGTATTTAAGTGCCTAAATTCAGTTGCTAAGAATGGCAGGTAGCAAGTGCTCAGAGAAAGCTTTCCGCCTCTGGCTGAGTACCCCAACCTCAGGACATCAGCAGGAGGAGATATCCCCATTACACACCAGGCGTGGGACTGGATGGCAGTGGAATAGAGATGACAACATTAACACAGCAGCTGCATAGGACCAGGGAAGGTGTACTGCATGTCTGTGGCAAGGTGTTGGCAGCAGGGGGCTGCAGGGGTGACCTCTGTGGGAAGAGGTCTCGGCTGCCACATGCAGGACACAGCCATGCCAGCCAACAGACCCACTGCAGGGCACAGCTGAGCCCATCAGCCAAGCTGGTGGTGCCTCTGGGAAAACATATTTAAGAAAGGGCAAAAAATGATGGACAGGCAGAGGAGAGGAACCACAAGAGTGAAAACCAGCAGAGGTAACACCAAGGTCAGAGGAGGAGGAGGAGGTGCTCCGGGCACAGGGGCAGAGTTTTATTGACAGGGACTGCAGCCCATGGAGGACCCATGCTGGAGCAGAATTATCCTGAAGGACTGTAGCCCACAGTGGAACAGCAGAAAAATGTGAGGAGGAAGGAGTGGCAGAGAGGAGCTGTTATGGACAATCAAACCAACCCCTGCCCCATGCCACTCGACAGAGGGGAGAGGAGTCAAAAGTGAAGGAATGCATGGAGCCTGGGAAAGGGAGGAGGAAAGGTGTTGTTTAAATGTTTGTCTTTTTGTTTCTCACTACCCAAATCTATTTTAATTGGCAATGAATTAAATTAATTTTCTCCAAGTTGAGTCTGTTTTGCCCCTGGTGGTAACTGGTGAGCAATCTCCCTGCCTTTATCTCAGCCCACAAGCTCTCTCATCCTGTTTTCTCCTCCTCTGCCCCTGAGGAGGGGAGTGAGTGAGTGGCTGGGTGGGCCAAGGCTAACCCACCACAGAAGGTCAGTGACACGTCCCCATGGAAACCCTCAGCCTACTCTGGGGTCCCCAGAACAGGAGAGATGGGGTTACTGGAGACAGTCTAGTGAAGGGCCACTAAGGTGATTAAGGGACTGGAGCACCTTTGCTATGAGGAAAGGTTGAGGGAGCTGGGACTGTTCAGCCTGGAGAAGAGAAGGCTCAGAGTGGCTTCTACCAGTGTGTATAAATACCTGAAGGGAGGGTATAAAGAAGACAGAGCCAGGCTATTTCCAGTGGTGCCCATGACGGGACCAGAGGCAATGGGCACAAACTGAAACACAGGAGGTTCCCTCTGAACATCAGGAAACATTTTTTCACTGTGAGGTTGACTGAGCACTGGAACAGGTTGTCTAGAGAGGTTGTGGAGTCTCCATCCATATCTCTATCCATGGAGATAGATATTCAAAACCTGTCTGGATGTGGTCCTGGGCAAATGGCTTTATGTGGCCCTGCTTGAGATGAGAAGGGGGGTTGGACCAGATGACCTCCAGAAGCCCCTTCCAACCTCAACGATTCTGTGATTTTTTGTAAGTGCCAAAGGGTGAAAAAGACAATTCCATCTTTTCTAAAGATAGAAAGATGACAGGACATGAAATCCTTAAAAGATCTCTTACCAGTTATGATAGAAATTCAACAGAAAAGGCATCACTGTAGAAGAGAAATGTTGAACTAAGACTTGACTGAAATTTCTGTAGACTATGCTGATTAACTCAGAAGAAGTTTTAAATGCAATGATTTTCCCCAGTTTTACTTAACCTGATGAAAGGAGAATGAAGGGACAAAAATGGTCATTCTCACATTCTTAGGACATTCAAGTATTATTTCTAATTTAGCCAGGAGAAATGGTATCTGTCACTGTAAAAGACTGTAGTTTATCATCTACAACTATCAGTTTCACCTGCCTGTTCTTAATTTATACGACAAGCTGATAGCAGATCTTTGTCATCATTACTGAACGTGCTTGTGCTTTTATATAGTCTTCATAATTTTATCTAACATGGATTTCAAACTAGATGAACTATAATTTCTTTGTTCATATAGTGTATCCAATGAGTAATGTATTTCATCAAACTATCAATGTATACATACAGTATTACTAGATGTCACCTCTTTTTATGTTTTTTTCTTTCAACACATTTTTGTCAACAAAGTAGAAAACAAAATGAAGTAACAGATTCCAGTTGTCACTGGCATTTTGCATTGCACTTCAATCTCACTGTAACTCCATTACTTTTTGATTCCTAGACTTTGTACTTTCTGTTTCCCACTTTCATACAATTACATAGATCATGTATTCACTTAGAAGCACCACTGACCGAACTTACATTGCCTATGTTTAATGAATTCATTTTGAAAGCACAGCTTCTCCAAGCTTGCACACAAATGAACATTACACAGCAGACCTGCTCTCCTCCATCTTTATAGTAGCAGTTTGCAGGTATTCTGTGTTTAATCTCTTGGTAATACTCCTGTCCTATTGACTGTGCTGACTGGCCTGGTAGAGGATCTTTCTGTTTATTCCAATGTCAGAAACTTCCAAGAAGCTGAAGTATTTCAGCTGTTTCCACTTAATCTTCCAGTTAAGCAATATACTCCAACAGATTTTGTCATCTATAATTTTTCCTTTGTCAATATATAGTGGCTGCCCCTTTTCTAACTACATGTTTCTAAATGTTGCTTCATCCTATATCAAAGTGAATGTCAGGGAAGTCTAGCTTTTAAAGTACTAAGTAAATTGTTACCTGTTCTACAGCAACTCTTTAAATATTCCAAATGCCTCCTACCATTCAGTCCTACATTTTACAAAAAGGTATTCCAGTTTCTGTTATGCAGTTTCTATTCCAGGTTCTTTTAATATAGTATCCAATCCAGGGTCTTTTAATAGTAGAAATAAAAAAGTTTCAGGTTTTCAGAGACATTAATATTTATTTTATATATAGAATGTGAACAACATGTTAATTTTCTGCCAATATCCTCAACAGTCTACCTCACTTCTTAATTGCTGGCTATACTTCTATGATTTAAACTTCTTTCTTGCATAAAGAAAATCATGTATTTTTCTGAGTCTAAAAAAATAAACATTGGTGGAAATAAAAGACAGAGTAAGTAACTTGAAAGATGTGTATTATATACATTATTGGACACATCTGAATATTCAAACACTACTTTGACATATCATTATGGATAGGCTGGATCAATGGGCCGAGGCCAACTGTATGAGGTTCAACAAGGCCAGTGCCATGCAACGCTAGAGGCTTGGGGAAGAGTGGCTGGAAAGCTGCCCGGCAGAGAAGGACCTGGGGGTGTTGGTCGACAGCCGGCTGAACATGAGCCGGCAGTGTGCCCAGGCGGCCAAGAAGGCCAATGGCATCCTGGCCTGTATCAGAAATAGTGTGGCCAGCAGGAGTAGGGAAGTGATCGTGCCCCTGTACTCGGCCCTGGTGAGGCCGCACCTCGAATACTGTGTTCAGTTTTGGGCCCCTCACTACAAGAAGGACGTTGAGGTGCTGGAGCATGTCCAGAGAAGGGCAACAAAGCTGGTGAAGGGTCTGGAGAACAAGTCTTATGAGGAGCGGCTGAGGGACCTGGGGTTGTTTAGCCTGGAGAAAAGGAGGCTGAGGGGAGACCTCATCGCTCTCTACAACTACCTGAAAGGAGGTTGTAGCAAGGTGGGTGTTGGTCTCTTCTCCCAAGTAACTAGCAATAGGATGAGAGGAAATGGCCTCAAGTTGCACCAGGGGAGGTTTAGATTGGATGTGAGGAAAAATTTCTTTACTGAAAGAGCGGTGAAACATTGGAACAGGCTGCCCAGGGAAGTGGTGGAGTCCCCATCCCTGGAAGTATTTAAAAGACGTGTAGACGAGGCACTTAGGGACATGGTTTAGTGGGCATGGTGGTGTTGGGTCGATGGTTGGACTCGATGATCTTAGAGGTCTTTTCCAACCTTAATGATTCTATGACTCTCTGATTCTACAATTAACATTGTAAATGTGTCCTGATATACAGAGAAGTAACATTATTGTATCTAAAATATGTGTGTCTTAGAAAGTAGATGAATATTGTTTCTGTAGCTTGCAGATCTCTAAGTCCTTCAGACGTCTATTTTGCTCCTGAATATTTTTGCAGACCTATGCAAGTGCTGATGTTGTCTCATAACTAGTTAGTTGCTTGGAGCCTAAGCTCAAAACTAGAAAGCAAGTGGGGCAAATTAGTGGCAAAGGATGTATCTGATGAATGAGTCCTAATTCACTGGCATGCTGAGATCAAGCTTGACAAACATTGCTTGCAAACCTTGGTTTCTGATACTAGAAGATCAGGAGAGTTTATATAATAAATATAATATAATATATATAACATAATATATATAACATAACATAATACAACATAATATAACATAACACTACATAACACAACATAATATAATATAATAAATATAATCTACAAGGGCTACTGTTGTCTCTCTAAATTGTAAATATTTCCTGTTAATGGTCCAGGTGTCAAACTGATGTCAGTCAAAAAATCATCTACCCTGAGCAAGTTTGAGCTGACAGCATCTAAAAAACAGTTGCCCTTGAAAGAGCAGAGAAGTTAGGCCTAGTATGACTTAGTTTAAGGGTGTTGAAATTTTAATTGCATTGTATTTGATGGGGTCATTTGCCAACTTACTTAACATCCTAATGATTTCATTTCAAATACCTTCACTACAGAGCAGATAAAATCCTGAACCTTGACCCTAACTAAAGTCAAACTCTATAGCTTTGCCACTGTTATTGGTAGGGCTAGGTTTATAACCCACATTTTCTAAGTATGTGAGAGATTTCTTTGTAGGCTTAGGTTTGATCATTTCTGATGTTTTCTGCTCTCATTTACCAAGTCTGGGAAACCACAGAGGCAGAAAAATTTATAACAAGAATCTTCAAAGTGTGAATTTAGGAAATTGCCATTTTACTCACAAGACATGTAAGTCTAACCCCAGAAAAGACTCTTTCCTCCTCATACTACATCAAAAAGGAAAGCATGCTGGCTGGGAAGTCTCCTTCCTTTTTCTTTGTTGTTGTTTTTTTTTTCTTTTTTTTTTTTGTGTATCAAAACCATTCTGACTCAAATAAATTTATCTTAAGAACATTAAGGGCAGTTCATACCTAAAAAATATTTGCTTTTGATGGGTCTTGGGATACAGATAAAGTAGTTAAGGCTCACAAACTGAGTTTGAGCATTGCTCTGGTGTAGTGCCAAAGGCCACCCTTAGCCAACCTGACAAAAAATGAGTACTCAACAGACATATAGCCTTCATGACTTTAACTCCTCGAGCCACATAGCTTTGCCTTCTGGAATATCCAATATTAGGATCCAAAAGAAAAGGAATAGCATATACTTCTTACAGTACATATTTGTCATATGTAGAGTTATCACTAACTCCTTCAGAATATCTTTAACTTTGCTTGGATATTTGTCTTGAGATTCAGGTTGAGAGGGCAGAAGGGAAGTAATAAAAATTCCTCTGTGTAGATGAATAGGGAATAACTATCTGTTAAACTAAACTAAACTAGTAAGTTGAATTTAAACTTAACTAAAACATAAGTAAGCCTTATGTAAGCCATCAGAAGACTTAAAGTGTATTCTTCTAGGTCCACAAGATGTTAATGGGCTGAAAAATAATACTTATTATACCTTGAAAGCAGTAAAGCAGGTATATAAGTTACGCCGAACTATTTTATGAAGCAGCAAATGCCAAATGGAGGTTCAGACTTTCAAGCACAACTTCCATTTATGCATTAGTGACTTGCACAGTCAGACAGCTGCACCAGCGGTCCTGCACACAGACAGCATTTTATATGAATGCAGGAGTTAGGCATCTGAAGTCCCTGTTTGCTATCATGCCTCAAATTTATTGGTTAATCATTTGACAAATGTTTTGACAAAAATGAAGAACAAGTTGCAGTCCAGTTGGAAATCTGATCCATATTTACTTTAAGTTCCATTACAGCAAAATGTCAGGCCTCATTCAGTAGGAACTGTAACTACTCAATGATACACTTGGTGGAGAGGAAAGCTATGTTCCATTTTAATAGATGGCGGCAGCAGAGGATGAACAGAAGTGAGTGTACAAGATATCTCTTTAGGCTATTTCTTCAGATCTGTTTATTGCTTTATAAAGTTTTTACATAGATTAATTAATTCGGGGTATAAGTTATTCACCTACTATATTTATAGGTGCAAAATAAGTGCCTAAATAAAAGATAGGGTTTAGTTAGGGAGGGCTCATGCACCCTCCTCCAGGAAAAACCAAAAGCTCCTGTAATTCTGCCGCAGGTCACTAGGTGGGGAGCGACAACCCGGGAACAGAGACCCTCGGGGACGGGGATCGCTAACAGACCCGAAATAACATAAAACACAATTCCTTTTTCTCTCAGGCAGTTCCTGGTGTGCACAGACAGCACTGCACCTGGCGTGGTGCGCTGGCACCTGAGCCCAGCCCAAGCCTGTGAGCCGTGAGCAGGCAGGCAAAGCCCACCTCGCCCCTACCCAGCTCCTGCTTCCACAGTCTTTGGGAGGAGGAGTGCTACGACTTGAGTGCTTCCTCCTGAGTCAGATGCCGTTGGTTTCGTGATTATTAATTTCTTAACGTTGTAACTTTACATTATGCATCCACCTAATACGTTCCGCAATAATCTAGACAGTACCTTCTCTTTCCCCTTTTATCTGTTTTATCCTTTTTATACTGTTTTTTTTTCACTACGGTTTTTTAATTTAACGTACTTGCTCTGGTAAATTGATCCAACGGAACTTGAATCACTGACCAGTCACTGGAAAGCCCTAGTTAGCCTCATTTTTGTCTTCTCGGTGATTCGTTCTTTAAGGACTTCACCACCTCTGTCCCTCACCCTCGGCACAGCTCTGGTGGCAGGATATTGAGTTTTATGGGGAAAACATATTTTAAATTAGAAGCCTCAGTGTGAAATAACAAGTGTCACAACCTTCCTCTTTCTGAATGCAAATAATGACAGATCTGGAATATCAACTTTTTTTTCTCCTTTCACTTCCTCTGGGAAATGCCTTTCTTTTAAGCCTTGCTGAAGATAGAGCTATAAGTGATGTAGTGGTATATCTAGGAAATGAAAATGGACACAAGACTACAAGTCATGGTGGACAGTCTATGGCAGCAATGACCAGTTTCTTGTATCCAAGGTAGACACTTACATTGCAAAGTGTCTACATTTTAAATAACTTCAAAGCTGAAGGCCCACTGAAGCACTCTCACCTCCTGTCCCTTGCCTCCTCCTGGCCTGTCTCCAGCTCTGAACCGATGCTTGCCCAAATGTGCCGGGGCTCTCCTAGAGCTTAGGCCAGCCCTGAACAACCACAGAGCCAGGGCACAGGGACAGCATTCACACCATGGCAGCTTTGGGAATGTAAGATTGGCACCTAACCGGCGAGAGCCTGGGCTCTCTTGGCACCCAGGGGGAAAAGGGCAGACTCCTGCCGAGGAGGATTTGCAGCAGGACCACCCCAGCTCCTGGGCTGATCAAGTCTGGAGCATGATTACCCCCTATCTAGATTCATAGGAGCTTGTTATTGTTTCTTAACAAGGTTTTCATGGGGTTTGGTTTCATCACTATTGCCCTTCTGAAGGACATTTCAGAGTTATTCAGTGTCTTCCCTGACAGTTTACCAAATCATTTATGTCAAGCTTAAAATGAAGGTCCTTGCTTTTAATAACATGATGTCTCCTCCGTCACTCTGTCAGGGAGGTCTGCATCTCTAGGTAATTCTTAGATAGAGGTTTTCATATAATACCGTTATTCACAATTAACAGAAAAAAAATTACTGTATTTTGTCTAAAAGCAAAACTCAACAGCTTATGGATGAAAGTTGACATCAGTAAGATTAAAGTGGAAATAATGGAAAAAATGTGACTATCAGGATAATTAGCCATCTGAATATGTTATCAAACAAATTCTGATTTATTTGCCTGCATTAGTATTTCTTTTTCTGTCTTCCATATTTATACTGTTTTCATTTTTCTCTCCCATGTTTGATTTCCCTCTTCATCATAACATTCAAAGTCCAAAGCTTATTTGGTTTATCACATAAACCAAAATTTACCTAAATATTTTATGATCTGTGGTCCTCCGATTTTCTGGTGCTATTACTCTTACAACTGTCAGCCTTAGTTTTACAAGTTGCACATCTCAATGCCATTAAGTTTCAGAAAAAAAGGTTTTGTTCTTTGCAGTTTATAAATCCCAGTCCAGTGAATTCCATGTAAAGCTTATGAAAAATGGTGGGGTCTATAGCTCCTTATACACATCTAAGCTAATTCTTCAGTGGATCTGACTAGAGTTATACCTGTAGCTTAGAAGGTGGTCTAGACAGGCTGCCACCTAAACACTTCTCTTCCCATGAGCATTAAGTAAAGGGTTAACCCAGTGCAGGAGTGATTATATTAGATTCTGTGCCCTGTGTTGTGCAAGTCAGAATAGGAAATCGTAATAGCTTCCTCTTAAACACTGTTACTGCTATTATCTTAATTTACTTCACTCTAGGTAATATACTCCCTGGCCTCCGCTTTCATGACAGGCACACACCTCTCCTCATCGTTACGCTTGATTTGTGGAAATGTCAGGGCTCCCTCAAGGCCCCCTGAAAGTCACCCCGGCAATTCACTCAAGTGACTCACAAGCAATATCAGCATTTGGATCTTCAGGCATTTGTCAACCATGGCTTGAGGGTTTCTGGGTTTCTTGATTTTCCAAGCCACCAAAATCTGGAATGGCAAAAGTAATGTAATGGGTCTCTGTTACGAAACAGTGATCTTGCTGACGTGTTGCAAGACCACTCATACTCTATTTGAGGCTGAGTGGGCTATGAAAACATTTGAAATAAAAAAGAGAGTGAGAGTGGAGAAGAAAACTTCACACAAAATCTTCCTCATGACTTCTTGAAGGAGGAGAATAGTCACTACAGAGTGATAGTAGAATCAAGAGGATAGTCACTACAAGAAGGATGTCGAGGTGCTGGAGCGTGTCCAGAGAAGGGCAACGAGGCTGGTGAGGGGTCTGGAGAACAAGTCTTATGAGGAGCGGCTGAGGGAACTGGGACTGTTTAGCCTGGAGAAAAGGAGGCTGAGGGGAGACCTCGTCGCTCTCTACAACTACCTGAAAGGAGGTTGTAGCCAGGTGGGTGTCGGTCTCTTCTCCCAAGTAACCAGTGATAGGACGAGAGGAAATGGCCTCAAGTTGTGCCAGGGGAGGTTTAGATTGGATGTAAGGAAAAATTTCTTTACTGAAAGAGTGGTTAAACATTGGAACAGGCTGCCCAGGGAAGTGGTGGAGTCCCCATCCCTGGAAGTATTTAAAAGACGTGTAGATGAGGCACTTAGGGACATGGTTTAGTGGGCATGGTGGTGTTGGGTCGATGGTTGGACTCGATGATCTTAGAGGTCTTTTCCAACCTTAATGATTCTATGATTCTATAATTCTATGATTCTAGGAGATACTTTGTCCTGGTTTCAGCAGGGACAGAGTTAATTTCCTTCCTAGTAGCTGGTACAGTGCTGTGTTTTGGATTTTGGATTACTTAGACAGGGGAGGGAAAATAAGAAGTCTGGCCTTGGGCACCAGTCCTTAGGCGCCGGTGACCTTTTTTAGAGTGGCTGCTGTCAGACAGTTTCTCTTCTCTTTCCCAGAGACAAGATGAATGGAGACCCTTGCCTACCTTGATGACTCACACTGACTTCAGGCTCCCTTAGATGGTGTCTGTATCCCTCTGTGCTCACAAGCTGTAAGCTTTGTAATGGCGGGTACCCTCTTTTCTTCTGCTGTTCTGTGTTTATGGATGCTGAGCAAGCATGGTCATTTTCCATGACTTCGGCTGTTACAAACTACAAAGTACCTCAGAAATGCCCGACAAATAGCAATAAATGGTCAGAAAAGAATGCAGAGTAACCACATCCACGACAAAAGCTTTTCTCTGAAGCACAGAAAGAACTTCAATACATCCAGCTTCTCAGCTGGATAAGAAAATACATTTTCAGTTCAGGTTCATAAACCCACAGCTTTGTCTTCTAGGTGCAATGCCAACTTGTTCAGTCATTTAATTAATTACTGCTATCTGCTCCATGTGATTTATTGTTAATGTTTTGTGCTATGACAATGTCAAGAGGCTCCAGATAGGTCTGAGGAACCACAGAGCTAAGTGCTACACGCAGCTGCAAAAAGATTGTCTCTGAGCTTGAGTTCCCCCTGCAAAAGCAGGTATCGTAAGAGAGCTGTGGTCATGGAAATCCAAGTGTCTTGCCCAGGAGCACACATGGGGATCAACCAGAGTTGGAAGTTGGACCCAAATGTCTTGCCTTATCTGGGATGGCCAAGTCTGCTCTGCCTCCCAGCTTCACAGATGCCATCTTTCAGCGTCTTATGAGTTAAAATCTGTCAATCACTTAACATGAAGTACCTGATACTGTTTTAGAAGTGGAAAGTTTCCCAGTGGCTCTCCCATGTCATATCTCACTTCTTTATAGCAGTGAGATATAATATTGGGATGAGCAAAGTGGATTTTCACACACCTACCTGAAAGTGAACCCACCAAGAAATAACTGAATGAAACATCCCAAGAGGAAGTGGCCTGGAAAGCCCATTTTCTTGCCCAGTTATTCTATTTGTTGTGACAACTTTCATTTCCCTGGAATACATCCAGATGACAAGGAATGCATCTGACTTTATTACACATGACAGAAAAACATCATGAAGAATAACTCATTTAAAAGCCTTTGGTCTTTATCTGCTGTTCTTTTCATTTGCATTTTTTGTATGAGACTCCCTGCCTTTGAGGCTTAGCCAGTGCCTAAAGGGACAGGGAACCACAGGGCTACAGGGAGTACAGGGAACAAAGGGAGGAAAAATAAGGGGCTGCTCTTAGAGAGAAGAGTAAAGAGCACCTCTCCAAATTAAACCTTAAAAACCTTTTTTCTGGGTGAAAAACCTTTAAGTACATAAAGATTTCATCGTGCCTGTAAGCTCCCCAACCTTTCTCTGAAGTATCTACTTGCTCCAAACACAACCTAGCTAGAAAATCTTCCTAAAATTGTCCTCACTTTTCCTGTTAGCAGCTTCTCCCCCTAAGAAAGCTAACCCCACTTTTTGGGGATTGCATGGGTAGCCTAAGCTGTGGGGCAGACACCCAGGGTGCCACATTGTAGTTCCTCTGTCCATGACTCATGGCCCCTTCTCCCAGCCAGCCCAGATATATCCTTAGCCTGACAAACCTGATACCTTAAGCATAACCTCTATTCAGCCTCTTAGCAACATCCTTTTAGTGACAGTTGTGTGTCCTGTTTGTTTTCTCCATGCTGCTTGTAGCCAACATAGTGATAACATAGTCAGTGCAACTACTGGTGCATGCAAAAATACCACAGGATAGAAAAACAGTCTTCTAAAACCCTTGGTGGCACCTGCAGTGCTTTCTGTTAAGCTGCTGACCACAGCCTTTCTATCCGTCTGCTTCTTCTTCCTTCCCTAACTGTCGTACTTCACATCTCCAGGAAGAGGGCAAGTGTCTTGTAAAGTGGTGGCTGGGCTTTCCCAACACTTCCCCCACAGTGTAGCAGGTGGCTTGTGTTGAAAGGACAAGGTTAGTCTGGAAAGGTGAAGGGTACCAAGGGAAACTGCATAACACAACATTATAGATGAAGTCAAGGAAATCTGTCAAGCCTGGGAAAGCAAGTCTTCCTGTGAAGCTAAGGTATTACCCGATTTACATTTCTTATACTCATAAAGTTGCTTCCAAGAGTAAAATCCCCTAAAATATCATTTCCAGACTATTTGTATATGATATGCCTCATCAAACTGGGCTTATACACTAAATAGAGGGACTTTTAGTAGGAATAAAAAGTAGATGTTTTGCTTCTGCAATGTTTTGTGTTTTGGGATGGTTTATTCATAACACATGACCAGTTTTGTCACCAGCCATCATTTGCCTTTTATACCAAAAGGTATGTTGGGGTGATGAATTCAGAGATGGCAGAAGACTTCTCAGAAATGTAGGCAAACTGAATTTTCCATATCCCTCAAATGAGGTTTCTGGTTTGGGCTGTGGCTGGGCAAGTCCTGCCTTGGGAAGAAAAGAGGCAGGAGGGAAGGAGAGAGCTGGGATGTTATTTGAAATGCATGGTCACTGGATTGTGGTCCCAGTTATTACAAAATAAGAGCTTGAAACCCTGAAGCTTCCTTCCTAATGGGGAATGCCTTTATGGTCTGTATGCCTGCAAATAAATTTGGTTAAATTTCCTTCCATCTGTGTGCTCTAAATGACTGACTATAATTTGGAAGTGTCAAAACTCACCAGAGAAATAAAATTCTGGAGGGAAGTTAGGGCCATGACTGTCCAGCTGAATCTGCAAGGCAATACAGGAGCTACAGGCACTGAGGCAACAGACTTTCACGTAGCTGCCAGCTCTGTAAGTGGACATATGGAGCTGTGCCAAGGAGCACACCAGGTCCCTGGCTCAGCCTTCTGCTACAGGAGGGGTGCAGCACCGGTGACCGCATGAGAGCCGAGGGAAGTCAGAACGGACTCGGCTGTAGCCAGACTGTCCTGCAGCAGCAGGCACCATCCCACATGCCCCTACTCTGCCTTTGGCGCTACCAGCAGAGGCCAGCCCTCAGCTTCCAGTGCTCTGGCAGAAGCTATGCATATCTTTATGCCCAGGGCAGTCTGTTGCTCCAGGCAACTGCTAGTCTATCTGTTTCATATATATATATATAAATATATATGTGGGGTTTTGTGTGTATGTGTCTGTTAGTGTTATTTAAAATATGAAATGAAATAAAACTAAACCTGAATGAACTAACAAAAATTCAATCAATGAACAATTCTAGCAAGGTTTTTCACCTCTACACTGTCATGTAATGAACTTACATCATCCACACATGATTGAATTTGCCCTCTATTTTCAAAACAACACAAAAGTCAAAACAGTCATTATCATTATTATTATTATTTCTGGGTATCAGCAGTAACACATGCAAAAGTGCCAATGACTGTAGTACCTTTAGTTTTTCCTGCTCAGGTTAGTAGTGAAGGTTAGACATAGAAATAAACTTCAGACACCCTAAAGCACAATTATGCCAGCTCAGCACATATACTTGATTCCTTGCTTCTCTGCACATCCTCAAAATTTATCCTGTATAGTCTGATTGATCATCTGCATGATCACTTGCTTCTTCTGGGGCAGCATTTGAAACAGAAGGGTTACCGAGGTGCAAACCACTTGCGCTAACAGTTCGTGTTTGCAATGGAAACTGCTCTGGTATTTTTCCTCGCTGTGTTTAAAAAATAATAATACAAACATAAGACAACTTAAAACCGAGCCCCAACAATTAAGCATCCCAGAGCCTAAGAAATGACCAGAGAGAAAGCCATGGAGCCAGCAGGTTATTTATAGTGGCATATTAGCCTTAGCTGTTTCTAAATGAAAGACAAAATACTAGAGCGAAAGAAAGCAACAGAAACTTTAAACGTTGGAAAGCATGATCCCAGCCAGATGAGAATGAATGACTGGATTGGCAAGGAAAGCTCTTGAGGAAAAAACAATGGAATCTTTTAGCAAATAGTTAATGGTGAAGCTAAAGGAAGCACAGTGCTAAAAAACAAATAATCCTTGAAAAATAGGTTACCTTAAACAGTTCTGTGAAATGTTCTATTGCTTTCATCTGCCATTCATCAGTTTACATTAAGTTCTTATAATGTTAATTTACCACAGAAGGGAAACTGAAGTTAGTCTTCATATTGGATTTAATTCAAAGAGAGTATTGATTGTTATGCTAGATAATGTCTCTTTAATCAAAATGTCGTGTGTATTTGGCTGGCTTGTGTAATAACTTATTTCCTATTGTTTTGGAGATTGGTGGCTCCCCTTGAAGTGACATCTGCTAGAAGCTCCTCTCTGCAATTTTGTTTCTCTTGTGAGTTCTGACACTTTCACACTGCAGTCAATCATTTGGAGCACACAGATGGAGGAACTTAATCAATTTGACTTCAGATAATATTGACCATAATGTGGAACCCGTCAGGTGAGAAAAAAAATCAGGATTTCAACATTTTGTTGTGCCATAGTGGAGACCATAACTTAGTGACCAACCATTCACATAACCATAGGGGTCATTGAATGACAGAAAAGTTTATGCCAAAAAGAGAGGTTAAAAATTTTAGCATTTGCTCAAAGCAGGTTTAGCATCAAAGTAAGATGAGGGGGCTCATGGCCTTGGCTGGACTCTCAGCCATCCTGCCATGACTGGATCTCTGTGATAATGAGGAAGGAACATGGGCTTTAATGGAAGAACAACTACCACACCACTTTTCCAGCCCCACTTGCTTTGCTTTTCAAACATAAATTTGAGACTGTCACAAGTCCAGACCTGCTTTGCTTCTACAGGTCCCAGAAGCATATGCAAGTAGCGTGTCCACCTTCAGATACACCAAGGTATAAAACCATATTCTTGAATACCTGCATTACAGATAGGACAGGCCTGGCTATTGCTGTACTTGCCAAGGTGGATTCTCCATTTTGAACATCACAGTGTCCTGCTGCAGCAGAGTCACAGGGCTCCCTCTCACATACAGGGTCTGTCACATACTGCAAGACAACATGTAGTCGTAGACAACTGGACTGATGCTAGTGTAGTGAGGTAGCCCACATGAACATGGGCTAAGAAGCGCCTGAGGGCTTGGCCTGTCCACAGCTTTTCTGATAAAAGAAGAAGAAATGGAACATTAAACAGCAGACTCCAAGATGAAGAAATTTAGAGCATGTGAAGCCGTAGCCTCATCTTCAGCCAGCCCGTAGTTAGGAGTAACATAGGAGTACTGTGTAAGGGCTTGTGATGTGGACTTACTGCCTAGTGAACAGTCCTTTGCTGCACGTACAATGTTCTTTTCCTGCTCAGAACAATTTTTCCTTTCCCCCTTCCTCCAATTTTTGCCCACTTTTCAGTTTTGTTTACACTCAACTTTCCCTAGTTAAGTAGGAAAAGAAAGAAATCCATAATTATTTGTGTCTTTC
The DNA here is from genome assembly GCF_965638725.1 of Aptenodytes patagonicus. Taxonomy (NCBI): domain Eukaryota; kingdom Metazoa; phylum Chordata; class Aves; order Sphenisciformes; family Spheniscidae; genus Aptenodytes; species Aptenodytes patagonicus. The sequence goes on from NC_134951.1 coordinate 93,284,838, forward strand.
ATGCAGTTTCTTCTTGAAGCAGTTCATGATTAGGCAAAATAAAAAGTGTAGTAAGATGCTTACACATTATCTCAGGAACTGGGACTAGGTCTGGGGCACTCTGACTCCCCATGCTTGTTTTCTTTACCTAGCAGCTCAGTCTGTTCTCTGCTCCAATAACCAGTTTATGTCTTTGCCCAGTCAACTGCTGTATGATATGAAAACTCCAGAGGATGTCCTTGTTACTTGGCACTCAGATTATGGAAACTTCCTTCTGCTCAGAGCATTATCCTTCCTGGAGTCATGGTTTTCAAATGTGTTTGGACTTGATGTTGTATTATCAGCATCTCACTGCTAAAAGCAATTGTTTAAGGATATTACCTGAGTTTACCAGCATTTTGGACATTCTAGTAATTCTCCTGTCATCCATTTCTAATCTAACAACATAATTCTGGTCCTTTATCTTGCTCCTTTCATATTGCCTTCATAATATCCTATAAAGAGAGCCATCAGAAATTCCAAGGACAGGTCCATTAAGCATATTATCAATCCAATCCTTCTTCCTTCTTATCTAGAGGTTGGGCTTGTCTTTTAAAATCCCTTACATTAGTGAACTTGCTTATTTGTACATATGAAAAATGAGTAAAAAACTTCCAATTAAATTCTGAAATTATGTTACAGTTTGCAGTAGGTCACTATGTCAAGCAGGGCACAGCCCACAAAACTATTTCATTGCAAACTGGTTGTCTTCTTTTAGTTCTCCAAGTTAGTGCTCCAAGTTAGTGATTTACAAAAACAGTTAATTTTATCCAGATGTGCATAGGAGGATGAACTTCACTTTTATTTCACTAGATCAGCTAAAAACTTGGTAATTGTTCAGACAGGGTCCAAATCTGGAAACATTTACAAAGCTATTTCTATGATGACCACATAATGCTACCTTGCAACCCAGCACAGGACAAGCCCAAATCTAGCGGAGTGGGGACAGCCTCCGCCTAAAGCACTGACAGGCTTGGATACCTACTGAGGGCTTTTCTCAGCTTTGCTGTTGAAACATTCACTAGATTTAGAAACAAAGAGAAATTTTGTTGGAAACAGGGACCAGAAGTAAGGACTCCAGAAGGCCGCCTGTTTTAGTCTTTGCCTGTGCCTCTTGCATTGATGTCTGTCCAGTTACTCAGTGTTGACAAGGCTGGAGAAAGGCTCAGCCCAGCCTTAGACAGCTATATTTTTAGCCTGCTAGATAGGCAACAGTTATGGTAGCATAGCTGTCAACCTGTTAAGCTGGGAAGATCAAGTCTCCCACTCGGCTGAATGTGAAAATCGCCATGTGTTAAAGTGTGCAAATCTACTACCTTGTCTCTGAATAAAATATTCCTATACAGGTTTTTAATGAAAATGGAAAGTTACCTTCCAGGAGGGGCAGGCTCTGACCTTGAGTGGGACAGAAAGTGATTCTGACTCAGATATTAAGTTCCAGAGAAGAAAAATAAATTTAAATAATATCTGTGTTCAGCATTATGTGTTAAACAGCTCTACTGACCTTCCTAAACAAGCTAAAGGCTTTTTCAGCTTCCCTCTTGAGAGATCCAGCTCTTTTCATGCGCATATAGGACTTATGATTTGGAAGCTTGGATTCAAGTCCAGGGAACAGACCCGGAGAAACCTATATCCTTTCTTTTCAGATACATTTCATTATCTACTGGCTCTTTCAAATCTCTCTAGAAACTTAGTTCTTATTGAGATCTATTTCCATTCTTCCTCATGAAGGAGGGTCTGGACCCTCATTGTATCACCTGCATCATTTACCTGCGCAGTATTGGCTAACATACATAGTAAGCTCTTTGCAAGCCTAGAACCAGAATAATAGTTTTGCTTCCTAACCTCAGAAAGTATTTTGAGAACAATCACCAGCCTCATAGTTAACACACCATGCTGACCTAATTAAATCTCAAAAATTATAATTCATACTGTAGTTAGGATCTTTAATTTAAAAAGATGTCACAACCAATTGTTCTCTCCTTTCCAGACCATTCATGCCAATCCTGTGTATTGCTTCCTGCTGCAGTAAATGGAAGTTTTGCAAAAAAAAAAAAAAAGCAGGAGCACTTTGTAAATTCCTTCCCCTTTTGCTCAATATCTAGCTAGAACTTTCCCAACAAGTTTAACTACTTTCCCAATAGACCACACAGGTAGAATCAATGAAAATAGACTTCCCAGCCATGTCCCTAGCCGTCTGTTGTTTTCTTTCCAGCTGTTCTCATTTCACCAAAATCAGCCTTTTCTGATAGTTTTTGTTAATAGACAATAAGGACAATGATTTAACTTACTGATTATTCTCCTTTGGCTTTTAAACAGCTCCAGTATGTTCACAGCGAGAATATTTTTTCCTGGATAGGAGTAGATGAGGGAGAATAGTGGTGTCACATATTAATGCAAATGAGTTTGTTAGGTTTATGTGGTTACCAGCACCAGGAGGAAATGGCTTTAATGAGGAAATAACCTGTACAATATAAGATAAAGTGTTTCATTAAGAGTGAATGCTATTATTCAGATATTATTGCTGGAGAACTTAGTTGAAAGGAAGAACTTACTGTCTTGTGACTCAGTAAGCCTAAAATCAGTAAACTGGGGAGTATGGGAAGTTTCAGCCGTTCATCCTAGTTTGCCTGGCTGAAGTTAGCCAGTTTGTTTTGACATCAGCGTCTTATAGCGTCCTATGTCTCTGAATATTGGTAGTGTAAAATTTCACTTTTTTCTTTTCCTATCCTCCTTTTCTAGCCCAGGAAAACCTTTCAACCATCACTCAAAACTAAAAAGAAAATTCACTCTACCTTAATTCCCTGTTGCACTTTATGCTTCTAGCTGAAAAGCTATTTTAACTTCAAGCTGTAGGTGGGTGAAACCAAGAAACATGGGAAGTCTCACCAAAATTAAGTTGTTTAGGGAGGGGAGGGAGGAGGAAGGAGAGTTAAAACCCCAGGGCAAGAGCTCAGGCAGAAAGCTGCCAACAGGTCTTCCTGCAAACACACTGATGGCACCCTGCAGGGGTGAAAAAGATCTCAGTCCCCCACCTTGGTGATTTCCCTTCTGGACAGATTTGCTTCACTACAAAAATGAAAGGACATGTGATACTTCGTTTTTGTAGATGATGGGGAAAAGGAGTCAGTAACTTCTCTCATTTCAAGAAAACAGAAAAAGCAGAAGGACTAAAGGGGGTTTGTTTCTAGCTGTGTGAAAGCAAGCATTCAGTTTCTCTTTTATCTTGTATGTCAGGAAGGTCTGATGGCTAGGAAGGGCTGTAAGAAGCTGAATTTTCAATAACAGCTAGGTAAAGTCTCACTGCTGACGCGCGTAGTAGGCGATCTATGGAGCTGGGCTGTGGGAAACTTGTACGTTCATTTTCATTTCCTTTCCTACAGTCTACGGAACTAATTTGGGGTTGTGGGATGTAATATTGGCATTCATGTCTTTGAAGTATAATGGCTCATGTAACAGCTTCTTAGAGTGTGAGCAGAAGGCAGCTGGACCCTTGCATGACAGATGTTGGTCACCAAGAGGATAGGTGTTTTTCAAGCTAGCTAGGTGATAATACATTTTGGATATGTTCTTTCAGGGCTGTTCTACCATAACACTCTGTCTTCTAGATACATCCCACTGAAGCCTGACTTCCTTCTGTAAACAAGCAGTACTGCGGGGAGCTTCTTGGTTTTGTTTTGTTTTGTTTTGTTTTTCAGAAATAAGAAAAAAGAAAGAGATTCTGTGAGTCTGTAACTGCATTGTTTGGTACTAACAGCTGGAGCTGAGTGTCACTGGTCAGTCTGCTGTCACCAATACAAGGTCAAAATTGGAAACTGTTGATATGAGTGATCTAAAACGGGCTTCTTTCTTAAAGAATGGAAAAGATAGGTCAAATATTCTTTTCAGTCTATTCTGTACTGGCCTTGTAGTTGTCAACAGGACTTCATGGGTATCATGTCATGGGCAGCAATGAAGGACAAAAGTCAGCAGAAACAACCCTTCATCCTGATGTTTTCTGCCATTTTCTGTAATATTTAGATAACTGCCAATATTAATATAATTCTTATTTTTTGTCCAGATCATAAACTAGAATGAAAAACTTCTAACATACCTGATTGTATACTATGCTAACTTTAACTTATCAGTTGTTTCAAAAAGACTGTCACATTCCAGTTTTTTAAGCAGGAAAAAAAAATTACTGGCAAGAGTTAGCTTTCTGGTCCAGGAGTCAGTGTTATTCAATTAAATATGTTGGCATTTGTCTATACATTTTTTCTTGAACAGCAGTAACGATTAATAAGTCCATCAACTTTCACTGCCACTGTTAAACGCAATCTACAGTTGTCAGGTGCTTTTTGGAAATATGGGAAGATTGGCTGAAATTCTAAAAAACTCCATCTGGCCTTTTTTTGCTCCACAGAAGAGGCGACACATAATCTGTTATCAACATGTCAGCCAGTGCTGACCAAATATGATACCTGAGACTGTGAAGTACCTACAGCCTTTCTGGTTTAGCACAAGAGGAAAAGCTTGACTCTGAACTTAAAACAACCTGGAGTATCTTGCTGTTCATCACCACCAAAGACAGGTTTTTTAAATGCTATCATTCTATACCACAAACCTTGCAGGAAGAGAAAATGCATTATCTCAGCTCCAGCAATAGTTTATAATGACAGCAAAGTTTGTTAAATGTAATCTGTCTTCTATTGCACAATTAGAGGGAGGAATTGCCAGGTTTTATAAAATAGCTTAACCCTACGTTTATACCATGTAACATTTTTAGCTGGCAGGAACAGATTCTACAGCTCCACAAACAGCATGCTTCTGCTCCCAACAGATAAGAAAATGCAATGCGCAACGCATTGATTTTCTTTCTAGTGTAACACAAAAATGATGCTAAAGTTGTAATGACTTTAGCAGATATTTAGTATGGATGTGGATGAAGGGTGCAGTATTTTGTATTTACAGGGGAAATGACAAGAAGGTTTTGTATATTATTTCCTACACACACACACAGACACACACACAACTACTTTGACTTTTTTTAAATCTTTTTGTCCTTTATACTTACTTTCTGTTCTTTTCCCTTTCATCCACAAGGCCTAGTTCTATTTGAATTATTTTTGGATATTGTCCCAGATGCCACAGGTTGCTGTGGTAATTTATAAATAATATAAATTCAGTAACCATAAAATTGGGTTCCATGTTTCAAATTGTTTTCTGTGACCTTCTTGTCTTATCGTGACCCTTTTTCATAAGCAGTGGTTTGCATCATCAATTCCACCTGTTCTTTCAGGAGATTGACTATCCCTGCTTTGTGCTGGGAAGAAAAAAGTAGAAGCAACAAGTAATACATGTCTTGCTTCATGCATATTGAAATGAGCTGGATAATGTGATATCATAACTAATAGCAATAATCTTAGCAGTTTTCCAAAATAGCCTGTTCAGTAATTTGCTGTTAATGTTGTGAATTGTTCTTCCTGGCTATGTTTACTTAGTATGTCTAATGGTTTTGCCCTTATAATTGTCCCTGCCTCAGTTAAGGTAATAGCTATGACCCTTTCCTGTTAGCTTGATGCTCTTTCTCACTGTAAAACAAAGTTGCTGACTGATGCTATGCAAAGTACAATGTTCAATTCTTGCAGTCCAGTTTTGACCCAGTGGGAGTAGAATTTTTTCACCTGAGAGGTGCTTATGGACAACAGCAAATGATAAAAACCTCTTTGGTCAAGGACCTTTGATCTTTGAATGTGTTACAAGGCACTATACTGGACAGTACATACATACTGACAGGTAGTGCACACGGTGCTGGGATATGGCACTGCCTTTAGCTCTTCCCTTTTCCAAGAAGAATTTCTAATCTCTTCTGGACTGAGCCAGACCCCCAGTGTGTGGTCTTGGAACTACACCAATCACTTTAATATGTATGAAACCAATTCATATGGGTGGGAAGGAAACTATAGCTCAGTTAATCAAAGTTCTTTGACTCACTGTTCATGCAATAATTTGACATTTATTTACAACTGCCATGGCACCTTGTCAGAGGGTTATTTACTGGCTTTGCTACCATTTCACACAGAAGGCATTGTCAAAATTAGTTTCAGTTTCTTCCAAGATTTCAGTTCTTTGATTTTGATACAGCTGTGATCTTGCCTTGGCAGTTTTTTGCACTTTCCTCATAGGTCAAGTAAAGTGATCTATTAAACCAGCATTACCAATTTCAAAATGTCTTTGCCACCTAGATAACTGTATAGACAGGTCTGATAACAATAGCATTTCATCAGCTGGTTCATAAGCAAGCACTCTGAAAGCTGGCATGCAGCTCTTAGAATAGTAACAATCACTCTTGACCAATTTCTAGAGAGAACTAGAAGTCTATGTCAGATATAGAAGGTCCCAAGCCCCTCTGCTAACCTCTCACCAAACTTCGAGTGTGACAGAAACATGGAGGTTAATAATAACTTCTTTACAGCAAAGAAAGAAACATGACTCCTTGCTTAGAAGTAGAAAACATTAAGCTGTTGTAACTTTGTCCTAAAAGCTTGTTTGAAACTCTCAGATAAACTGCCCTTTCCTAATTTCTTTCCTCATCCTTGCTTTTGTATCTCCTTACAGATCCTCTTTGTAAATGCTTGTGTTGTCAATTTCAATTGTCCTGTTCAGAGAAGTAACTTAAAGACTTTCATTGTCCTGTCTTAAAAAGATAGGTCCCAGCAGACATCTAACTCTTGCATCAGGTAGCATGTAATCTTTGTCTCCTGTTCCTCAGTCTTACCAGTTCCTTCTGTAAAAGTGCAAGGTAAGTGGCTCTGAGTGATAGAGGATGTGCATGTTTTGGAATGCCTTCTTGGCATTCATACTTGGCATGTCAACATATACCAGTCACGTGGCAAAAATACTGGAACCCCTTCTCTCTTCAGTGGGCAAATCTGTACAAAGGCTAATGACACGCAGGAGGTCCAGCCTCTGTATACAACCAGTTGTTTCATTGCCAGGAGGATATTCAGTTCTTGGCTGACAGCTTTGTTGGTACTCCGTGGAGACGTGTTGCTGGGGTATGAGCAAGCTGGCCATATGAGGAACAAAACAAATGTCCAGACTGCTTGTGGAGATAAATACTTCTGGTTTAGTACTTAGTTGGATGAATCCAACTTATTCAGAGTGGCGGAAGGGCAGGGATTACGTTAAAACTGTAATTGTTCTGTCTCTGCTCCTGATCTGATATCAAGATCCAGTCTAGACGGGTGCAAGTCAATCAGGCAAGGTAGTACATGTCTGCTATTCCTGAACTTATATTTTATGTCAGGGACTATTCTTTTCTTTGTCTTGCCCACTTCATAGTTTGTGGTTATAAAATTCTCCACAAATGATACACTTCTCTTAATTTCTCCGGACACTGCCTCAATAACCAGTCTCACCCGCACCTATATTCTATAAACAGCTTCATCAGGTCAAACTCTACTTCTTCAACCCCTGTCTGCTCAACAAGCCACAGTTACTGACAACTATAGTCTCAGTGTTTTTAGACTACTCTCCATGGTAAAACTTTTCAGGAATATGCCTCTGCCTAAAAGTAACGATAGTATGTTTCTTTGCTATATCCACAAATTCAAGTTGGCTGTCTTAAGGATATTTGACTAACAATACTAAATTAGGAAAAATTGCACTAATATACAATACAGAAAATTGCAGTGTTTCGGAAGTCCTCCCTTCTGGGATGAAAGACATTAAAATAATCTTTATTTACATATAAGTAAAGCAAAAATTCAATTCATATTAAATTATGGAATGAAATTCACAGTTAATTAATCATGGAAGTCAATTGGTCAAGCATTGGAAATGCTAGCAAATCACACCAAACACTATAAAGGCTGAAAAATTCTGTTCAACAATCAAATAATTTATTTGAATTCCTTGCCTGCAAATAAAAACCTCATGTTTGGATATATTTGTGTAAAATAAGTAGTGGCTACTTATCCAATCAAAATTTGTATTCTTGCTTAATTAATCACTGGGGGGGGGGTTAACCATAGCTGTGTCACTTCAGTAAATCTGTGATTTATTAAAAATAGCTTGAGATTAATGAATGACAACTTTTACTCTAATGAAGTTCTTCCCAGCATCAGTATTAGCTTCAAAACTTTACATAGTTAAAAGTATAGTGAATGTAACTAGGTATGCATAGCTGCTGGAGTTCATTGCTAGACTTATTTTGGTGACAGCCACTGTAAATTATGCAGTACTGGAGTAGCAGAGCCTTTTGGGTGACTTTTAGTGTAAAATCATTATTCTAAGCCCCAGAAACTTTTGAGGCTAATTCTTGTATAGAAATAGTTAAAAACCCAGCATCTTTTATTAAGAGTGAAAAGGGTATCTGATGGCTTATTACTAAGTATAACCTAAGAATAATGTGTCCAATAGGGTGCACCGTAATCACCTCTTTGCCAATTTGCCAAGGAAAACAGCTAAACTTGAAAGGTTCTTTCTTGTCAAAGGTCATGTTTGCTGTTGAATTTTCTACCTACTTAAAAGTGTGTCGTTTAATAAAAGAACATATGTTCTGCCAAACTTCTGCGTTTGAAGACTTTTGTTGTTTGCAGCATACATGACAGTTTCCCAGAAGAAACTCTGTTGACAGCTTTGTGTAGTTCCTGTGTGTGACTTGTAATGCATCCTTTAAGAAAAAAATCTCTTTTGAAATAAACATCTCTAAAATGTGCTTGTAGTTGTAAGGCAACATCTTCTGCCTCCTTATTAGCTGACTTTAATGCTGTATAGTTATTTATGGCACAGACCGAAAGCATAAATGTCTCTTCATTAATCTATGACTCAGGCTTAATGAGTGCTGAGATTTGGGGTTTGGGGACCATTAATGCAGTTCTACCATTTACCCAGCTCTGTGACATCACTACCAGCTAAACATAACCTTGTAAATGAACAGTATTCATGCCATCTATTAATTGCCTCCTGGGAGCGAAGTGCCTTTTAGCTTCATTCAGTGTAGCTTTTTGTATGCAGATTTCTCAACCATTAATCACTACACTCAAGATTCACAATCTTTCAACATCAGAGTTATGGCCCCAGGATAGGATTTTTTTTTTTTTTTTTTTTTTTTGGTGCCATATTTTGATAGGGAATTAGGAGAAATACATGTGCGTTGAACTCCAACCACCAAATTCCCTCTGGTCTGGACAGATAATACTGTTGTCCGTGGCTAAAGACAACATTACTACACCTTGAATAAAAAGTTTTTAAAAGGTATTTTGGAGAAGAAGAGAAGAAAAAAGACATCCAATGATTTTCGAAGTTAACTTTCCTAAACATGACTAGAATCTTGCCAACGTCTTATGCTAAATACAGTAATATTAAAAATGAGTTAGAAGTGTTTGGATTTCATAGATTCATAGATAATTGTAAGCTGTTTGGAAAAAAGACACTTAATTCAACGTATTTATTTAAAGGAAAAATAGAGGGAACTCTGACCTTCAACTACTTTTTAGGTCTGCCAAATCTTTTCACTGCCCAATTATACTGACTACAAAAGTGAGAATAAAAAAATATTAACAATAACAATACTGTGCGTGTTAAATTTATTTGTTAAATTTTTTGTATACTTTTTGAGATCTTGGAGGTTATGTGATACAAATCACTGAGAAGTGTCCTTGAGGAGCAAAAATTTCTTGGATATAGACTTGATTTTTTTGCAACATCTCCTTTTAAGCTTCCTCCTTCACTCCCTCAACTCTTTGCACGGTGGTTGCTTCTTACCAGCCTGCCCCAGCGATCATAGGTCACCCTGTGAGGAGCACGGTACATATCTTTACTTACTTAGTATCCTCTGAATAGCCCTGGTAATTTTGCATTTTGTAAGAGATTGGGTGACTATATTTTGGGCTGTTAAGTTCTAAGGCATGGAGATTTGTAGCTAATTGCCCAAAACAGTAGAAATATCAAGTAGCAGGGCTGGGAAATAGTCACATATCTTGAGATTCAGTGCAATAATTTAAACTCTAAGATGTGGCATCCCCATTGGGCCAGAATAAATAACATAAGGTAGTGAGACTGCCTTCTGTCTTAAACTAGCCTGTTTCATTTCCTAGTTAAATGAACTGAGTTCTGGTCTTTTCATTTCAGCAAGGGCAAACTTTGGCTGAGAAATGGTGGTTTTGAACCATTTTGAACTCCTATGGAGTGTCCTCCATAGGACACTCACTAAAGGCAGAAAGTTTTGTGTGTTGGCCTTTAAAATGAGTTTAAAAGACTGTAAAAGGCTACCTTGTCTCTGTGCTGTGTAAAAGGCTACTGCTAAATTCTGTAGAAGCATAGGAGGTGAGTTAGAAATGCATACCTGTTTTTCATGATTCTATTCTGTTACTTTGTGCTGTTTAGTAAGAGATTATAGAAAAAACTCAGTTAGGGAGCTTTAAAAGAACATCATCCCTTTCTAATTGTACTTAAGATGATTTTAAATTGGAGCTTTGTGAGGGTACAGGTATAACACTCAGTTTGTGCAGATGTCTAGATACAACTTGTGAACTGTAGAAAGGACCTCTAAAATTAGAGAAGGTAGACCAATATGAGAGAGTTGCTCTTCTTACTAGCTTGGAGGTTTAAGTGGCTTTCCTAAGCAGAAATGTCCATGGAAAATAGCAAAAAGCTGGTAAAGGAGATATCTCTTTCATGATGTATGCAACAAATATAAGCAAAGTTTTGGTGAGCCAAAGGCAACTGTGGAGAAAAGTGTGACATAAACATGAGTAGATTACAACGAGGACAGCATAGAAAACCCTGTAGAGGGCCACTAGTTGCAACTGTTTTCACTTGCTAATTTATGGCAATAATGCTAATGTGCACAGCATCTCAGAAACAGGGATGTCTCACTGTTTTAGGAGTTCAGTCCTTCTCCCAGAGCCTTGGCTTCTCATCTTTGAGAATCACTGACTCCCATCACGCAGTCCCTGAAAAATTACGATGGAGTCAGTTTCGTCTGCTGTGTACAAGCATAGCTACCCATAATGAAACACCAACTTCAGCAAATAGCTTCCAAGATTTCTTCTTTTTAAAGATGGGCCTCTTTTTCATGTAAAACGGGTCCATTAAAACAGTAAGAAGCCCCTTGATGTGACTTTCACAACCGAAGAAATGTGTGACACTTCATAGGCAATGTTCTATAACTACCTTACTTTTTTTCTTTTTTTTTCTTTTTTTTTTTTTTCCCCATGTACACATATCTGTTCCAGATGAGGGCCCTAGATCTAGGCAAATAGTAGCCATTTTAAAAACAAAACAGAAAAAAAACCCTTGACATCATGTAATAATTCTGTGCTCCTTGGTAAGTGCATAACTCTCAGGATGGAGAAATAAGGTGTCTTTATTCTTTCCAGCTGACCTGATGTTGGAGAGATGAGTAAGAGATCTCTGCTGACTCTCTGGGATGAGCCAGGGGCAAGAGTAGACAGAGCAGTAAGAACTGAAGTTTTCTGTCAGTGTGACTGTGTGTGTGTATGTGTGTGTGTGATTAGCCTGGCTTTCCAGCTGAGATCCTAGAGGATTAAAAGATCCATAATGACTTCCTGAGCCCTGCAGCAGACACCTCTGCTGGCACTTCTGTTTGGCCTCATCCAGTGCACATATTAGAGGCCAGCATATTGCCTGGCAGAGAGGGAACTAAACTGTTACCTCCCTCACCTGCATTTAGCGGAGTAAATAACACCAACTAGCAAGCTATGAGATGTAGACAGAGGACTAACTGTCCTTGCTGTGAAATGAGGTCTTACTGTGTTAAACAACCGTGCTTTAGTCCATATCACAGAAGAGGCATTCTCATGCTCCTCGTGTAAGCCAGCTTTGATTACCGAGCGCCAGTAGGATGTTCAGCTGCATATGTTGCAGTACTTACTATTAATATTGTCCTGGTTTCGGCTGGGCTAGAGTTAATTTTCTTCCTAGTAGCTGGTACAGTGCTGTGTTTTGGATTTAGTGTGAGAATAATGTTGATAACACACTGATGTTTTAGTTGTTGTTAAGTAGTGCTTATACTAAGTCAAGGACTTTTCAGCTTCTCATGCTCTACTGACTGAGAAGGCTGGAGATGCACAAGAAGCTGGGAGGGGGCACAGCCAGGACAGCTGACCCAAACCTGCCAAAGGGGTATTCCATACCATGTGACGTCATGCTCAGTACATAAACTGGGGGAAAGCTGGCCAGGGGGGCCGCTGCTCAGGGACTGGCTGGGCATCGGTCGGCAGGTGGTGAGCAATTGTACTGTGCATCACTTGTTTTGTATATTCTTTTTTTTTATTTATTATTATTATTTTATTTCAATTATTAAACTGTTTTTATCTCAACCCACGAGTTTTCTCACTTTTACTCTTCCGATTCTCTCCCCCATCCCATCGGAGGTGGGGGTAGAGTGAGCGAGCGGCTGTGTGGTGCTCAGTTGTCAGCTGGGGTTAAACACGACAGTCCTTTTTGGCACCCAATGTGGGGCACAAAGGGTTTGAGATAATAGCAGATTAACCAGAGCATATTAAGGAATTTATATCTGTTAACATTTGCGGGTCACAATATTGATTCATCTGTTCTCGAAATTAGTTTATCTGATCTGCACCATGCTCCTTTTTTTGCTGTACATGTATGTTAAAGATTGGTGTTGTTTTTTGCATTTGCTGTGCTCTGCAGTGATTAGTGATGTTTTGCCTGGGAGATTTGTCATTAAAACACTGGTCTCGAGCTTAACCTGGTATTTGAGCATTGTACTGAAACCATTACTTTACTTTGGGTACTACCTTGTGGAGACAATTAGCAATTATACTTCTTCTGAGAGGTTTTTTATGGAGGAAATACAGAATGGCACCTTTGCTACCTTCTTCTATGATGTTTCCTCCTTCATTACAATAACTTTTCAGTATCTTGAAGATCCTTGGATAATCAAGATACTTCTATTGGTATTTCTTGGGACTATTGTTTCAGTTTTGTCTAAGGTTAACAAGCAATTTAAGAATATCATCCAGAGATCTGCCCCAAGGCTGGATAGTTCTGAGTGGCAGTTGTGTGGGCTAGCATGGGGAAATGGCTAGGCCGGTGGGCACCTCCAATTTTTTGGAACTTCACCCCTGCACAAGTGCAGAATCCTGAAAAATTAGTAGAATATTTGGAAGAAGTATGCTGTCATCCTGGCAATTCTAGGGAGACACAAATCACTGCAACATGCTGGGGCCTGGCCCATGCCTACCGAGCCCTGTTCAACACTATTCAGTACTCTCAAGGGGAAAAGAAGGTCTCTGGATCTGACAACAAAATGACAGGCGCTGCAGCTACTCCAACCCCCGCAACAGGTACTGCAGCTGAACCAGAGAACCAACCTGTACCGGTATCCGTCACCCCTATACACAAGAAGAAATATTGGAAACGAAAGTCAGCTTGTTTACTAAGGGATGATGAAAAAGCAGGGCCATCACAAGGAGAGGAGGATGAAGAGGAAGAACTCATAAACAAGATGGAAACCATCCAATCCCTATCCCTCAGTGAGCTGCAAGATATGCAAAAAGATTTCAGCCGTCGTCCAGGCGAGCCCATTGTCACCTGGCTACTCCAGTGTTGGAATAATGGGGCCAGTAGCCTGGAATTAGAGGGTAGGGAAGCCAAACAGCTGGGATCCCTTTCTAGGGAAGGGGGCATTGACAAAGTGATTGGAAAAGGGGCACAAGCCCTCAGCCCTAGAGGCACAGGTACGTGACTTGCAAGGAAAAACAATCACAAAGTGGGGCTCTTCCAGGAAAATTGCTGCTCCAGTTTCCAGTGGGCAGTTCCCCAGACAGCATAGAAGGGCTGATTTTACTTCCGATCTTAATAAAGGGAATTTGATTTGCATTTACAAGAAGTGAGTAATGAATACTTATAACCAGGACTAGAGGGGCCCTGCCTCCAGCCAGGTGGAGGAAAGGGACAACCGGGTTTACTGGACTGTGTGGATTTGATGGCCTGGCACATCAGACCCACAGGATTATGAGGCTCTAGTAGACACCGGTGCACAGTGTACCCTAATGCCATCAAGCTACAAAGGGGCAGAACCCATCTGTATTTCTGGAGTGATGGGGGGATCCCAAAAGCTAACTGTATTGGAGGCTGAGGTGAGCCTAACTGGGAATGAGTGGCAGAAGCACCCCAGCACTGTGACTGGCCCAGAGGCTCCATGCGTCCTTGGCATAGACTACCTCAGGAGAGGGTATTTCAAGGGCCCAAAAGGGTACCAGTGGGCTTTTGGTATAGCTGCCTTGGAGATGGAGGAAATTAAACAGCTGTCCACCCTGCCCAGTCTCTCGGAAGACCCTTCTATTGTGGGGTTGCTGAAAGTTGAAGAACAACAGGTGCTGATAGCCACCACAACGGTGCAGCAGTGGCAATATCAGAGATTCCCTGATTCCCATCCATAAGCTGATTCATCGACTGGAGAGCCAAGGAGTGATCAGAAAGACTCACTCACCCTTTAACAGTCCCATATGGCCAGTCCTTTACCTCTATACTGACTCATGGACGGTGGCAAATGCCCTGTGGGGGTGGTTACAGCAATGGAAGCGGAGCAACTGGCAGCACAGAGGCAAACCCATCTGGGCTGCCGCATTGTGGCAAAATATTGCTGCCTGGGTAGAGAATCTGGCTGTACAAGTCGGTCACGTAGATGCTCACGTACCCAAGAGTCAGGCCACTGAAGAACATCAAAACAACCAGCAGGTGGATCAGGCTGCTAAGATTGAAGTGGCTCAGGTGGATCTGGACTGGCAACATAAAGGTGAACTATTTATAGCTCGGTGGGCCCATGACACCTCAGGCCATCAAGGAAGAGATGCAACATACAGATGGGCTCATGACTGAGGGGTGGACTTGGCCATGGACGCTATTGCACAGGTTATCCATGAATGTCAAACACGCGCTGCCATCAAGCAAGCCAAGCGGTTAAAGCCCCTCTGGTATGGAGGACAACGGCTGAAATACAAATATGGGGAGGCCTGGCAGATCGATTATATCACACTCCCACAAACCTGTCAAGGCAAGCACCCTGTGCTTACAACGGTGGAAGCAACCGCCAGATGGCTGGAAACACATCCCGTGCCCCCTGCCACCACCCAGAACACTATCCTGGGCCTTGAAAAGCAAGTCCTATGGTGACATGGCACCCCAGAAAGGAGTGAGTGAGTCAGACAACGGGACTCATTTCCGAAACAACCTCATAGGCACCTGGGCCAAAGAGCACGGCATTGAGTGGGTGTATCACATCCCCTATCATGCACCAGCCTCCAGGAAAATCAAACGATACAATGGGCTGTAGTCAGTAAAGACTACACTGAGAGCAATGGCCGCTGGGAAGTTCAAACATTGCGACACACATTTAGCAAAGGGCACCTGGTTAGTCAACACTAGGGGATCTGCCAATCGAGCTGGCCCTGCCCAATCAAAAATTTTATGTCCTGTAGAAGGGTATAAAGTCCCTGTGGTGCACGTAAAAAATATGCTGGGGAAGTCAGTCTGGGTTATTCCTGCCTCAGGCAAAGGCAAACCCATCCATGGGATTGCTTTTGCTCAAGGACCTTGGTGGGTGATGCGGGAGGATGGGGAAGTCTGATGTGTACCTCAAGGGGATTTGATTTTGGGTAAGAATAGCCAATGAATTAAACTGTATGATGTTAACTGCTATATAACATTGTATATCATCACTTCAGTGGTAGCTATATGCCATATCAATGGTATTACAGTAAGAAACACCCAGATTAATGAAAAATGAACTTTGATGAGAACCGAACAAAGCGCAGTGATAATGGAACCAGAAATGTTCAGCTTGCAACAATGCAACACCACACACCATCTCTCCTGCCCTGAAGGACTGTTATGACAGATGGAGCCCAAAGTCATGGACTAAATGAACACAACAACCATTTTAGAGGGATGGCCCATAGACTAAGGGAATGATATCTGTGTGTACACATATCAAAAGACAGGAAAAGTGGTGGTGATCAATGGGAATGTATTGAAAAATGTGGGACCTGGGCATGATGTAGGTGGTATAGAATAAGAGGTGAATACTGTCCTGGTTTTGGCTGGGATAGAGTTAATTTTCTTCCTCATAGCTGGCACAGTGCTGTGTTTTGGATTTAGGATGAGAATAATGTTGACACACTGATGTTTTAGTTGTTGCTAAGTAGTGCTCACACTAGTCAAGGACTTGTCAGCTCCTCATGCCTTGCCAGCGAGAAGCTGGGAGGGGGCACAGCCAGGACAGCTGACCCAAACTGGCCACAGGGATATTCCATACCATGTGACGTCATGCTCAGTATATAAACTGGGGGAAAGCTGGCCGAGGGGCCTCTGTTCAGGAACTGGCTGGGCATCAGTCAGCAGGTGGTGAGCAATTGCATCATGCATAATTTTTTTTGTATATTATATTATTATTATTATCATTATTATTTTATTTTATTTCAATTATTAAATTGTCTTCATCTCAAACCACGGGTTTTCTCACTTTTACTCTTCCCATTCTCTCCCACTTCCCACCAGGGTGGGGGGAGTGAGCGAGCACCTGTGTGGTGCTCAGTTGCCAGCTGGGGTTAAACCATGACAAATATTTACTATCTAATAGTAGTACCACTACACAGAAGCAAATAGAAACATTTGACAGGTGATTCAGGACAAGTTGGAATAGGAGTAACTAAAGTCAGGAATTAAGAGCAGCATTACTCAGAGAAATAAAGCTGTTTCCTCTTTTCTTTGTAAGGTGTCTAGCTGCCATGACTCATTTTCTTAAAGCCTACAAGTTTGAGTGACATATGCAACACCCATACCAATTAAAGTAATTTCAGAACCTTTTTATGAAACTGCTTTTCTAACAGAAGTGCACCTGTCCTGCCCTGTTCCTTTCCTCTTCCTGCCTTCAAAATCTAACGGTTTTCTAAGCAAGCTTGGCTGTAGTTCAAATTCTGCAGTTAGTTTTCTTGCATGATGACTACCCCTCTCAGTTAGACATCTATATAAGCTCCAGTATATGCTGTTTTCCAGCTCCAGGTGGAGGATCTTAGTGAGCATCATGTAGCTAAGTAGCTACTTGTTATTCATTTAGTGACTAACTTCATTTACATCACAGGAATGCACCTGGGAGGTATTTGAAAGCAAAAATGATGCAAGTGGGGACCAGCTCTCAGTGACCACAGGAATGCAACATTTCTGAGAAGGAAGTGATAAATCAGTTCCAATTCAAATCCACAAAACAGGTGAAAAGAAATTAGGAGTCATCCAGGATGAAAGAGAAAGTGACTTAGGTAACTTTGGAAATTGTGCAATTGCATGATGCCTAAGAGCACAGTTAATGAGCAAAAGTGATGGAACAGTCCGAACTCACAAGCAAAAGCTAGACAAGACTCAAGAAAGGTGGAGAACAAGTTGTTTGAAATTTTCCAGCTTTGGAAAATGCAAGATTTAAAAAAGGCTGAGAGTACTTCCTGCTGTGAAACCCCCCATAACGACAGCACCCTTGTGACGCATGCACTCGACCCCTTAACCATAGTAGCGGTAGTTTGGTACAGGCTCCAAAGGAGGTAAAGGCCTGAGCCATAGCCGGGCCAAGAACTCCTCTAGTTCCAATCTGTTCTCTGAAAACCCACAAAGGAGCATCATGACACAGTGATCATTGATGCATATGAGCTTGGAACACCGATCATGCGATTAGCACATGAATAGTGGGTGGCTTTTCTAAGACTCATTTGTCAAGGAACAAAGAATGTTGTGGGTACAAGGAGTCTCACGCATACTTTTTTCATCACATGTAATTTGACTATGAGCCAACCACTTTACCCCATATATATGACAGCCTAGATGAGCCTTCTTTGAGCTCCCCCTGCTAGGCAGCGTGGCTGCATTGAGGTGATCTCCCCTTGAGCTGGGACACCTCTAAAGGTTGCTCCTCGAGGCAGAGAGACCTTTTACCAATGACAGATCTTTGGTAAGCGACTGATGCTGCCCATAACCTTGTGGTATAGTAACCTTGATTTTGTCTTGGTAACTTGATTGCATGCTGAATTGATGCTAATGGAACGTTGCATATACGATCCCTTAGACATAAACCATTGGTCAAGCCTGAGACTAGGTTTGGACCTAGCTGCACCTAGACTCCTCTCTGAGAAGGAGTTTAGAAAGCATGGGGGTCCACTCTGAACCTCATGACTCAACGGGAGGGTCCTCCTTACCCTTTTGCGCCTCTGGTCTCCCTGTGAAACATTCTAACTAACTCGAGTGTAACTCAGTTATCCTTTGTATGTTTCTTCCACCCAGTAATTAATAGAGTGAACTTTGCCATCGAACTTTGTTAAGTCACACTTTTACAACATCATATTAAATCCACTTTTGCTAATACCTTTGACAGTGATTCTTTAAGCAATCTAAATCACTCATTCTGCGACAACCCTAAGGTGGGGAGTCAGCTCTCTCACTAAGGATCTGTAGTTTAGTGACTGTGATGTCAAATTCCTGAACACAATTTGTGTTGTGAAAACAGACTGTAAACATTAGGGGCATTGAAATAAAAGCAAAAGAGAAACAGCAAGGTATTCACTGACTGAGCTGCCCCTACCCCATTCTGCAGAATTCAAATTCTTTGTTGTGCATTGCATTTGATCAGATGGAGATATTGCAGTGGGAACACAATGTCACACATGAAATCTTAGTCAACTTCTCCACTCCCAAAATAGGTGTTGGTGGTTATTTTGGCTGACAACCATTGTATCAACTGTAATCACACAGTCACCATGCAGAGACTCCACCACTTACAACCACTCTCATTTTAGTATCCCAAATATTTTTGAACCCAAATATTAATTTCTTTCTCACTCCAGGAAATTAAAAACAAATGTGACTTCTCCTAACCTAGAAAAGCACTCTGCAAAAATTATGAAGCTGACTTCCCACACACATACATCCCGATGTCCTTTAAGTGTCAATGTTGATTAACCACGATGCTGATGGTAAAGCACAAAGGCACAGTTCTGCATTGGGCTCCTAGCAGAAGTCCACAATGAGAAGCCAAATGTAATATCGCTGACAATCACGTAATAAAGGTCAAACCAGTCTCAAGGAGGCAAATATGATACAAATATGAAATAGGTGTAGTCAATGGCTCTGCTGTCAGGATGAGCACATGCTGTTGTGTGAATGAGCTTGCATTTCTGTTCTGTGGGGAGGTAAGCGTGCAGTATAGCTGCAGTCCACATCTCTGGTACAGATCGTAATCTTTCTGCATGCTCCCTTCCTAAAGACATGGTCACAGAGGCAGTCTGTGCTTTGAAGCATACTGTTTTGCTATGGCAATTCCTTGACTGATGTATTTTTCACATGCGCACCCTGGCAGTCTCAAATGTGTGGGTTGTGGGGAATTTTTCTGAATGTTCTCAGTGAGCTTCCAGTATCAGAGATCTACTGCAAGGACACTAGAAATATCACGAAAAGGATTGTATGTTACAGCTTTTGGGAAAACTAACCATTCAATGTTTTTGTTTGCAGCAACACAGTCACTGGCAGCCTACCAAGCTGTGCAGATCTCTGTTTATTGTGTTTTGAATGGAGTTGGCTTTTGGTGTGTATAAATGGGAAGTTATAGTGATATTAATTAAGTCCCACATGTAGACACCAATTTATAAAGACTGAAACTGTGAACATAAACAGTGAAGGATAAAGTCTGGTAGCAGCCAGTACAAGCTCTAAAATTGAGGTTTGTTTCCTTTCTGGGATATGCACCATAATCAGCCCCATAGATCTTTGGTTTTACTAGTGTGCTGGCTTTTTATGCTGCAGACTAGATGCTCCTAACAGGATGCGTAAGTATGCATATAAAGATATACGGTGTTCTATAATAGCACCCCTACAATGTATTTACTAGATTTGTAAGCTGCTTTTCCATAAAGCCACACAGCTTTCCATGTGCTTTGTGCCAATACATTTAAAGGAAATTCATATTCTTTTTTGGCTCTGTGTGTTCCTAATGAATGAGTAAATATTAATTATCTCCAGTGCCTGTTGATGGCATGAGGTGATCTGACAATTATGGATACTTGCTGAGTTACTTACATGCTCAACGGCTATTACTCTGAAGAACAATGCTGTTGTCAATGGAATAAAGGTAAGTAAAGTGGGCACGAGGTGTCTGTGCATTTTATTAGTGTTTAAAAAAAAAATCAATACTTGCAGCTTGGGGAAAGAGTTAAATCATAGCTGCTATGCACACTTTGTTAACCAATGGCAGTTTTTCTGGCTGAAGGGATTTCAGAGAATCTCTTCAGATCGCCTTGCACTCTGAGCTGTAGATATGTGCCTTCCAAGCCTGTTCCTCAGAAGGACTGGCCCACATTCACATGGACACTGACGGGTCCATCGCTGCTGATACTATGGTTTGGCATGACACCTTAATCATCCTTGCAGGATTCTGAGCATGTTGATGCCAGAGTACAGGGAGAAGGGGGGAGGTCTCCTAAGTCTTCATCTCCAGCATCCCCACTTGAGAGAAATGATTAATACTCATCCGACAGCTCCCAACACTTCCAGCTGTATCAGCTTTATGTTCCCAGGCACAGGTAGACTTAAAAATCAACAGTGCAGGTCCAAACACCCTTCCGCACCTGTGTTTCCTTCGCACTCAGAAATCTAGACAGTGGATGAGAATTGTTCTCACCAGTTGCTGCATGTTCCTCTACACCAGGTCAGAGCTGACAGAAATTTCCCATCAAAAAAGTTTTAAAAGATGGAAATGAATTTTCAACCCAGTCAAAAAGTTTGACTAAAATTTTCCTTTAAATTTGATGATCTGAAAAAAGAGTGAAAAATATTTAAGATTTTGAGGTTTTACAAAAAATGTCTTACTTTTGATTGTTGTTTTAATTTTCTTACTGTATTTTTCTTAATCAGAGAAAGCGCTTCCTGTATCTCACTTTTTTTCCCATAAAGAGAAGAATATGGAGGAAAGAAAGGATTATTGACATTTTCCTTTGAAACTTAGAAGATATCAATGTTGAATACCGCTTCTAAAAATATATAGAATGCTTTTCATACACCTCTTTTCAGCCAGCTTGATTTAGGTGCTCATATTCAACATGACTATTGATAGATATTAACAAACCAAAACTCTGCTGTATAGTGACTGCCAGATGATTCAATGGGTCATTGAGGGCTGCGTTAATGTCTTTTCCATTCTGGCTTAAGCCCCATAATTTTTAAGCCTGTTGACCAACAGAAGCAGGGTTTATCTTAGCCCACAATAAGGAACCTGTATTTTCTCTCTAGTTCCTTGACTGCAATTGTGATGGACATATGGATATTTTTCGCTCCTGCGGGAAGAGGGGATCAGATTTCTCCACTGTTTTCTGCTTCCACAGGTGATTTGGGAAAGCAGACAACTGTCTTCTGTGGTCCGGGTAATGCCGCTTCTTTCTCCTGCACCACAGTCTTAGCAGAGTGTATTTATTTCCTCTGCCTTCCAGCATCTGTTTTTCAGTCTATCCCTGCACAAATGTGAAAGGTCTACAATAGTTCTAAGGGAAAAGGAAAATCACTGATTCCTGACAAATTTTAGAGCAGATTCAGTATCACTAGACCAAGAAAAGACATAGCCAGACAGGTGTATATGTAACCAACATATGCCTCAGACAGTTAACAGTGATTCCTCACTCAGTCTTGTCTTTCTTTTCTTTCTTTTTCTTTCTTTCTCTTTCTTTTTTCTTTCTTCTTCCTTCTTTCTTCTTTCTTCTTTCTTCTTTCTTCTTTCTTCTTTCTTCTTTCTTCTTTCTTTCTTTTTCTCTTTCTTTCTTTCTTTCTTTTTCTTTTCTTTCTTTCTTTCTTTCTTTCTTTCTTTCTTTCTTTCTTTCTTTCTTTCTTTCTTTCTTTTTCTTTCTTTCTTTCTTTCTCTTTCTTTCTTTCTTTCTCTTTCTTTCTTTTTCTCTTTCTTTCTTTCTCTTTCTTTCTTTCTTTCTTTCCCTTCCTTCCTTCCTTCCTTCCTTCCTTCCTTCCTTCCTTCCTTCCTTCCTTCCTTCCTTCCTTCCTTCCTTCCTTCCTTCCTTCCTTTTCCTTTCTCTTTTTTCTTTTCTTTTTTCTTTTCTTTTCTTTTCTTTTCTTTTCTTTTCTTTTCTTTTCTTTTCTTTTCTTTTCTTTTCTTTTCTTTTCTTTTCTTTTCTTTTCTTTTCTTTTCTTTTCTTTTCTTTTCTTTTCTTTTCTTTTCTTTTCTTTTCTTTTCTTTTCTTTTCTTTTCTTTTCTTTTCTTTTCTTTTCTTTTCTTTTCTTTTCTTTCTTTTCTTTTCTTTCATCCTAGTCTGTCAAGCCAATTCCCTTGGCTGTTGTTCCACCTGATAGATAGCAATAATAAAAAAACTGATTGATTGTGTATGTCAGAGATTATATGTTTGACTATTTATGGCATTTGGCTATTTATGAATCCCTGATGGGTAACCTTTCACAAATTAGTGAAAATAGTTCTTGTGACCCTTCCACCAAAAATGTTGTGATGAATAGAGGAATCTATTTTAACATTACAAGAATCCCAAGACAGAAAAAAAATAGCAAAACACTAAGAACAGGAATTAAACTCAAGTACGCGTGCGCGCGCACACACACACAAAGCTACAATAATAAAAATAACAAAGTTAAAATGCACAAGCCAGCCAAAATACAATAAAATAAATATATTAAGGTAACAGTGGATTTTGTTCTTCCTGGTTTGGAATACAACTTGAGACTATCTGGGGAGTACAGTATAACCCTCTAGCTAAATAGTCTTGTTATGCAAATCTGCACTTGTACAGATTCCCAGAAACTAGGTGTCAAAAACCCACATAAAACATAGATAGGGTCATATCATTTTCCTTTGGCTGCAGTAGAAAGACCAAAAAAATAGCTTCCATGACCAATGTTAGTTCCACTGTTTCAGATATTAAATTTTGATATTCTGAATCTTTTTCAACCCACAGAAAGCATGTTAGGCCTGTATATAAATTATATTATATTATACAAATACTGAACACTGATTGCCCTAACACCAGCATCCTTAAAAAGAAAAACATAAAAATGGTTAGGGCTTTTCAAGCTTTTTATTATAATTTCAAAGTGCAATTTGCCATGAATCATTCACTGTATTCTATTGGCTTCATCAGCCAGAAGTAAACATAATTTGCTTTGTCTAGTGATATAATATAAAGAGCTGGACAATACCCACAATATGAGAGTCTTTTCATGTTCTTCTGGGTAACAGCTACTTTTCACAGTCATGTGTGTTCACCATCATCCAAAAAGTCTGTTTTAAGGAAAACTTTAGCAAAAAGTTCAAGCAAAAACCTGTTTTTCCAGGGATACTCTTCAATTTTTAATTCAGTTCCTACCACCTTAGGTTTTCTCATGACTTTGCTTTGAGAGTCTTGTTCACATGTGAAATACAATATTCTCTAAAGGCACATCTTAGGGTGGTTAATTATACAGCAGGAGTCTATCTCTGGCTCATTCAGAACACCACAACACCTGCATGTTAAAAATGGCGTTTCCAAAGATAACATCCAGTCAAAAATATTTGAGTTTTTTTTGTTTGTTTCCTTTACTTTTTACCAAAATCCAGAATTTCTTGCATTGCTTTTCCATGCATCTTTCCCAAGAAATCAGATGACTCATGAGGAAGTCAGAATAGGCTAACTGATGTACCTGTCTAAGCCCCAGTAGAGGAAATAATTCTGGTGGGTCTTCATATGCCCAAATCACTATCCTTAGAGCTTAAGTATTGTAATCTATTATCACAGGTACAACCTAATAAAAGATGTTACTCTTCAGTCATTCCTGATAGCAAAATAAATCTGCCTTTTGTATATGTTAAAAGTAAAATCTTTGATAAATATATATTCAGGTTTCTGGTATGGTTTGAAAGTGGTTCAACTGATGTGAAGTAAAATCTGGTTTTACAGGTTGTTTATGGGTGTATCACACAGATAATTTTCAGATTTATTCAGATCATTTTCAGCAATCATATTCAGTCCCACAGAGCTTATCATCTGTGCTTCACAGCTCCTTACAGTGTAGGAGTCACATGCAGCACTAACATAAAAGCCACAGCATTTTTTGGCTTGAGTTTTGCAAACTCAGGAGTACACAAAAAGGTTGTATAATGTTTCTACACTTTCTCTGTATCATGGCAAGAACTGCTCAGTCAGACCAAATTGTATTGCAAGGGATGAGGAATCTCTGATGTAACCAAAACAGTAACTCATGCATAAAGATTCTGGATCAAAAATTACTTGATCAAGTGGTACATTGAATAAGAGTAAAGACACTCGTTCTTTTCTTTTATTGTGACTTTAATTCCAGTGTTGTTTTTTTTCTTTTTACCTTTTTCCAAATGTTTCATACAGTCTTATTTAAAACCTTGATAGTGTTAATACATCAATCAATTTCTTTTCCATGCAGTGCCTGTAAATTGTGTTTGTGAGATATTGAATCAAACTATCTCACAATAGCAATACAATGTGCTCCCAAAGTCTTGTGATCTCTTTCCCTAAAGCAAGAATGTTGGTTCTGAAACCCACCTCATGCCTCAAATAATTTTGTTATAAGAATTTATTGCACTCACCAGACAGTAAGTGGTTGTGAAATTAACCTCTTTACAATAGACTCAGTCATGGTATATTTGCAGTTATCAAAATCTTTCAGAATCAGAGCTGATCAACTTGATACCACATCAAATTTTACAGGTACCACTAAGCTCACCAAAGACTCTTCACTGACTTTAAAAGAGCACATCTTTCAGATTTACTCAGTCAGATCTCCACACAGCTTCAATTTTCTTCTCCAGTGTTTTGATCGCTATCCTAGCAGTTATTAAAACTTTGTGGGGTTTTTTTTAACATTAACCACTGTATTACTAAACAAATAAAATGTATACCTGCCACCCATTTTGGAAAAAAAAAAAATTAAATGCATCATCCCATTGCTGTTCTATGAGAAGAACATTTATTTTGAGGGATGTTGCTCTGGGACAGTTTGGACAGAGTGGGGCATGGGGAGCTGTGCAAGTCTGCTCTCAGCTATCTTAGGAGTGATTCCCTCCAGCGATCCCTTCCTTCTGCTTCCCATTGCTCCTCTGTAACAGCCTCCTGCTCTGCATGAGCTACTTACTGATCCCAGCATGTCTCCTCTGAAAAGTCTAGTGGCTGAGCTGAGTGGCATGGACCGCTCTGTGTCCCCCCTTGCCAGCCATCGCCAGGGGCTGGTGCTCACCGCAGAGCTGCTGTGATGCTTCCACTGTCTGCAGGGTCTTTCTACCATGTAGGAATGTGCACCCCTGACTTCAGCTCTGTCTGGTGGGGCTTTTGGTATCTGTGTGAGCGTTGGTGAGAAGTGGGAATTCAGCATGCAGGGAGGTGACAGGTGTGATCAAGAGCTTTTCACAAGAGGGACCTGGGAGAAGAGCGATGTAGGATGGGAGCACATGTCAAGGCAAGGGTGAAGGAAAGGTCCTATTGGTCAGCTGACTCATGTCCACCCCACCAGCACAAAATATTCATCTGTGTGGTGGATATCCAGCTGAGCTTTTGTGGTGACAGCGCTTCAGATGATGATCTACATTTCTAAATTGCTGCCCATGTTAATGGAAGTTTAGACAAATCATGAGTAAATGGGAATACTTAGCTCAGGAGAAATATTTAGCCTAACTTTGGACTCTAACTTTTCATAAGAAAGAACTTACAACCAGGCCCTTCATTTATTTAAAAATTATTTCTTCTCCTTTTGACTCATATTAATATAGTTAATTTATTTTCAACATGAGCTGAACTGAAATAGTCATAAAATTTGACTGAAAATGAACAAAAAAATCAGTTGCATTCTGACAGAGCAGGAGAAGACAAGAATAGTTGCTCTGTAAAGGATTCAAAATTTCAGGAAGAAATTTTAAGCTTCCACATACTGTAGACGAGACAGGACTCTACATTTTTTCAGACCTCTTAAGAAGGAAACAAGCTGTTGAATTGGAGCATGACAGTTCCTCTAGGCTAGATTACACTATTAGTTATTTTTTGTTGTTAGTTAAACAAATGAGTTATCTAAAAATGTGGTTCTGTCATTGCCATATGGTTCCTGACCAACAGAAGAGAAAAGATATCCCAAAGAACCTTGTTAGTGGAAACCACACAGCAGTTAAGCGATGGTTTACAAGTCTTTACAACAGAAAACACAACTCACTCTCTTGAAAAGTAGTAATTTCATGCATGGTCCACTGTGTTTATGGATATGAAAAAAATTGTGACTTGTGCCTAATAAAAATGTTAATGTAGGCATTACACATTCATTAGGAAACTACTGTAGCTCTTCTTGGTAGTGGAATATATTGGTTTGATTTGTTCATTCAAGATGCTGGTATTCCTCAGATGGAAAATATTTTTTGTTATTTCTAACTTAAAGTATAAACCATCAACCTTATCATTTATTTATTTTATTTATATTACAGAACACCTAAACAAAGTGCCTATGCACATTGCATAGAATCATAGAATCATAGAATCATAGAATTATTTAGATTGGAAAGGACCCTTAAGATCATCAAGTCCAACCGTAAACCCAACACTGCCAAGTCCACCACTAAACCATGTCCCTAAGTGTCACGTCTACACGTCTTTTAAATACCTCCAGGGATGGAGGGTGTGACTAATTACACTTCCAATTAACATCTAGTGCTCTTCTTAACTCCTTGCCCTCCCTGTCCACACACACTCTAAAATATGTGGAGTCTTGGTGGTTGCTTTCAGACGTCTATGTACAGAAAGATATTAAGTTTTCTCCTTTGTATATGCCAGCTATGGGCTGTCAGAACAATATAGATTTCTATAATCCCAAAGTATCTCTCCCATTTTATATAAGTCAGTGTATTTTTCTGGCCCCTTAATTTAACTTGCTAAAACCACGTCTGTTTCAGCTGGGCACTACTCAAGTAAAGCCCCTGAGGTAATTGCTCTACTGGAAAATTGATTAAATTCGCCAAATGAATGGTATATAACAGTAATGACAAGTAAATTATCACTGAAAGAATGTTTGGAGTTGATTTAGAAACCTCCTTTAATAAGTCAATATCTAGTTTGTCCCCAGCATCTCTGGGAAGGAAATAGATTTGTAATGCAGCAGCTAAGACAGAAGCCAGGAGGGAATTGATAAAGGAGCTTGTGTACGTTGGCTTTCCTGCTTGAGGAGAGTTATTGAAAACATGACAGAGGTACTAATTATACTGAGACATCCATTGCAAAACAACTGTTTAAATTTTATTTGCTGATATGGCATGAGAACTTGTTGCAACACACTGACATCTGTGGGTATTTAAACTTATTTGATTTGCTGAGCTAGCATGGGAACCAGTTTCAATGCTTTCTGACATCTGTGGATATTTAAATGTGCTTATCATGTTTATAAATCTTTGCTTGTGTACTTCACAAACAAAATAAACATTTGGTTTGGTTGACAAAGCAAGTAAGAAGACAGTGAGAGAGTTTCAGTGTCAGATTTAGTAAGCCGTAATTCAATTTGTCATGAAAACATAAATTTCCATATTAGTTACAATTAATTTCAAATCTTACCTAATACTGAAATTAGAAAACAGGAGTAGGATGTACAGAAGATCTCTAACCAGGAGACATCTCCTCTAACTTATACATTTGGATGGGTTTTAGGGGATCAGTCCTTATTGCTCACTTCATTCCTCATTTCCTAACCTCTCCTGCAACCTGCTGAGTGGAACCTCCTTTCAGAAAAGTGGAACCACCTTTCAGAGTGGAAGGGATGATAAGGGGGAAAGGCAGTACTGCTTCTGAGGTAGCCATCATGTTCAACACCACTATGTCACTGCCATTTGGTACAGTTAAGCAGGTCTGAAACAAAGTCATAAGGCCTGGTACATTACACTGAGCTCGAGATTATTTGGCCTCATGGGCAAAAAGTATATGGAGAGGTACTGGTTCAACATTGCAATGCTCTGAACGCGTTTGTAGTGTTCAAAGTGTGACACCTGTAATACCTTCCCTAGAAGTCACTGTGATTTGACCAAAGTTCAACCTCAGCTCACATTTCAGCCTCAGAGGGCTCTCTGTGTTTGGCTCCTTGCCACAGCATCCTCCCCTCCTCTGGGAAGCCCTTGGAGCTAGATGCCAAACATTGTCTCCCCTTTATGGTCCCACCAGGTTTATATCTATCTACTTTCTCCATGACCTTCTCCAAACACCCTCATACTCCTGTTGAGGAATACTTCAGCTGTGATAAAATTGGCTTTTGAGACCTGGAGCTCTCCTGGCAGTAACATCATCAGTCTGAGGATGCTCTGCAGTACATCCAG
The DNA here is from genome assembly GCF_965638725.1 of Aptenodytes patagonicus. Lineage (NCBI taxonomy): Eukaryota > Metazoa > Chordata > Aves > Sphenisciformes > Spheniscidae > Aptenodytes > Aptenodytes patagonicus. The sequence goes on from NC_134951.1 coordinate 93,313,213, forward strand.
AGAGGTACATATTCGTCTTCATGAAGTGTGACTTCAAGTTGTGTTTTTTCATATATGTCCCAAAACTACCTCTTCCAGGCCTCAAAAAAGACAATAAGTGGCTTCAGTTTACTCAGCTAATAGTGAATAAAAGTGTAGCTGAGACAGTTTGTATTTTTTTATTAGGTTGGTGAACTTCTAGTGTTAGCATTACTAGATTCCTATTTGATTAGTGGAGCACCCTTCTACCATGTGTACCCAGTGTGCCTAGTGGAGAACTCATGATGCAAACCAGGATGCAGAACTGATTGGTAATTTGGCCGTTGTGTGAATGAATGATGGACAGATGTTAGTGGGTGAGGAGGTAGGATCAACATATATCCTGCTTATTTAGAAAGCATTTCCCTCCTAAATCTCCTCCACTTTCAAGTATGGAAAAACAGAAGTGGTCAAACAAGTGATACTGTGGACCCTGGCTAGCGATTTCAGAGGCAGTAATCTGTGTTTCTGTTTTCCACATAGGCTGAGAAGAACTGATCCTTGGTGTAATTTTTTTCCTGAGTTTTGCTATGCATGCAGGTCAGGAGAAGTGGAAAAAGCAACTTCAATTCCAAGGCTATTTTGTAAAAGGGAGTTTGTGAATGCGTGAAAAGTGATACAGAAGTACGGAAAGGGCCGAAAAAGTTTGGAAATTGTAGTGGGCATGTCATGAGAGCATACTGCAGCCCTGATTTCAGCTAACATCTAAGAAAATTATTAAAGATTAAGGTCTATCCCTTTGGGTATCAGGGAGTTGAAGCTTCGTGAAGGTGACTTTCATTGTAACTAAAAGGTGTGATTCAATGGGTGTCACAGAACACATTTGGTCATCAGGAGATGATCTGTATCACTGGTCTATGTTGCTTTTATATTAACTGCCTTCCAATTTTTGTGCTCGTCTCCTTGCTCCTGCACCAAGAGGGAAGTTTATAGATGATACCACCAGACTGACTCCTTACTTCCATCTTTTTTTAGTCATACAATTCTACTATTTGTCTTTAATTCTGATCATTCCAGTGTTATCTCCAGTGAAAGTTTCTTCAGTTACATTACAGTATATTAGGATAGTGTTTTCCTACCGTGTAACCAAGTATATGATAAATAGGCCTTTAATAGCCCTGAATTATGGCCTTTTCTGGAACATAAGCTATTAGAAGGCACAGTTTCTTGCATTCACTCATGGGTTTCTTGTACTCACTCTGTGATAAAATCTATTGCTGAAGTGATATTTTGATGCTGACAGGAAAATAATAGTTAAATCCACTTATTCTAGTTCTCCCCCTATTTTGCTTTCAGCATAGAAATTACTGCATTTCAATCACCTGTTCTCACCTGGAAACCAAGGCTGTAGTAAATAATAATAATAATAATAATAATAATAATAATAATAATAATAATAATAATAATAATAATAATAATAGTAATAATAATAATAATAATTCTTCTAGCACTGAGACCTTTCCTCTTGGACTTTGCCTCTTCAAGCTTTGGGTGTGCACACACTTTGTGGAAGGTACCACAGATTTTGTGGACACTATCCAAGGTTAGGTACCAGAGAAAGCAACTGCGAGGGGATGCTCAACTTTGTTTGTAAGCAAGCCATTCTTTGAGGAGACCAGTGATGATAACTGATAAAGCTATCCTTTACTTCTAGAGTTAGGAAACAAAACAGTAATTTGTTTTCCTTGGCAAAGAAGTGAAGAAGGAATTCTGGTAGAGTTATTTACATAGCTATATAGATATATTTAAAAAGACTTCCTGAATTTGCAGTAATCTGGATGACTAATACCACATTTAATCACAACGCAAGAAGGTAAAGGTTTTAGGTGCCATATTATGCATGCATCCACATCAGAGAGAGATAAAAATAGAGAAATTACCAGTGCCTCAAAAATTCTATTAGAAATTATATATTGAGGAAAAAAGCTGAAAGCAGTAAAAGTCCTTTTTATGAAAATTACATTTGCCTAAACTGTCAGAAGAAATCAGGAACAATTTAAATAAAACATTACCTCATGAGGAAACACAGACAGTAATTGATGATCTCATTTCAGTAAAACATCAGGTCCAGATGGGATTAGTATTGAATTCCACCCAAAATATACTGATATAATTTTACCTTGCTCAAAATATATTCACACTGTTCTGTAAAATGAGTATTTTCTTCTCTGTTCTGAGGCATAGCTACAACATTAATTGTGTTGTATGTGCTCTCAGAATATTTCAATGGGAATATTTTAATGCTTTCTAAATGAAAATAAATCATACTAAAAGAAAAATAGTGCATTAAAGATTTTTCCTTGTGTTGTACATAATGTTGTTGAAGAGATACTTGCAAAAGATTGTCTGATGGTGTGCCTCCAGCCATGGACTATTACTGCCTTTGGCCTGCGAGATGAGGCCGCTTAGACTAAGCTGAGAAGCTCTTACTGTGTCACAGCAAACTTGGTGAAATGGCACCTTGGGTTCTCTGGAAAGTGGCAAGCACAAGCTGTAACATTATCTGTGTTTTGTGTCAAAATGTAGCTGTAGCAGAGATTTTTCTGAATGGCCATAATAATAACAAGCAAGCATCACTGATCGAGGATCATTTTGACTAGCAGTGACAATCACAACTTATGGAGAGTCAGTGCCAACATACATAGAACCCTAAATATAAAACACAGTCAATCAAAAAAACCAGTCTAGTTTGACACCTTACCATTAGTCTGAGGATTGTCTGCTATCTCTTCTATTTGCCTCCCTGTCTGTCTCCCAGGTACTCTAGGGGAGCTCCGTTGCCCTCGGTGCTCTCCTCGCTAGCCCCCACGTCACAAGTCAGACACACGTATGGGTGCTCCTGGACTACTACAGACAGATGTTATTAGAAGCTGTATTGGATTAGGGAACTGTGTTTTGTTTATTTTTTTTTTAATAGTATCATCTTTTTTTGCCGAGATCAGGAGTTAATTCAGATTTCACAGGGCGCTCCCCAGGATGTCTCTATTACGGCTGGAGGCTGATGCTGAGAGACAGCCACCGGGATTCTGGTGCACAAAGGCGGCGGCAGCTCGCACCGCGGAGGTGAGGTGAGCTGCCCTGTTGACCTCCAGTACTCATATCTACTGCCACTCTGCCCGGGCTCAACCGGGCGTGCTGGCAGACACGGCAGGCACAGCCCAGGAAGCAGGCAGCAGAGTACTGGGGGGGAATTTGGCACCCCCTGTTTCGCACAGGAGAGGAGAGCATCAAGAATTGTGACACAGTATGGGTTAAGATGACACACGCTGTGACCAGTGAAAGAGAGGGAAGTGAGAAGATGTAGGGACTCAAGAAAAGGATAAAGCAGGAAAGCATTGCAGTACCTACCTGCAGTGGAGAGTGTTTGGGTATCAGAAAATGGGATATGTAATAATGGAAAGAAGGCTCAAGTGTGTCTGAGTGTGCTCTCAAGTGTGTCTGTTATGTTTTGCCTGTTTGTAGAATAACTTGATCACCTGTTTAAGTGTTGTGAGCAAAAGTTTGTAGTGTTAATAATTCCTTGATTTTGGCGTTATCTTTCACATGTGTGGCCTTCAGCTAAAGCCAGTTCAGTATCTGATGCCCCCTTCTATTAATCCGTTAACACTAACAAGAAAAAGTTTTCATAATCACTCACTGAAAGCAGAGTTAGAAGGGGAATATGTCTTGCTTAACTTCAAAGTGCAACTACAACTTTTCTATTATCCTTAAGAGTGAAGGACCCCAGACAGAGAAGCTGCTCTTTTAAAAGTAAGCAAGTAGGAATAGGAGTAGGACATCACAGAAACTTTTGACAAGGTGGTATCCTGAAGTAGAACAGAGCAGGAAGTTTACCTTAAGGGATCGAAAACAAAGTTTTTACATTGGGACCCTATTTGCACTAGCCGCCTTCTATAATCTGTAGGGAGGGATAGATATTGCCAGAGGTCATTCAGTTTTGACGCACCCCAGAAAGTGACTCAGAGCCTCTGATTATATGGGGACTGTTAGGCATGCTATTTAGGTGCCTAAAATTAGGCATGTGTTATGGTTTAACCACAGCCTGCAACTAAGCACCATGCAGCCGCTCGCTCACTCCCCCCTGGTGGGATGGGGGAGAGAATTGGAAGGGTAAAAGTGAGAAAACTCGTGGGTTGAGATAAAGACAGTTTAACAGGTAAAGCAAAAGCCGTGCACACAAGCAAAGCAAAACAAGGAATTCATTCACTACTTCCCATGGGCAGGCAGGTGTTCAGCCATCCCCAGGAAAACAGGGCTCCATCACATGTAATGGTTACTTGGGAAGACAAACACCATCACTCTGAATGTCCCCCCCTTCCTCCTTCTTCCCCCAGCTTTATATGCTGAGCATGACGTCACATGGTATGGAATATCCCTTTGGTCAGTTGGGGTCAGCTGTCCCAGCTGTGCCCCCTCCCGACTTCTTGTGCACCCCCAGCCTACTCGCTGGTGGGGTGGTGTGAGAAGCAAGAAAAGGCCTTGACTCTGTGTAAGCACTGCTCAGCAATAACTAAAACATCCCTGTGTTATCAACACTGTTTCCAGCACAAATCCAAAACATAGCGCCACACTAGCTACTATGAAAAAAATTAACTCCATCCCAGCCAAAACCAGCACAGCATGGTGAACTGAAACTTAATAAATTAAAAACCTGTAATCTCTATTGACAGCACGGAAGTGGAGATGGCCGGCTACCTTCTTGGTACTATATTTCTGGCAGGAAAATACAGAGCAGCAGCTGCTAGAGCCCTGCCTCACTGCCTAAACAGTATTGATGGCAGGTATTGAGCACTGCCTCAACCCAATAAATGCACTCTGTCAGTGACTGTGCAGAGAATAACACTCCTTATCAAGGCACCAATGCTCCTTGGTTGCAAACCATGCACCTGCCTGCTCATGGCTAAAGATTTTCACAGCTGATGTGTTCTGGTTATCATTTTCCCCTGCTCAGGCTTGACTGACTGTTCCTTAGCCTGCAGCGTGGGGTGGGAATTAGGAAATGCGAGTCATGGTCTTGGAGAGAGTGCAGTGTCCTCTGTGGACCATAAAGCACGTAAATCAAAGGAAACATGGATTCTTCTTTTTTCGGTTGTGATTGTTTGTTCTTCCTCCTATCTACAGGTTTTCCTCTGCTGCCTCAGCCAACAGTGATTCAAAGAACCATATGCTTTTAGTGGTAAAAGAACTTCCAGAGTGTGCTTTGATATTCTTGTTCTGTTTTTCCTGTTCAGCAAGAAGTTTAATACTTGGATACTGTATCTCTTTGCTTTGTATATACCTTTTCCACCTCTATTCATTCCTATTATAATTCCAGTGGTATGGTGTGCAAGGTGTTTTCCACACAACCTGCAGCTCAGTGACCCTGAAAGGTAATGGATTCAGAGTTCTCAACTCTACCCGACCCGTTGTTCACAATGAGCTACTTGTCATATACATCACATCCCTCCGGGGTCTGAACCATGCCACAGGAACATTTTATTAAGCACGCAGCGGAAGAGAAGCGTACTGAGGATGCTTTCAATTGCCTCTGCAGTCAATTGTCACTTAATGGACAAGTTTTTTATTTATTGTAAGTATTTGGTCACATCTAGTACCAAATAACATAAAAGCACAGAATATCCAAGAGCACCGGCATAATTTCTGAGTGCCTCATGCCCAGATGTCGCAGTGTTATCTGCCATTAGCCTATGCCTACATGGTATGCAAGTAAAGGGATCATTTGTGCATTCAACTCTATAACTGGGGTTATGCTCATGAATCCAGAGATACACCGGGTATATTCTCATAGGTCTGACTTAAGGTTCAAGCAGGGGCTTATGCAAGCAACACGCATGCACAGACTTATGGCATCAGGGAAAGGCTACGGTATTGCTGCAGCCTGGGGATGCTGAAAGCAATGGGGTTGTGATGAACACAAAGCCTGAAACAGTCAAGCTGATTGGAAACGTCTGAAGCCAGTCTTGCCTTCTCCAGAGAGCTTAGTTAATCCTTGTCCTAGGCCAATGACTATCGTATTTAAGCAGCAGACACTCATTCATTCTGAAGTCCCTGAGGCTGGCGGTATTGACAGTTGCTGTTGTCATTGCTTGTTCTTCTGCAATATCCCAAGGCAGTCATTGCACTGGGTTCTGCCTACAGCCTCTGAAGTTACAGTCTTGGTTTCTTTCATCATCTTCTCCAAGCTAAAGCAGATTTCAGCTAGGAGCTAGGTATTTATATACCAGCGGTGAGTTTGCCAAAAAATTAAGCAAGGAATTATACACAATCCAGATTGTACAGGATATATAGACAAGGTTGACATAATATTTCCTAATATTTAAATTTAGGTTATTGAAGTTCCATTAAAAAACAACATAAGAAGCGGAAAGTATACTTGGAAAACAAAAACATTACTTCTGTTTTCCCCACATGGCTTTTTAGCAAAGGAATTGGTAATATTGTCCCTAATCTATCACCCACTGAATGGGCTCTGGATTCATCCCTTTAGTACAGCACACCAATAAAACTTCATTACCTTGTGTACAGACAAATTGCTGAAACTTGAAATGTTGAGGCATACTTTAGATTAGAGACTTCACTCTGGTCTCCCCCTATGCTCTCTTCTCCTCCCATATGCCAGACTCTGCAGGGACTGTCCTGCCTTGGCCCTACAGAATCCACTTGAGCTTTGATGAATTAGGAAGTTTCAATAACCCTGTAACTCTGAACAGCAGGAATTTGGGAAAAAGCCTGCGGTAAGGGAGGGGTGAACTGGTCTCTGAGGACACCAGTAGGTCTCACTGGTCTTCAGATACAGCATGATCAGTGTTGTACCTTGGTGTGAAAGACTACCTTCACAACTTACACTATGAACTGGAACTGACTATAGTCTGTCCCTCCCTCTTCATGGCCCTCAGATGTCCTTCATGCCTCCTCTGCCAAACTCAAGGCCAAGCAGCTCCTTTGCCCCCTTGACTTACCACTTTTCAGCTGATGGCCACAGGCTGAAGGCACCCAGCACAGATGCTGAAGGTCTTCCTGGTGCACCTCCCTCATTCTTGCTGCTTGCACCCTCCACAGTCCTGTGGAAATGAGTCAGATACCAATGCCAAAGAAGCCTGGGAAGTTTCTGCCTCCCGGATGTTTGTGGAAGAAGGGGCAGGCGACTCAAGAAGAGTACAGGGATCTCGTTAGGTCGTGCAGAGAGGAAATGAGAAAGGCAAAAGCCCAGCTAGAACGCAATCTGGCCGCTGTCGTTAAAGACAACAAAAAAAGCTTTTACAAATATATTAATGACAAGAAGAGAGCCAAGGAGAATCTCCATCCTTTATTGGATGCAAGGGGGAACATTGTCACTGAGGATGAGGAAAAGGCTGAGGTACTCAATGCCTTCTTTGCCTCAGTCTTTAACAGGCAGACCAGTTATCCTCAGGGTACTCGGCCCCCTGAGCTGGAAGACGGGGACGGCGAGCAGGATGAACCCCCCATAATCCAAGAGGAAGCAGTCAATGACCTGCTATGCCACCTGGATGCTCACAAGTCTATGGGGCCGGATGGGATCCACCCGAGAGTGCTGAGGGAGCTGGCAGAGGTGCTCGCCAAGCCACTCTCCGTCATTTATCAGCAGTCCTGGTTAACGGGGGAGGTCCCGAACGACTGGAGGCTTGCCAATGTGACGCCCATCTACAAGAAGGGCTGGAAGGAGGATCCGGGGAACTACAGGCCTGTCAGCCTGACCTCGGTGCCGGGGAAGATTATGGAGCGGTTCATCTTGAGGGCGCTCACAAGGCATGAGCGGGACAACCAGGGGATCCGGCCTAGCCAGCACGGATTCATGAGAGGCAGGTCCTGCTTGACCAATCTGATCTCCTTCTATGACCAGGTGACCCGCCTAGTGGATGAGGGAAAGGCTGTGGATGTGGTCTACCTGGACTTCAGCAAGGCCTTTGACACCGTCTCCCACAGCATTCTCTTAGAGAAGCTGGCGGCTCACGGCTTAGGCAGGTGGACTCTGCGTTGGGTCAAAAACTGGCTGGACGGCCGGGCCCAGAGAGTTGTGGTGAATGGAGTTACATCCAGTTGGCGGCCGGTCACGAGCGGTGTTCCCCAGGGCTCAGTACTGGGGCCGGTCTTGTTTAATATCTTTATCGATGATCTGGATGAGGGGATCGAGTGCACCCTCAGTAAGTTTGCAGACGACACCAAGTTGGGCGGGAGTGTTGATCTGCTCGAGGGTAGGAAGGCTCTGCAGAGGCACCTGGACAGGCTGGATCGATGGGCCCAGGCCAACTGTATGAGGTTCAACAAGGACAAGTGCCGGGTCCTGCACTTTGGCCACAACAACCCCATGCAGCGCTACAGGCTTGGGGAAGAGTGGCTGGAAAGCTGCCCGGCAGAGAAGGACCTGAGGGTGTTGGTCGACAGCCGGCTGAACATGAGCCGGCAGTGTGCCCAGGCGGCCAAGAAGGCCAATGGCATCCTGGCCTGTATCAGAAATAGCGTGGCCAGCAGGAGTAGGGAAGTGATGGTGCCCCTGTACTCGGCCCTGGTGAGGCCGCACCTCGAATACTGTGTTCAGTTTTGGGCCCCTCACTACAAGAAGGACGTCGAGGTGCTGGAGCGTGTCCAGAGAAGGGCAACGAGGCTGGTGAGGGGTCTGGAGAACAAGTCTTATGAGGAGCGGCTGAGGGAACTGGGACTGTTCAGCCTGGAGAAAAGGAGGCTGAGGGGAGACCTCATCGCTCTCTACAACTACCTGAAAGGAGGTTGTAGCCAGGTGGGTGTTGGTCTTTTCTCCGAAGTAACAAGCGATAGGACGAGAGGAAATGGCCTCAAGTTGTGCCAGGGGAGGTTTAGATTGGATGTAAGGAAAAATTTCTTTACTGAAAGAGCGGTTAAACATTGGAACAGGCTGCCCCGGGAAGTGGTTGAGTCCCCATCCCTGGAGGTATTTAAAAGACGTGTAGATGAGGCACTTAGGGACATGGTTTAGTGGGCATGGTGGTGTTGGGTTGACGGTTGGACTCGATGATCTTAGAGGTCTTTTCCAACCTCAATGATTCTATGATTCTATGATTCTATGATTCTATGATTCTATGTTTAACTGGGGAAGAGAAGACCCATAGAAAGGAGCCACATAGACTCACAAGTTCCCAGATTCCAGCTGCTACTGCTGCATAGTTCTGCTGCTCTCTTGCAACAACCTGTGCTTCCTGAGCAAATGCTGGAATGGGACGAGAAATATCTATTCCTTATAAAGGTGTCTTTACTTTCCCATATTATTATTTTGATCAGCTGATCTCCACAGCTGAAGCCATGGTGGACAAGTCTGCCTAGGCAGAGGTTACCCTTGAGACAGCTAAATCTGCACTTCTTGAGCACCAGTGACCAGCTTGCCCTGACAGTCTCCTGCCAGTAGGGCAGGAAACAATGAAATCACTGCAGGTCTTGACTTTCAATAACTAAAGACTTGATGCACTTCAATCCTTTTAACAGCTGAAATTCTGTGAGTGCCCTGAAAGCTATTCCTGTTACCACATACTGTAAACCACTAATGGGGTTGGCTTCGAGGGTCTTGGTGGGAGAGCTTTCACTGGGTCCCACAGACACAGACATTATTTTTCTATGATGATAAACTGGAGGCGTCCTCAAAAAAATCTTCAAGAAGAGAGCTGTACCTAAGTGCTCTCTAATGTTTATGTACTTTTAAGAAATGGACCAAAAAAATATGTGGCGTGGGACTGAGAAGAGGTTTTGCTTCCATTAGAGAAATGAATGGAATAGATGTTAACTTTCCCCTGCTTTTTTTACTTTTTATAGACATAACATCAAACCACTAGAGCTTCTGGACTGTGTTCCTTAATCTGCCATTATCAGGAATGCAGTTCTTTCAGAGCATGGTTGTGCTGGGGTGAACAACGACACAGAGTACCATGCTCTCCTTTCCCCTCCCGCACTCAGTCTGCGTCATGCCACCTATGGCTGCTGCGTGAGGCCACCTGAAGTTGGTTTTGAGACATCTTTACTTTTGGCTCAGAAACATGTTTTTTCAGAAAGCAGGTATACTCTTACCGATTTTCAAGCTACAGCACATCATGGAGGTTCTGTACTCCAGAAATAATGAGAAATACAGGAAAATATGGGATTTAGATAACTACAATTAATAGAATACATTCAGTACATCTCCTATTCAATAACGAACATGGCTTCTTAAGTCAGCTTTTGGTCTTTGTATGTAGTACAAGAGATTGCCCTAGGAGATGCAGCAATCTTGTTTCCAGCCACTCAGATACCTGTTTCTTGTGGGGCTCTGTCTGAAACGCAGACGTCTTGTCCTGTCCTGTCACCACTGGTCTCTGGAAGGCAGCAATACTTTATCTGTTGTAGATGGATGTCACTTAGCTACATATGTTTCTGGGCAAAACAGTGGTTCCTTGGGCTGTCACCACTCAATCCAGCCATCTCAGGGTCTCTGCCTTTCTTCTGGAACAAGAAACAGCCTAACACTGCCTCTGCAGTACAAATGACAAAATGAAGTGGAAATACTCAAGCAAGGCAACATGAAATCTAAGCAACTATAAAACATAATGCATTACTATGAAATACTTCAAGACATAAACAACTCAGGATTCAGATTTCACAAATACCTTTGTGCTAATTATCCCCTGTGCAACCTCTCACTTGCACTTTCCTGATCATTTTTTTGCACAAAAGAGGAATGAATAAAGTGATGGTCTCTAGGCTGCTTTTCTGCTGAGTCTTAGCAGAGTTACTGGTGAACCTGACACTACGAACATACCCATCAATACTATAACAGACTCTGCAATACAGCTCTTTCACAACTAGCTCTAAAGCACAGAGAGGACAGCTAAATGGCACCATTTTCTTAATGTAATAACCTTTCAATAATTTAATCAAAGCTACTGAGAAAAAAATAGACTTCAAAAGGTTCATGTAATTACACAGCCCTGTCTTTAAACTGAACCTTTATCTCGGAGCTCTAAGAAAAAGAAAAATCTGGCAAAGTATTTTTTCTGGTTCTTTCAAAGACTAACTGGCAACAGCAGAAGCTCCCTACTAAAAACCTAGTATTTTCCATTTGTCAGAGGCCAGGAAAAGCCAAATGCTTCTAAGGATATAAAGCTTCACTGGGGGTAATAGAAGAAAAGGGAAAAAGACAGCAGCAATCTCTAAAGGGACTGCAGTCTGAAAGCGGTGAGTCTGCTCACAAGATTTATTAGCTGTTGACCTCCTTTCACCACTTAGGTTATAACATGATGACAGCCCAGTGGTGATGGAGAGAAGCCACTCTTCCTCCTTGATGCTGACCTAGAGAATTAGGATCATGAACCAGTCATACAAGCATGCCTTATAAAACCATTCATGGCGATTGCATTGCCACCTGCTCCCCTGCTATTTAGTACATCAAGAGCAGTTGTCAATTCCTTGAAAGTCAAAACCAATTCATATCTTGCAGCTGTCCCTAGTCTTCAGAGAATAAATGAAAGTAAATTGTTGGTGTGATTCCCTGGACTGCATGATCTCACCTTAAGCAATTTTTTTTTTTTTTTTAATTGGGAAATTCAATATATCGTCACTTAATTTGGAAGTTTTTAAAATACTGAAGATGGAGCTGGGAAATGAATCTGGGAAGGAATGAACCTCTGGATTTTTATAGAGTTCTGTCAAAAGGTGCACCTTATACTGAGGTGTGGGGGTGCAAAGGCATCCTCACCCTGCTTTCCAGCCAGCTGAGAACACATCACAGGCCCTTGAGCAAACAGCCTACCTTCATGTCTTTCACCCCGAGAACAGAGCATAAACACATTTATGTAGGACTGTGATATCAAAAAAGATTAATGAGAACCCTTTTCTTGACTTATGGCTAGACGTGAGCGAGCGACAGATTTTTTTATCTGGTTGGTCAACTCCCCACCCCTCTCCCCACTGTTTTACTAAAAAAAAATAGTTCGGAAAAGCTGATGTAAAAATGGAACCCCTTCACCTGAACCACAAACTTTTTCACTTCATGATCACTTCAGTCCTTAAATATGACATTAAAATACTTGACTTTAGGATGAAAAGGTCAGTTTGAAATTAGAAGTTTAAATTATTCCTTTGGAAAATGTTTAAGAAGTCCTCTCATCCTTTTCTTCTTCCCTCACATTCCAGCTCCCATTCCAGAAGGGCTAAAACTATTCCCAAAATTCACAAAAAATTACAGTCTCCTAAAACTACTGTTTTAGGTGAATTTATTCTTCACTCCCAAATCCACTGGTCTCTGTTCTAGGCAGAGATTTAGGCTACCAGATTATTTTTTTCAGTTTCAGTTTTTATTTCTTTCAATATTGTTTTTATTCCTTGTAGTGTCACCAGGAAGTCACAGTACCATCAAAAACATGTACTCTGTTTTTTCTTTTTCTTACTTTTGCCTCAGTGATAAAAAGGAATTCAAGATTCTGTTTAGTTATAATATTATGAAAAAAAAACCACCTGTAAAAAATGGTGTTTAAATATAAACATCTGTATATTTGAAAGGCAAAATTAACCTACAGAATATTTCTGTATAGTTGTTGAAGTCACTGTGTATAATCCAACTTTCCAACTAAAATAATTTAGGTAGTTTTGAAGAACATAAAGTCTGTTCTGTCTCACTGAGAAGTGACAACAGCTCAACAAAAACTTTATCATTCAATGCTAATAAGATCATTGAATAATTCAGTCTAGCAAGAAACAGGAGAGGGGTAGGGAGTGAAGTTGCAAGTGGCTGTCTATACTTTCACCTACTACACAATAAAACTGCCTCTATGATTACAACATTAGTACTGGTCAGTTGTGCTAAGTTATTGTTAAACTGTTATTACTAAGAAAAGAAAATCCAGAAATTATAAAAATGTATGCTCTCAGCCTTGCTGCTTTGTTAAAAAATGCAAACAAAGGTTAGGTCATATTTTTTATAGATAATTTTCATTTTTAGCAATTATGCCAGGGAAGCTGAATTGAATTTCTTGTTCTACCAAGAGGAGGAAAAAAGCATCTTCCTGAGTCCTTAATTTAGACGCAGGCTTTAAAATACACCATTCTTACTGAATGAGCCTGCTGGACCACATGAGCTGCCAGCAGAAGAGGCTCTTCTTCTCCAACTGGTATTAGACCGTGGCTGAGGGTTTCTGTGTAACTCTGAAGCACGAGGCCGGTGTGGGACCTTGGCTGCTCCCCAAGTTGGCCAAGTTGCAGGGAATTCACCTGTGACCGTCCATCTCCTCTTGCCTCCCTCCTCCAGGGATGAGAAACCTGAGAATCATTTCCCCTCACATTTTAAAGGGTCACTCCCCTTCCACCTCCCTGTGTTTTTCATCTCCACCACCTTTGGGCGAGAGGCGCCCCGGCAACAGCTCTTGTCACCCACAAACATAGAAGCAAGAGGGTAGGGACGGGATCTACCAGGCACCTTTCCCCCTTTCCCAGGCTTGAGAAGAGGAAGCCTCTTTCCACTATCCCCTCTTCCATGCTCTGAGCCCTACAGTGAGGAAAGTAACAAAAAACCCAAAGCATCCTCATGGAGGAATTGCACTGTTGCCAACTCTTGTGATTTTATTGTCATTTCACAACTTCAAGGTAGTTCTCACAGTCCCAGTTCCTGGAATCAGGATCTTATGGTAGATCCTACTTTTCAATATTAAAGAAAGTTTTTAACTTTTGTGGTTATGGAGAAAAAAAAGGCTTCTTGTGTGAAGTGAGTCCAAGGTAAGGAAACAGAAGGCAAATAAAAAGAAATCCCTAAAGCATGACTATTATTATTTAATCCTCATATTGCTGGGGGAGGAAAAGAGCGTGACTCGTGGTTTTTAAGTGTTTTTAGGGATGGCAACAGTTGAATGGGAGAAACAGGATATCTTCAGGTTTTTTTCTGAATGTCGCAGTTACTGTTTAAGTGACAGAATTAATTAACCACATTTGAGGGTAGCAGGATCCATTCTGGATGTAAAAGGATTGTGACTTCAGAGAAAAAGAGAAAGATTTTGAGGAAGGGAATCAAGGAATGGGCAAAAAGAAAGAAAGGCCATGCAACTTCTTTTTTTATAATTTTTGTTTCAAAAAGAGCAAATTCAGGTCTGCACCTTCATTAGGTGTGCACACAGTACACTGGTTCATTAGTGACTATGGGAATGCTGTCTGTCCTGATTATGGAATGTTTCCCTGTCAGAAACAACAGTTTTACAGGCTTTTGGGTTTTGTCATTTACTACCTGGATATTTTCTACTCCTAAGGTAATTTTCTGCAGAGGAAATGCTATTGTTCTCATTTGAGTAGCACTTTTTAGCAACTGTTATTGTTTCCTATCAGCAATTCTGTGTTTTGGGACAGAACCAAATTGTCTGTTTTAAATTCCATCTCCGTTACACTTTCTCCAGCATTGCTTATGAGATAGTAATTTCACAGCCCGTAATCTGGAAAGACTATAATAGAATCTACATAACAGTTTGTGCTGCATTTATATCAAATTACAGGTGATAGCACTGCTTCTTGTGTTCATTGTGATCATCTGGTACCATGAGATCTCCTTGCTTTCACAGGCTTGCATGATTTTAGTGGTGAATCTGATTCTACAGTGCTGAAATGTGGACACCTATAGCTGTAAACACCATCTTTCTACCAGATTTTGTGTAGACTCCATGTCTTATCTCTACCTATAAATGTCCCACGTAACACACATATATCCTGGGGAGGGCTACCATGATGGTGACACTCAGATATTACCCTCTTAAGCTTAATCCCTTTGTTTAAAATTAAATATGTATGAGAAATAACCATAAGACAGTTCCAGATAGCCATGCCTGACCTCTTAAGTGCATTCCAGTGTTGTTCTCTGGAGCCAGTGCTGTATCTCCCTTGTACAAATAAAGCAGTCATGGTATTTAAAGAAGTTTTTGTCACACCTGTCTGTGTATGTTGGCTTGTAAGCAATTCAGTGTTTGCAAAAAAACCCACAACCATTTTTTTTAATGTCACAGTGAAGCATGCAGGGGTGAGAATGTAAGACGTTAAAGGTGTATTTCTACTGATCCGAACTCCATTCCGAGTTCACAATCATTGACTGTCCTATGCACCACCACCTGGGGTCCATCCCCTACATCACACATCCTATGTCCTATTCCTCCAGTCTGCCCTGGGGCTTATCTGGATGGTTTTCCACCAAAAGGTGTTGACAATTATTAGCAGGTAGAACCAAATTCTTACGTGGTATAAATTAGTGTAAGTCCAATGAAGTCAATCTGGCCTTGTATGAATGAAGGCTCCAGTGTGGAGGGGCACTGAATGAGGAGCTTGGAGGCCAATTCTTTGCTGAATAGCATAATTTGACCTTATATTGGATATAACTTTCTTTTAGAGCTTTGGCTAACCAAATATGTCAAGTTTCCAAATGAAAAAGAATATAATTGCAGGCCTCAGTTGCGTAAGTAGAGGAGACATTCAACAATTTAGGGTCATTACTCATTGTCATAAGGAAAAGGTTTTCAGGAAGATGTACCAGATCACTTCAGATACTCTACACTCTAGTTATATATTTTAACTGAGCTGATGAATTTCTTTTACCTAGCCAGACAGCTTAGCCAGCTGACCCACTATTATAAATGGCAGCACGACACAAGTCATTTCCTTGGCAGCTGGCCATGAAAGATATTGTGGTAAATGGTATTTTTACTCCTTCTGTAATCTCCTTCTCAATTATTTGCTACCTAATTTAGCTCATCACTAAGAAACAGAAAACTCAGCTTTTCACATTTAATGGCGATGCTTTTTTCTCCAGACAGGGATTCCTGCAAGCTGCACAACTTTACAAAGCGATACTCTTGTGTTGTCCACCCTGAAGTTGTGGCAGAGGACAAAAGCTCAGGAAATTAAATCACATGCCTACAGAAGTTAGCTGGATCTGGATCCTATCCAGAGCTTTTAGCAAGCTGACAGCTCTTTGCCTTGCCCACCGCTGCTGAGGCTTCCAGACCAAGCTTATAATTAACTGTCAAAAACTAACCAGAATTAAAATATAATTTAAAGCAAACAATTACTTAAACGTATGCTCATAGTTTTCTTATAGTTTGGAAACTGTGACTCAGATAAGGCTTTTCGAGCCTGTTGCTGAAGAGAAGAAAATTCAACTATCTCCATTCATACACATAAAATTAAGTAACCAAAGTCACAACTCCTGTTTATGGGTAGGGATATAAAGGAAGGGCCTCAGGCACTTGTTTCAAGTGACACTTCAGGATAAAGTGATGCTGAGCAGTAAAGGCCCCTGTTATATTACAGGCATTATCAAATACCAGTGTTTCTCTGTTTTTGGTACTTGTCCACTGAACTCTCCTTGGCTTTAAAAGGAGAGTAAACTTATGTTTTCCAGTTTTCCTAGGAGAGTCTTAGTGAAAATGTCTATTATATTGTGTTCTCCAGGGAGACTAGTTATTTATTGGATGCAAGCACATTTTTTTCCTGAGGTATTGTAGTCTGAGAAGATGGTATAATGTTTACCCTTTCTGTAAGACGTTACATAGGATTTATACATATTAGAGTTTACATTCTGGAAATGTACTGCAAGCATGTGTATATTCTTCTTCTTGGTTAAAGAGGCAGTGTGCAATATAAATGGATAAACTAAAAACAAGATATTGCCACAATATAATTTAAGGAGATTTGCATGGAGTGTAACTTGAACACAACTGAGATCCTAAGAAGTAAAATATGGACTCCTAGTCTATATCAGCAAAGTTCCGAAAACAAGGGACGTTTGTATTTTTTTTTAACTTTGAAAAGAATTCCAAATAGCCAAAAAATATGTACTTTTCCCAATTTGCCATAATTTTATGCCTTTCTCATAACTTTTATTTTCTCTGTCTCTACCCATGCATTTTCTTTGGGTGTTTAACAGTTCCCTCAGGGCAGGACCAATTATTTATGACATACTTCTCCATGTAAGATTTATTTGGGAAAACTGTTCCTATGGAAACTGCTGTTTTCAAACAGGCTGGTATTAGCTTCAAACAATAGGACTGCATATACAATAGAGAATACATCTTTCATTAGCAGGCATATTCTAATGACTTTGACAACCAAATAAATTGCTCAGAGGAACAAAATGAGGTATATTCTGTGGTATGATCAAGTGGGCATTCAGCTGTCAGCTGGTAAGTACAGGGAATTAGAGTAACTCAGTTCATTTTACCAAAGTCCAGTTTGAAGGTCTCTTAAAATTTCAAAACAAAGTTTTAAAAAATATCGGTCAGAAGCCTGCACTGGAATGTTATGAAAGAGCAGGAAGTGCCTTATCTACAAATAAAACACTGAAGGTTTTTATTTCAGAATTGTCAAATTTCATGTGTATGACATACCTACAGTGTAAGGCACTAGAAATAGATTGACAGGTCAAGATGCTACAGACACTTGATTTCTGTGGCTTCAGGATCAAGCTCTTATAATTACGTTTTCTCTTTGTGGTGTTTTGCCATTTGTTCTATCCTCGCTCTACCTCCCGCTTATCTTCTAGTCTTTGTAGTCCTCCAGACAAAATGAAGCACAGCTGCAGCATAGCTCACCTGAGCAGGTTTTTAATGAAAAAAATCATTTTTATCTGCCTGAACAAACAATTTGCCTTTTAAAAAAGTAATTTAAGAACCTAGTTCATTAATTGCCTTGGTGGTATTATTAGATTTCTAGAGCCTTAATACCTTGTAATAATCTAGTCAGGAACAGGGCAGGGCAGGTGGAAGGGGGTCTCATAGCAACATCCCAGTCCTCCAGTTTGGACTCTTCCTTTGGTCCCATGCAGAAGTTAATGCTGTTAATACAAAGGCCCCTGCTACCTGCCTTCGCACAGGCAGGTTCGTAGTGCTTGTTTATCTTCTGAGTCATCTTCTTAAGAGAGATTCTGAAAAAATAACTTCCATCAGCTTTCCTGCTGGAAATGCATTCTGTACGCTCAAGTGGCCCTTCGCTTATTTAAATGATTAGCCAAGAGCACTTCATTTTTAAAAAGGAACTAATTCAGCCAGGGACTGAATAAACTCCAAGGCCACAATGTGTAAAGGAAATAAACTGTGAATTCCAAGTTGGAGAGTTTTAACAACTCAAGATAAGCTGACTGCAGGACTATCAGAAAAAAACCCCTCAGTTTGCTACGCTGCAGCTCCTGAGCGTACTGTCACGTGTACGTGAAAGGAGAAAAGTGTATAAATTCATTTGTCTGTTTAACTGTGTCCTGGTTTCGGACACAGTTGTTGGTTAAACCACAACAAACTGCTAAAATGCAACATTGCCAACACAAGAATTAAAAAGATTGTGAACTAGATCACCCAAAACCACTGACTGCTCATTTTTTCAAGCCGATCTCATGAGATTGGCTGGAATAGCTCGGGATTTGTGGCCTTTATAAAGAATTACTTTCAACCCTCTTTTCTGTAATGAAAGCTACATACCACTACAGACCTGTCAAAGGACTGTTGGTAGCAAAAACTTTCACACAACTGGTGACTCAAGTAATCTGATGGGATGTCAGGTAGGTTTGGTATGTAGTCTTGGTTTCTAAGTAACCCTAGAAAAAAAGGAGCTTGTTTCTTATCCTGAATGTCCCTACAAACTTTGCCAGAATTGCCCAAGCTTAGGTAAATAATGTGCTAAATTGGCCTCTCTTTCAGAGCAGAGGACATTTTCCAGTGGCTGGCAAAAACAAAATAGTTTTAAAATACGTAATTATAGAATATACTATATATAATGTAATACGTAAACAATAAAAATAATTTTGTAAGTAGCTGAAGCCACTTCTGTCCCCAAGGGGCAATGGAGAAGGTCCTTCCCCAGTAGGAACAATTGGAAACTGTCCACTCTGTAGGGATACGGGAAAAGTCTCAGCCCAGTTGTCTGTGATGTCCTTTTTGTTCTCACATGTTTTTTTTTAAAACTGAATGATTTGGCCTATGGTGGTAGGTGCATTTGCCTATACTCACCCTTTGTACAGCCTGAACTGGATCTATCTGTCTCCTGCTTGCGGATTGGATTTTGCCACCTTATTTGTACTGAATCCCATGATGTTTCAGTGAGCTGCTAGAGGCAGCATGTCTTCTGACCTGCAGACTTCTTTCCTGGGGTATAACAATCCATTTTTTGGGAATAACTTTCTTGCTCATTGGGATATGAGAATGAAACATGCATTGATTTCTCTTTCACCCTCTCATCCCACAAACAAGAGGCTAAAAGACTTGAACGGAGGGAACACAGGAATTTCTATGCCCGTATCTTGACAGTCTTTACCTTTTAACTTCTTATAGACTGCAGATCTCCCTCCCAACTAAAAAAAACCCAGAAAACTATTTATTTATTTATTTATTTTACTGGAAGAAGATCCATTGTGACCTGCAGGCCCATAACTGAATTAATTTCTCCAATTTATATTTCCAGTGTTGCCAGCTTCTTTGATTTTGATTGTATTTTCTAATCTATAATTCCAGAACCTCGTCCACTATGTCCCTATGAGAATCTTCACTTTCAGCCCTTTGTGGCAACACTGGAAAACATAACAGCTCAGCACCCACAAGGCAGATGGATTAATTTTCATAATTAATGATATATATTCTCATGCTAATGGTCGTTGGGTGAGAATAATTTTTAATGTTTAATGTGACAAGAACTTCCTGAGTCAGACTTTAAGTTACATGAAAACTGGAAGAAAAAGCATACTGAAATATGGATATATTGCTTTTAAACAAAACAAAAAGGAAGGCATTTTTGCTTATGTTTCAGGTGTGCTTGTTAGACACAGAAATGCAGAGTGTTACCAAAACCTGGGCTCTGCAGTTTGCTGAAGACAGGGGATTTTCAGAAAGGCTAATGACCCTACTTTTTTTGTGTTGTTTGATGGGATATTTATCATTTTTTTCCAAGTCAGTGCAGGGCATTTCTGAAAATCTCTCTTGACCTACTTAGAGTGATTTATATTCTTATTTAAAAAAATCTAAAACAAAATGAGGGATTTGAGAGTTTAAACACCACTTTTAATCCCTAAATGCAACATTAGGTATTGTAGGTGTTCAGTTGCTAAACCTCGCACTACTGCCACTTAAATGCACATATAACTCATTTTTCATCAGCACTTTCTCCAGCAACTGCACTTTCACCTTTGAACATTTACACAGCCACTTAAACGCTGCACAAACTGTCACCGGCAAGATTTATCTCATATCCATGATTCACAAAGCAGCCTATTCGAGCTTTTGTCACATGTGGGCTTGATCCTCTCAGCCTGCTCTGAACGTTTGAACTTTCCATGCAGCTCCACCTTATTGGGATCCTGGCAGCAAACCCCAGCCCTGGGGTCCCCCAGGCCCAGCAGGCCAACCCTCCTGCACAGCAGAGAAGAGCAGAAAGCGAGGTCATCAGAGCCTCCCGATCAGGGACATCCCTTTGCCCAGTCTGCAGTTGGGACCTGAACATGGAATCTTCATCCCTCAGAAAGTTTCCCTTGCTCTTAAGATGTGGAATGGGTAAATTTCATCTCTCCTGTTTCTCCTCTTTGTTAACAGATTTCTACATTCACTGGAGAAGGGATGTGCATCTAAGTATCCCAGGTTAATATGAAGGTCATTGTGTTGTTGAAACATGCTCAGTCTCTATCTACCCAATGAATTTTTAAACTTATGCTTGAGGGAAGGAGGACAACAGCCACTATTCTTTCCTCTGTTTCTGGAAAAAAAAAATTAAGATTGACTCAACTTAGACACTTCAGTCCAAGAAGGGGTTCATGGCTGTGAAAAAGGTGTATTTCTATCCAGTCTGAAATTAGAAACATAGTACATTTTGGAGGAAAAATCCCTGTGTCCCTGTTCTTCTCCAATTTCCTACGGGCTAGCACTACCTGATTCTGCAGCCAGCATGTTGGCTTCTGTGTAGCTGCTTCTACAAGCCCACACTGTTCACCAAGAAATGGATGGGCTGCCAAATCTGGGGTTACAAATTCCCCTGGGCAGTCAGGGGCCAAAATTTTGAACATCTCAGTGTTCAATAATGCAGTGTCTAATCCTCCCTTGTGAACCTTGTGTTTCTGTATTTACCATACTGAACCAAAAGGAGTTGCTACAGTTTCTTGTATGATAAAATAAAAGTTTTAGTAAAACAGGAGCTGATCCAATGCATGATTAAAAACTGGAAATGTGAAAAGAGATCAGTCGACTTGACTTTCTCTCCTTGTAGAGGAGAATTAACAGAAAAGTGAATATTGATGCTTCTTAACATCATTTTTCAAAGCCTACGTATCTGATGAGAAAAAGGGTTTTTTAACAAAGGAAAAAGAAAAAACACTCAGAGAATGGAATAAATATCTTTATTTTTAGAAAACTGCTTCTTTCCTTGAGGTGAGACACCAGCTTCTTTCCAAGGACATACCAGCCTAATAAAAGTTAAACAAAATATCATACATTTTAACATTAAAGTATTTTAATCTTCAGAAATTACAGGATAGTACAAATCTAACATATGCCCCAGAAATTTTCATTTATTTGTTCTGTACTTAGAGAATGAAATTAGTCACTTCTCTGCAGAATTAAAGTGGTTCCTTTTCTCTGACTTCTGTATTGAGTTTATATCCTTGATGATATTTTTACTTACAGTATTATTAATTGTTTTTAAAACACATATGCAATGTGCTATTCATCTGTTTGTTCCAGCTTAATCAGCTATAAAAAGCAACCAAAGTGATGATTACTGGGTTTCATTAAATTCCTAGATCGATCTTGAAGACCAAATTGAAAAGCTTTATTTTCAGCAGGGATATGTACTTTAGAGGCTTGTCTGCTATAACAAGATAGCAGTACCTCATAGTACCTTTGTGCTGTCATAAACACCTTTCTAACCATTCCACATGAAAACCTTGGGTCCACATAGCAAAGGTATTTGTGAGGAAGAACAGACTCCCGTGGCTGCTTGCAACCTCTTCCTAAAAAATCAGCAAGGTTATATTCCAGTTCACTCTGAAACTTCAGGACAAGAGGAAACTGAGTGCTCACTTCTGTACAATAAGTTTTCTTGTGCCTTTTGATCCAGTAATTTCCAGTTATTTGTCTCAAGTTTTCAAGTATTTATGTTTTCCCATCAGAAATGGTAAGGAAGCGTTTGACTTACAGCTAGTCCAGGGATGGGCACTAGCTGTACCTGGTGCATAATACGGAGCCTTCTCCCAGCAAATACATGTTGATGTTACCGGAACAAATTTGTGATACATATGCTTGGCACCCACCTTGGCTGCCAATCAGATTTGCAAGCCAGTCAAGCTCTTTATTATGATCTCTGTGGAGAATTATTTCTTTTTCTGTCTTCCCATCCATGTTTCCTATTCATCACTAAAAACAGGGTCTGATGGAGTCCAGCTTGTATTCTGCTAAGAGACAAGAGGAAAATTTTTGGGGAGGGAAAAAAACCCTACAGGATTTTTATGGAACAGAGTTCCACAACAGATCTGGTTGAGCCTGAATCTTCCCAGTTTTAGTGTGCGCAACAAAACTCTTCTACTGAAATAAGTATGTGCCAACTAATAGCCAAATGGAACATAAAGGAATCTGCCAGCAGCTTATTTTATTTGAACAAACTGGATTAAAAGAACAAGAAAAGAAAGATCTTCCTCCTAGCAATACGTTTGATATATCTTTAATATTATGAAATGCTTTGATGCTGTCATGATAGATGCTATGAAAAACAGCCATGTCTAGTTGCAGTATTATAAATGGGACTAATCTGGAGGCCAAAATGATGATCTTATTTTCAGCTTTGTTGCAAAGACAACATGAATATACCTAGCTCCTTGTCAGCCCCAGACACTGGTAGCTGAAAGGGGGCCCCAGCCTGCAGGGGCTGGATGACTGGGAGGGGAAAGTAGAGAGCATGAGTGCAACTGCTCGAAATGTAGAGGGCATCGCATAAAGAAGGGTGAGGCAAGTATCTGGAAGAGGATTCTCCTGGAAAAGAAGGGAGTAGGGTGTCAAACAGGGGGTTTTGTTGGTGGTATTTTGGGCGGGTTTTTTTTTCAAATTCTGAGAAAATTAACTTAGCTTAAAAACATAATGGGATCTGGACTGTGTGAAGGCAACTTACCCTTGAAGGTGCTCAGATGGAAATGCAACAACCCATGAATGTTCTACTTAAAAGCAATTAATGGCCGTGTTAATACCTGACTGGAAGATACAAAAATCCCCCTGACTTTTTCCTAAGGATTTACCTGATATGATTTTAAAAATGCCAGACAAAGTTCCTATTAATCACCACCTAAAGGCACTACAGCACTATTAATATTATAAGGTGGTTTTTTTTTTTTCCCCAGGAAATCATTAGTTAATAAAACTGTGCTAACCTTTCTATTCGTTTCTATATTGAGGCAAGCATTACAGCCTGAAGAACTCTAAGATGTACAATTAAGAGAGCAAGTGAATCATAAATATAAACAATCCTAGGAGCATGTTTAAACCTTGAATGGGAACATAAGGTCAGTTTTGGTTAACCATTTGGATAAAGTTAGCCTTTAATGGAATCTAGAACCAACAAAAGTATTTCCTTTTTTTAGACATTCTAATAGAAAGAGAATTAAGAGAAAAATTGTCTTGCAATGTAAGCACAAAATTGTTGGACTAAATCAACAAATGAGAATATGAAACTCAGAAGTCTAGGCTTGTTATCCAAGCTAAGAGAAATGTAAAACATATGTATGGCAGAGAAATAAATGAAAGACCAAATTCTGACTATAGTTACACCCATAAAATTTCAGTGATCATACTTGGGCTACGTGGTAATAGATTTTTAAAATACTGCCTTCTTAGTCAATTAAGGGGATGGTTTTGTAGTACATTACAAATACACTTCTTTGACCTGAAACCATCTCTTTAAAATGTCAATTTAATGTTTTAGAAAATGGATATTTGCTGCAGAAGTTTTTTTAACAAAATATCTTAATAAAATAGGAGCTTGATTCAATCTTTATACAGATTTTAAGTGTATGAGCCAAAGCCATTACAGAAACACATTTCTAAACTATAAAGCACGTACAGAAGTCCATTTTACATTTAATTGTCAGAGCAGGCAAACCACTTCCAACAAAGCACAAAAATAATGATTTTAGATAGAAATAATTCCTCTTACAAAAACCTACACAGCAGACTATTTTTATCATCTGACTTTGTTCAGTTCAGTTTACAAGAAAATAGTATTAAAAGATACGCAGGGCAGATTAGCCTTCTCCTTAATGAACTTCAGTAGGTTCCAGGAAGCAGGTAGCTTCAGCAAGAGTGATCTCCACCGCCTGGCTCCATGTTGCAGTCAGATCCATGTTATGTGGCATAATAAGTACAGAAGTGGGGCTTTCTCACCTGTGTTGCATGTGTGGTATTTGCCCTGGAGATGGAGGAAAGGTGGTTTGGGATAGGAAGAAATGACAGCTGCCAAAACTTTTGGCTGGTGCATTTTAGGTGTATTCTTAGCTGTGGGTGGTTTGAGAAAAGGGAGTATATCCTGGGTGAGGAACAACCAGTTCCAGGAGCTGGTTCCTCTTTTGAGCAGAACGTCGAGTAAAATCACCCAGATAAATCAAGGCACTGTATTCTAAGGTCCTACCAGAAACCCAAAATCTGCACAGTGGTAAAACTGGAAAACATCAGTCTGAAACCTCCACTTTTTCAGGAGAGACCTTTCTTGCATAATGCCAGTTGTGGGATTAATCTTGCCCGTGCACCACCACTCACTTCCAGTATTTTAACAAGCAAATATACTCCAACCTGTTTGTATGAGTGGCAGAAGCACACTTGTAACTACCTGCCTATGTCTCTCCTGTACTCTCTCTGCTCCTTCTTAGGTTCAACAAGGTCCTTATTTCTTGAAATAGAAACACAGGAGAGCAAAAACGCCTTGCAGAAATGAGCTTCCACATCTCTCAGAAACCTCAGCCTTGGAGTTTTCACAGAGGTCGCTTCTGTCCTCACACTTTGAGACCCTTAGTAGAAATGTATTACAATGCCACATAGGCCATTAGTGAACGTATCCCTGTGAAATATGTGGTAGGTCATTTCCCCTGCTCTCTTAAATGGGAGTAAAAAAGAAATTATTAAAGACTGAATCTCAGCCTTGAAAAGCCTGGAGTGATTTTGGTCAGAAGGACCAGAAGGTCAGAAGGAAGAAGAGGTTTGAGGAACTAATCATGCCTACCCTCCTTTCCTCTTCATTTCAAACTTCTGTTGCCTGTCTGGTAAAGTGACACAAAATCTTGGGAGGTGAAAAGAGAAGGCTCCTGCCAGGCTCAGCTCTTGGCCAATCAGGTGAGCACACAGGGTCTGTAAAAACACCTGCCTGATTCTATCTCGAGCTTAACTGCAGAGAGCGGGTTAGGTGCAGGAGTGAGCCAGACAATGACACTTCTTCAAAGCAGTCAGGGCTGCGCTCACATAGGGAAAATATATAGTATTTGCAATGGCCAAAGTATAATCCCATCTGTATTTTTATATTCTCAGTGCTACTTGAATTGGGGAAAAATGCTAATGGCAAATTAGAGCTCTCTTATGTATTCCACAGGAATAGTGGTATATGAAGTAATTATACTCCACTATAGAGTTGCCAGTGAATAAACAATAATTAATGGATTGGTTTAATGTGTTGCTACAATTTTGATGTTAGTGTTGGGCCTGAAATAATGGAGAGCTATTTTAAAGCATTACTGAGCATGTGACATTCTCATTTCCAATGGGAAACTACCAAATATGAAACAGGTCATTAAAAAACTCCAAGGGAATATCGAAGGGAGCATGCTAAATGTGTTTATGCCTTTAGGCAGAGCTAACACAAAAAAAATCTCTTAAGATGCACATATCTTATGTGGACCAGAGAGAATATTGTTTGTTTTCTGTGGTCCATGTAATAGGAGAGGCAAGGAGGGGAGTACTAAGTGCCCAACACCTCATACTTTCCCTCCCCGGCAGACAACTTTTCTTGTGCTAGTAAGAAATTACTAACAAGAGTAGTGAGCAGTGGATGGAAAGTGATTGCTTCCATGCATCATCTTTTCCTTTTGTAAGGACCCCCTTGGATCTCTAAGAAACAACCTTCAGATTTTTCTAGCCATTTCCTCTCATCCTTCCATCTCCTTCAGCCAATAGGAAAGGCAAGAAAAAGACAGACAGATAATGCATAAGAGAAAGTTTCAGAAGCACCGAGTGATTTGCAAAGTGAAGTGCTGTGTCCTCATAGCTTCTCAGAAGGAATCTAAACTCCTAGTGCAAGATTTCTGAAAGTTTTTACTTTTGATATTTCTGATCTTTTCTCTAATTAATCATCTATTTCATTAGAAGAAATATTTAGTGCTGTATCTATCTTACTGTGCTTTATCTACCTTACTACTAAAACACTGATGATTGATCAATATTGTCAGTAGTCAAATAAGACTTGGAGGCTCACAATCTCTCATGGAGGGTAAAGAATCTAGAAAAATGTGCTTTTGGCTTGGCAAATGAAAAAAAAATATTGAACGTCTTATATGCAAAAATAAGCAATTATCAGGATTAATTAACCGTGTTTCCTAGTACTTTTGACTGGAAAATTCCTATGGGTTCTCACAGTTTCTACCAGTTGCTGGTGCTTGCTGTTCCCCATCCTTTTGTAGCCATGATAATGTCTATATACGCATCTGAAGAGGCTCCCCCTGTCCTCTCTCACCTGTCAGCCCAAGCTGTTTTTCATTACTGTTTGACAGTGTACACAGGTTACATTCTCCTGTCAGCCTGTAATACATTTAGGGGTCGAGCATGGGAGAATGAAAAGGTCTATGATGCTTAAATCATTACTTGTACAAATAGGCCTTGCTATTTTTCTTATGTTTATTCACATCTCCCACATCTGCCCATCCTGTGAGTGTACTAAAACTCAGATAAAGAATCCAATTATTTCTGCTGCCAAAATATGAACATCTGGTCAAATTATGCTTGTCTCATTCTCTTACCGTGAACAGGTAAGCTTGTCTTTTTCACCGATTGATTTAAACTGTTCACCTGATTTTTTAAGATAGAATTGTTCTTTTCCTTTTCCAGCCTGTTTTTGTATCAGGCAATACTTTTTTATTTGTTCTATTGTTTTTAATTAAAAATACTTCTATAATGAATTTAGGTGCAGGAAATTCAACACTGACCACAGGGGAATTGATAAGAACTGGACACGTTACCCTTGTGAGGTTTGTCTGTCATTACATGATACACTAAAGATAACTTTCTTCAATAGGCCAGATACTTTTATATAATATGAGAGAAATGTCATCATGTAGGTTTTAAAAGAAAGTCAGAAACAGAGCAATTACCTTTTAACTGCTTTATTGCTTTACTGAAATGGATCTGGTACCAATCTAGCCCTGAAGATTTGCCTTTCCTGGAATCCCAAATAAATAGGGAGCAACAGCAGAATTGGGGAAAAAAAAAAAAAAAAGGATTTACAGTCATGATATGAAACCAGGGAACTAATTTGCAGCTGATGTCATCGATATGAGCTCTGCTTATTTGGGAGTAATACATAATACTGAAAAAAATCTTTAATGGCTGCCTTAATTTCAGTTAGCTTGGTCAGTATTCCTTTGGGCGCACTTCGTAAGCCAATGGGGTATTATTCTATCAATCAGGTTTATTGTTATTTTCTCCATAGAATCTCCAACTTGTGCTTTTCATTAAGAACAGTGTTATCTTTTAAGTAGCACATTTAAGCTCTCCTCTTAGAGTAACAGTCTCTTCCAATAGGTTCTACTTGCTTTTGTTGTTATGAAGTTTTTCAAATGTAGTATGATCAATTCTTCTAAAATGCCTGTGCCTTCAACCTGTTCTCCTCTGTGGTTAGAAGATCTGGCACAGTTTTTAATTACTGCTTTTGCATCTTTTGACAGTATATTTTGTGTTATTTCATCATTTTCATTCGAAATCCAGAAATGTGGTTAATTTCCCAGGATATTTTGAATTATTGCTTTTGACAAAGGGAACTGGATTTTGCTTTATAGCAGCATCCTCTTGTAAATCATCTATGTCAGTCACATACAACAGGCACAGAGTTTGGATTTCTGTTTCATACTGGGAACATTTTTAAGAGAGAGAGAAAAAAAACCAACCTTCTAGCTTGTTAGTTCAATTTTGCCTGTGTTTAAAACTAATCCCAACTGAACAGGGGTAGATGGTTCACCCATTAGATTTTCATTAATTATAAATTAATTCTTATGCTTGATGAGCTTTTTCACTGATCAGTCTTATTCTGGAGTAGAAAACACGATTGTTTATCTGGTATCGTTTTGCCAACAAGCAAAACAGTACAAGCAAAGGAGAAGCCAGGGAATTATGCGTACAAGTAAGCTTAATTTTAATTCCCCAGAAAAGTTCTGGAATAAATAATCAAACTGACCATTTAGAAGCACTGAAAAGAAAATAAGGAGATGGGTAAAAGCCAAAATGGATTTGTGCACAAACTATGTTGAACTGATCTAATTTCAACTGAAAGCAAAGTATGAGGGCTCATGGGCAGGAGAAGTGCACATGATGTTATTGTAAGCAAATAAGGAAATGTGTTCTGTGTGAATATATGGGTAGGATCAGTTCAAAAGTGTTGTTTCTATCACCTCTCTTTTTATTATCTATATTAACTACTGTAAACATTTAACAGACCCAACCTTTCTTGTAGTTTCATACTCAGTATCTCTCTTGATTTTAACAATGATCCATTGATAACTGCTTTCTGGATGCATTTTTCAGAACTTCTCTACATTGAAGAACAGAGTTAGAATTCAAATTAATCTTGATAACTTGCTTTGAAAAAAACCCATATACTACTCAATATGGACAACAGGTAGACACCTCACCTAGAAAGGAATAATCTGCCGGGCAAAAACAGGTCAGGGATTAACTGGTGGGGTATCAGCTCTGCAGAAAGAGATCTAGGGGGCTGAATAGGAAACTAAATAGGAATCAATATTGTTACACTTGTGAGAAAGGCAAGAAATCTACTTGAATGTAGATTCCTATAAACAGGAATGTAGTATAAAAAACACAGAAATAATTCTTCTCTACTCAGCACTGGTAAGATTTCAGCTGGAGCACTGCAGACAATTTTGGGTACTGCAATTTGAGAAGGACTTATACCAACTAAAGAAGGAAAGTGACAAGAATGGTTAATAGTTTAGAAATTGTGATATGGGAGGAAAGCTTGAGATTATACCTTCTATACCTTTTAGGGGTGATGACACCACCAAAGATCTTGTTTCCTGAGAGCAAATTTGCCAAGTACATGTGAAAAATAACATAGGCATAGAGTCTGTCCTGGGGCACAGGAATGGACCAAACAACTTTTTGAGCACTCTTCCACCTTTAGTATTCCAAGAAACTATCAATTCTTACCCCATCATCTCTGTGCAAAGGACCCTATGCCTGAATTACTGACTACACACTTACTAATAAATTAAATATGGAAGGGGCATAGGCTCAAGTCTTGATATGTGACCATCCATTCTGCTTAATTATTGGCATGAGCCCTGGCATAGTTTTGGTGATGCCAAGGCATCATCTGGAGCATAAGACTGCCCCAGGGATTGCTCCCAGCCGGCTGAATATAAAAGGCCACCTTGTCCTGGGGGCTGTAGGGGGAGAGGGTAAAAAGCTCAATCACAGGAGCACAGCTGTGCACTGCCCTTTTCTTCAGGGCCCTAGAGTAGCCCATACCCTGTGGTATCTATTAGCATAGGCAACAGCATCGTGTCTTTGTACACCTCCAAGCAAATGTCAGGTCCTCTACATAGCAATTGTAGACTCGCTTAGGTCAGTCATTGAGCTGCTCTTGACTACCTTGGACTTCTTCCTCTAGCTCCAATGAAGTTTCTCCAATTATCTTCAAATTATCCTAGTTATCCTCAAAAAAACTGTTTTCAGAATCCAAAACCTCCAAATCTAAGAATAACTGCTCCCATTTCCTCCTTGGTTTGAGTCTGCCTGTGCATGCAGGAGTTCAGCTAGCAAAAACAAACTGCCAAGCAGCGCTAAAGCAGAAAGGAAAAACCAGGCAGTCGCTAGCGATATTACAGTACCTTCAGCCCCCTGTCCCAGAGGGGTAAAAACAAAGCGGGGGCCACAGCAATTTGGAGTGAACATGAGAAATGACATGGGGGATGGGAGGGAGGACAGCTACAACTGGGAGGAAGAAGCACCTATTTGAGGGTCGCAGCTATGGGCAGTGTAATAAACAGCTGTAACCACCCACCAGCAGCTCTGTCACTGTCAGGTCTTCAGAGATTCAGTCAGATTGTGTTACTGTCCCTGATCAAAGCGAGCAGCTGATGGAATAAACGTGCTGACCTTACGGTCTGCTTATAATAAACCCCAGCAATACTGCTCACTCTAACTGTGGGCAATTCAGACTGCTTTTTCAAGTTGTGTTTGCTAGCAATTAATTCCTAATGAACAGGTGGAAGATAAGTGAAAACATCCTATCAATACTGGCAAAATGTCACAAAGGCTTATTTGAGCTTCATCATCAACTCATCTTGCTGGGTGCGAATCCCCACGTACTCTCTCTTTTCACCATAATTGAAGCAAATAATCCTTACAGTATTTCCCTGAGGAGAGCATTCCCTCTGGTTGCTATAGAAAAAATAACAAATAACTAGTAATGCAGCCATTTTCATTACATACTGTTCAATTAGGAGATAGCAAGAAAACAATTTTTTTTTCCAGGAAGCTGGACAGTTTGCTAACTGAAAACTCTGATGCTGCAGGTAAATGACTGCATGGCACGTGGCAAAAAAAGTTGTTTATCAAGCAGCTGTTGCTACCTTGGTTTGAAAATGGAACTGGACAAAAAAAAAAAAAAAAAAAAAGCTTTTATTAGTTTATACTTCAAAACTTCAAAGTTCCAATATTCCTCAATTACATGGGCAAGGTCCCCGGAACTTTTTTTAAACCTTTTAATAGAGGTTATAAGACTCTCACAGATGGAAACCTTTCTCTATTATAGAAGCTGTATTTCCTAGGTGACAAGTGGAGAATCTCATCACCTGTAGAGTCAGCAGCTGGGGCAAGATTAATTAGTGAAGCTGAGAAGGTTGTTGTGCCTGAACCTGCAAGACAAAGAGAAAAAATATCCTCATTCTTAGACCAGACTTCAAGAGAAACATAAATAACAACTTTTTTTTTGTGTGTGTGACTAAGACTGAAGCTTCATTCGCCTATTCAAAGCCGACATATATTTTAGATATAGAGGAACAGCTGAACACAAGTGATAGTCAACCACATAAAAGTTAGAGATGAGCTATAATATTTTTTTCAGGACAGTTCTCACATTTACTGACATAAACTCAGAGTTACTTATGTCAAAAAACTGCAATTCTTGTGTGGGTTATATATGACTACATCTATCAGCTTGATGTACACTTAATTTGGGAGCTGAGTTTTAACTCATATTTCTTGTAACATAGGACTGAATTTCATCATTCACTAAAGGGAAGGTTAATCTAATGAAGGTGAAGAACTCAGCCTTTTTCAAAACAGGTATGGATCTAGCTAGCTGGGATATGTGACTGTCAAATTAACTTTCTTACTTAAATGGTTGTTTAGCATTATTTTATATATAAATGTGTGTGTGTATAGATATACCTTTAGAGCTGATATCTCATAATCATAATGTCCTTAGCTATAGCAATTCTATTCTTGTACAGATCTACCCGAATGCAGGGCATTTATTTGGTTGCTGGCATAATCCCACTGTAAGTCCTGTTTAGCCACTCCGAAGCCGCAGCAACACTGAAGCAACATATGAGAGTCCTGCTAGCGGTGGTATAGCTGCTGCTGCAAAAGCTGAGGGAGGGGGACTTTAAGGCAGGGTGGGTTGGCAAGAACAGTGGCTGCAACGTGGACACGGTGGCTGGGAAAAATGGGAGTGATCCAGAAATGGAGAGTGCCCGTGGCCTGGGAGGAGACATGGTGGACAGGAGGAGAGAGAAATCAAAGTGGTCTGGAGGAAAAGCTTCTGAGTGACAAAACGTCATGTTGTGGGGACATCCAGTTCAGCCACAAATGTCCAGTTACCTGGCCAGCTGGAGGAGTAGCTAAGGTGTCTTTGTAACCCATGACCTGTTAGTGGTGGTTACGGCTAAAGAGTAAATTGGAGAAGTTCCTGGGCTGTCCTGGTACAGGAAAGGTAGGAGGCTGCTTCACAGCTCAAGGAGATACAGCTTAGAATTGCATTCATAACCTATGTTTCTTGTTTAGTTGGTTTGGGTTTTAGTTTGTTTTGCTCCTGCATACTGCTCTGGAGAAGAGGATGGTTAGGGAGAGCTGCCTTTCGGCCATCTTCTCATTGTTTGTGTTGTTTTGCGCTTTCCAGGCACTCTCAGATAGTAGGGCATCTGGCAGGGGTAACCCTGCAGGGCTTCTTTTTCTCATGTTCCCATAAAGTTCATTCTGCTCTTTCCCTGAAAGAACTGATCAGGAAACAAACAGAACTGGAAAAAGCAAACCCTGCCTGGCCATAACGAGGAACTGGGCCCCTCATTTAAAACAGAAACTTTTCCTCGGGAGGTCCAAGGGAGATGTTGCTCTGTTAGGCTGTGAAATAGCTTCCCAAGGGAAGGAACAGAAATCCTATTGTGTGAAACAATTTAAATTGAACTGAACAGAGCACTGGCACATACACTACAGGGAGTACTTTTGTACGGTCAAAGGGATAAGTAAGACTAACTTAAAGGTCTTTTCTGTATCTTCTGGCAGTGACCCTTTGGAAGCAAAGGCACCTGAGAGGAAGCTTAGCAATGGCATACAAATACTGTGTGTGTGACAACTCGTAAAGAGTTAGGGAATTAACCTTTCTTCAACATAGGATAATGCAATGAAAATTGAGGAAAGAGATGTAGGCTTGATATTCAGAAGACTTTATTGCCATGTAAAGTGATACAGTCCTAGGAAATAGGCTGTCAAGGGAAACAGTCAAAGTTAAGAGCCTCAAAGGATTTAAAGCCAAAATTGATGATTATCTAAGCTGGCTGTGGGGGAGCACGGCTGAGAGAGGAGCTAGTTCAGTGCAAAGGTATGGTCTGGAGCTACCGCCTTCATTCATGACACACTGTATCCTGCTATCTTCCCAATCAAATGTAATCTCAGTAAGCATTTGACGGTTTCTAATTTTGAGATTTTTTTTTTTTTTATCTTCAAAAGTACACAAAAGGCATGGCATTGCTTTTGTTAGCAGTGGCAGTCACCTGGAAGAAGCCACAGTATATCATGGCGGGGGAGTTCCTAATGCAATTTGCAACCTGTGGGGGAGAATTTAACCTCCAGGATGCTGAAGATAATATACTGATGCAAATACCCGTGAAACAATTGCTGTTTCCTTTTGGCCAGATTACTGGCTCCCATTTATATTATCTCCAAGCTTCTTCTACTGTTAGATGTTTTTCACTTATCCCCTGGTGTGTACATTATGTCACCTTCAACTCACAATGCCAAATTCAGAAGTGGTGTCAAAGAGGATAGAAATCAGGTATCAGCATGCTGCCAGAGGCCTGAAGGAGTGGGGCTCAAAGAGGATTTTCCTGAAGATTCTTGGCCAGAGACCTTTACTTGCAGATGCATCCGGCTGTAAATGTAACTTGCACAGAGTGTGATTCTTTTACAAGCTTTTCTCTCTGTATCAGTTACTAAAATGATCTCAAAGAAGCAGAATATTTCGTTTCTGTTAGGTGTTGACTGCTGACTTTAGAGAAAAGGATCAGGAGCCCTCCTTGTACTGCCTGTGTTCCCTGGACAGATGAAGCCGTAGGTCCTACTGCAGAACATGGAGAACCTGTAGGACTGCTTTCTCCTAGTGCCTCTATCTGCAGGAGTAGTTTTGTAAGGTGTTTTTATAATATGTATTTTTCCTTACATGGAATCCACTGAAGTTAATAATCTTGTTGGATTTAGTAGCTTTTAAATCAAGCCTCCATCCTCTCTGTGAGAAAATGTACAGCTTCCCCATAAAACCATTGCAATGCTAGTGTACGGGATGGTGGGCGAAAGGTTTCTGTGATAGTAACACATCATTGTTTATGAAAGTGTCATGACAAAAAAATACCCATTCTAGTAAAAAATGAATTCACGAAACAATTTGCAGTGCAAACCTCACTTCTACAGCATGCCTGCTGAAATATCTATTATGAATTAGCTCATTTTGAAATTGGTGAAGTCTGCAGAATGCTGCATTCCCTCTGGACCAGGAGCTCTACACATACTGTCTCGCAGGGGATAAAAAAGTAATTACCTAAGATCACCCTTTCCCAGACAAGTGCTGTGGACTGTTCAACCACTCATTTACAATTTAATCCCAGGGTCCCCACTGAAAAAGGTTTTTAGGTGCTAACTTGAGGCTAACAAAATGGTTATTTAAATTAATTACATTTCAAAAAACAGAAAGCATACTTTCAATTGTGTGATATAATTGAAGCAGTTACTTTTGTGTGGAGAAGGGGAAACAATGAAATAGGATTGTGTGATTTTTAATTTTTTATTATTACTTTTTCCTCTCTCTCTCACACATACCAACTGCTTCCTGATTCAATATAATTTCTACTTCTTCTTAACATGTAGATTGAGTGATAAATAATCGTTTATTGTTTCACCAGCTAAAATGTTTGAAACTTTCCATAGATTAAAAAATACATATTTTTAAATGTTTCTTTGAGAAGTGTTTTTAAAAGTTTAAACATCTGATACAGAATACAATGGGATAAAGAATCATAATTCTTAAAAATGACAGGTTGTTAGTGGTCAAATTTCATATATTTGTTTTAGAAACAGTTAATGAGAGCAACCAATACTATAAGACTTGTTTTCTTATAATAAAGTATGTGCTACTTGAAAACAAGATAATTTTTCTTTCTAAACTTCTCCTCTGTGGCTTTTTTGCTATTACTCTGTGTAGTGAAAGCAGTAAGTTTTGCTTAGTGTTGAAGACTCAGTTCATATTCAAAGGATCAGATTTTCTTTTGGTGTAAATGAATTGACAACAGTTTACACTGCTCATTTAAACCATCTGATATTCTGTTTTTTGTTGTGGCCTTTTCCACCCCTTTCCATCCATTTCAAACAGCATTGTCGAAATGGTACCGAGGTCCAGATCTGCAAAGTTATTTCAGTGCCCATCTTTCTTTGAAATCAATGTGATTTACATTCCTAACTGCCTTTGAGCAACCAAGACTGAAGGATACGGTAATGTGAAAGCATATACAAAGTGAAGCAATCCCAATTTAAATTTTAACGTGGTTGCCTTCAGTTCTTTAGGAAAACAAAACAAAAAAAAAACTGAAAAAAAACAAACCAGAGGAAAGCATTTCAGAGGCCTTGAAAAA
The DNA here is from genome assembly GCF_965638725.1 of Aptenodytes patagonicus. Taxonomy (NCBI): domain Eukaryota; kingdom Metazoa; phylum Chordata; class Aves; order Sphenisciformes; family Spheniscidae; genus Aptenodytes; species Aptenodytes patagonicus. The sequence goes on from NC_134951.1 coordinate 93,348,614, forward strand.
AACATTTTATTTCTTGTGGATCCTTCCTCTCTGGTAATTTAAATATGAGTGAAATATTGTACAACAAGGAACTCCCAGGTGATCCTCTGTCATTTCTGGCTCTCAATCTAGAAGCATGCGTATGTCAATGCTACAAGCTTGCTTTGCCTGGGCTATAATACCTGCTCTTTGACGTTCACTGAAGTGCTGTGTGCTACAGTGACAATAGCATACAATTCTGCAGAATTCAGCGGGGATCATTCCAGCTACAAGAAAGAGATCAGAACAGTGTTCACTTAGCTCACATTTCAAATTAAAAAGTCAGGCTCATGATACACTGAAGCTGTTATTTTTCATCTACCTCCAATACCTCCAATTCTCAACTTTCAGGTAAAGTGATATATTAGGAAAGCATAAAATGCAGCAGGTAATGAAAATCATGAAAAATATTATGTTAGTGTTTATTATTACTCACTTAGAGAGATAAGTGAAATGTATCATGTGTACTGCCAACAAAAAGAGCATTGGTATTTGTCGGAAGATGTTTTCTATGTCGCAGTGATTTCAGATTTATACATTGCATTGAAGTGTGTGCTGCAAGTCTGGAAAAATTATCACACAAGGTATGATGTAAAAGGTCCCTTGCAAGATGCGTTGTTGGACTGACAGGATGCCATACCAGACGACACCTGGTAAAACAAAGCAAAGATGTGCCAGTGGCTGTTGTGTTTTCCTACTCAGTCACTGAGAGCATGTTGCAGCTTTTAGCCTATTGCTTGGAGTCCATCCAAACCATCTGCACCCATACAGCCGGCAGCGAAGCAAAATGCTGTGGGGTTAAACTTGCACTTTGTGAAAAAAGGCAGTCTTGCTGACCTCCTAATTAAGTCACCTATTGATTTCAGGAGTTTGTAGCTGGCACTGTTAGGTATTTTGCATGAAGTAGTTGAAGGATGTAGAATGGGTGAAGAAACTTCTGTGAAAGCTATATGCAATACACTGATGCAATACAACCACGGAGGGCCCCCTGGCAGCTGCCAGCTGAAAACCCAGTAGCATCACTGGAAATAATCTGCTGGCCATAATGACCAGACACAAAGTTTGGATCATCTTGTAAACAACATCAACATCACGTTTAAACAAAGTCCTTTCCATGAAAGGCATGTTACCAAAGATCTGTTGTGTGAAATTTTGGTTTTGATGATGGTGTTTGACTCTTGCTCTATAAATTCTTGCAGTGTAACAGGCTAAAGATGGCGAATGAGACGTTGATATGAGCCACTCAGCAACAGATGTTGAAATATCACTCTTCCAGAGCGTTGGCCACAATTTTAAACAGATAGGTACTGGAATGCTCTTATCACAAATTCTCTTCAGATTGTAGGCAATGTGAATAAATTATATCCATGTTTTATTTTTTTCATTCTTAAAAAAAAAAAAAAGTCCAAGTCCTGTTACTTACAGTAAAACAGATTTATACTGTTCATCTTGAGAAGTAAACTTTCCCTGCTGTAATAATTAATTTTACATTTATACGAAAATGTAGGTGCTATAAGGTGTATTAATTTCATCTTCAAAGTGACATCATGTAAACAGGGAAAAACAGACTTTTTTCTTCTGAAACAAGTTGATCCACTCAGAACTACATCAATCAATTTCCTTATTCACACTACTTCATAATATTAAAGGTGGAGGACCATGAGTGTCTGCTATCTAGTACTGGAAGCTTAAGTGGCAGGGAGATTATACAATTTACTTTTATACAAGGAAGTCTTTTACCCTTTCTCTTCTTTTTTTTTCTTTTTTTTTTTTTAATGAGACACGTAACATATTATTAGAAGTACATTGACACACTAAGAAACCAACAGATGATGCAAAAAACTGTATTACCCCAGAGATCCGTTGTAGTGCTTCTCCATTTCTTTTTACTGATCACAGTTCATTGTTCTATGCTCCCCATAACAGGCTTTATTCAACTCAGGGGCTTGCTCTTTCCGTTCAGCAGTGTATGTCCTTAACACCTCTCCCCATATCTTTTGTCAGCTGTAATTTCAAGAACCCTTTTTTTTTCCTCCATAATCACTACAACATCCTTTCCATAGATACTATATGTCATAATGTGATAAATATAGCCAAGTGAAGACTTCCTTGGGTCTGGTGCATGCAAGAAAACTTGCAAAGGGTTAATTAGGGAATTATACATTTCTGTTGTTTAAAGGCTAATAGGAGAATATTATTTGTGTCCCTACTTTGATAAAGTAAGGCATTTAACAGTCCCCTAGCAATTTAGCCTCAAATTAGAAGGATTACTATGTAACCTTACTTGTGCTGCTCTTCATTGAAACATTATAGCTATCTATCTATGTCTAAACTGATTTTGAATTGGTCTGCTTAAGGCCACTGAAAGACAGTCCTGGTTAAGCTGGCTTATCCCCTGCTTAGTCAATTTAGTGTAATTTAGTAATCTTGTGATGCAAGATGAGAAAGTTTTAATCAAAGCTTAAACTGGGGCAAGTGAATATAAAAAGAGAGTTTGTAACAACTGAACTGGAACAATTTAAAATCAGATATCTTCCCAAATCCACGACCGTGGTGGAGAGCCTCTGAAGCTGTTACACATAAGCAGTGACAGAGCTAGTTTGAAGAGAGCACCTACGGAGACGTGTGCTATTTCTTTAAAAGCTGTAGAAGGAAACCAGGCAGTAGGACCCCTGGGGAAGACGTGGTAGTAAATTAAATGAAGGAAGAGAGGCTTTATATAGAAGGAAGAGAGGGCCAATAATAGTTTTCTGTATTCTAATGATGATCTTTGAGAGTGCTGCGAGAAATGCCTTGTGATACTTTACAACTGCTGCAGGAGAGCTCTTGTCCTAAAACTTCAGAGTGTCCTGTTTGAACCGAGTCCTTAGCATCTGTCCTGGCATTATTTTCAATCTTTGGTCTGTGAGTATAAGCGTCAAAGGCTTGCTTTAAAAAAATATATTAAACCTGATTCTTTCTTAATCAGAGATTTCCTGATGTCAGTGCTCGTATCTAAAAACAATGACTTTGAGACACTACACCAATGCTAAGCCTCAGTCTCTCCATCTAACTTTTCTGTGAACTGGATTTAAAGGTGGGGTTCTTTCTGGTTTCTTAGAGCAAGAACCACCCAGCAGCTTCCCTAGATTGTACCCAAAAGGAAACTCGTTTATACTGCTGGGGTACAGTTGCAGGGCCACCCCAGAGCCAAGCTGAGAAATGGGAGAGGAATAGTGCTGGCTTCTGGTCTGTTTGGAAATAGGCAAGAGAGAGGAGTGTATGCTTTTTTGAAATAAAATAAAATAAAAATGTAGGCTTTCTTTTTTGGCTCAAACTTTTGTCACGGGATTTGCCTCAGCTGTCATGGATGCAAAGGTGTCTGAATGAGTCTGTTACCCCAGTGTGTTGCCTGTTCCCACAGTAAAGGGAATGAAAATGGTGCCAAAGCCAGCACAGGTGGCAGGGGTGAGGGCAGACCTCGGTGGTGCAATGGGTCTCAACAGGGTCAGAGGCCAGGCTTTCTTGCCGAGTCCTGCATGCTGGTACAGTGCAATTGCGAAGCTGCTGAGGGATTTGTGACTCCTAGCTTATAACATGGGTCCTACAGTTAGGGATCCCTTTGTCCGCATTTCTTCCTAGGGGCCAGGAGTGCCTGGAAAACTGCTGGCAAAGGGAAAACTTTGCATTCTGTGTTGTACCCTGTCCCTGGAGAGTGCAATTAAATGCTATAAAATCAGGCTGCATCTGCTGAATCATTTAAAACTGAAGCTGAGAAGGGGAATGAGAAATATGGGTTGGTTTAAAACCAGCGTGGAATCTGGTAACGCAGGTGAGCACTCCCAAATCTTTCAAAACTTTGCAGTCCACAGTTTCAGTTTTTCTTTGCACTACATTGTACCTCACTAGACCTTAGTCCAAGAAGCCCCTGAAACCACTGGCCCGACTGTGCTTTAGCCTCTTCATCTTAAATGTTTTGTTTGTTATAAGCTGCTTCTAAATCCAGTAGTCCATCATGTTCAGTAAAATAATATTCTTCATAGTAGTGTTCCATTACTTGGTTTATAAATATCAATGCTCCAACAATGTAGCGACTGAATTATTTTTCCATGAAGCTATAAGTATTGTTGTTAATATTTTTGGCAGGTCACATCAGAGGAGAGATGGGAAGTGAAAGCATACAAGTCAAACAAGCTTTGTTTCCCCTTTAGCCAAGGTAAAAGGACTCTAGTCTTCCTGGGTATAACATAATCAGCACAAAAATTTTGCAGAAAGACTTAGTCCTGGTATAGGATGAAGAGGTCTTTTCCTCTCTTATTTTCTTCTTTGCAGAAAATGTTGCATTTCTGAATATGTTCTCTGTGAGAACACTTATATACGTTTCAATTAAAAAAATAAAGTGGACATATTCAGTATATTTTTCCCCCATAATTTGTTTTCCAGTATTTGCAGTATTGTGCAAATCATCTCATTACGTATTTTTCATTTGCAGTAGGAACACCTTTATGTCTCCTTGACATCTTGTATTTCCTTTGCCTTGATCTAAATAGCATCATTCAGTCAGCAGTGAGCATACATTGGTTGTGCTTCTTCAGCTCTCTGTGACATCTTCCACCTTTTCTCTTCCTGCCAGTTTGCGTTTCCTTTTTAGCAGGCCAATCTTTCCTTGCAACTTCAATATAGTCTCACACATATCTTTGAGGACTTACCCATCTTCAGCTCTCCAGACACACTGCAGTCTCTCTCTCTTTCTTCTGAAAGTCTGTCATCCATTTTAAATATCATATAGAACAGAAAGATCAATTATTTGTTTTGGCTTTCCTTCCGTGCCACCTCCAGGACTTTAACAGTCTCCATCCCCTACCCTCCCTTCCCATCCCTAGCTTGAGGCTCCTCTTCAGCACTTTCTTCTCTTTCACCTGTACAGGCTGTTCTGTCCGGTTCTCCATGACCTCTCTCCCTGCTGTAATACTCTGTGTCCATGGGTTTCAGGCTAAGAACTTGATTACTGCAACTAATTAATTAATTAATGGAACCTAAAACTTGCGTCATAAATTCTTTTCCTGTCCACACACATTCCCATTTGTCCAAATTCTTTCTTACTGGTTGTGCGGGCAAATCTCCCTCCCTTTAAATCACTTCTGTGTTTCAGGTAAAATCCCAGGTTTTTCTTCTAACCTTCAAGACATTGTACACATCCGTTTCTTGCTGCTTAGCTGCTGGTGTTACCTTCTTGTGTGAACTTTCATTCTTACCCATTCTGCCAACGTGTCAAACTTTGAATTTGGTGCCTGACTTCTGTTACTGGCTTCACACTCTTCCATGCCAATACTTTATGCATATTTTCGTTGCACTGGATTAATCTGTAAGGCTGCAACAACCTCCTCCTTCAAATCCTGCCTTAAACTCCTTTTTGTTATGATACCAACACTATTAATTAATTTACTAATGAAAGCTGTATCAAGAATCCCAATCCCTGTATGTGCAAACTAGCTTTGCAAGATTCAGAAAGTGTATATATGCACATACTAACCCCTCTAAGTATATGAATGCATTGCTGTTATCTTTCCTTGTTCCTTAATGCTTATTGAATTTTCTGGTTAAATAAACAAATCAAGCAGGGGGCCCACATCCTCAGAAGTTACGTCTGGTTCATCCTGCAATCCAACAGATTCTTTCTATTTTTTTCCTATATGTATTTTAAAGTAATATACATTTTCTATCCTTTGGGGCACAAGCATATGTGAAAGTATTTCTTTCCCTGCCCCCAACTTAATTGTACATTAAGTAACTAACTTAACAATTATCCTTATCTATGTTATGAAATACCTTAAAATTCATACAATTATTGGGCTTTTGTTGTTGTTTGAGTTGTTTGGTTTTTTTTCCCCCCAGGGGAAAGAAATTCAAATCTATGAAATCTGACAAATAAGTTAGAAAATGAATTCCTAATTATAGTGTTGGCTGTAAGCACATTTAAGTGCATCTTATTAAAACTTCGAGGGATGTGAAAGGAGCGTATCTATAACCTGAAGATATTTATTTTCTTGCTTCTCTAGAACTTGAAAAAGAATTTAAGGTAGAAGGCATGCATGGAAAACAAGGCAAGTAGCCATTGGAACTGCATGGAATTTCTTGTGAAAATTTACTTTTTAATTAATCTAGCAATGATACAGAAAACTTAGACACAATATTTAAATTATGACAATATTGTATTGTTTCATCCACAACAAAATAACTTATGAAGAGCCTATGAAAAGATAGTGATAGGGTCTTTTCTACCTATAAAAAAGTACTCAAGACAGCACATAAATGCAAAACAAAGATACCTAAGAGCGAGTATATAAATCAAACAGAATTAATAAAGCAAACCAAACGTCTAAGAATGTAGCCTTGAGGTAAAACTTTTAGCCTTGCCTGAAAAATGGGGCAACTTTGTCAACATTTTCAGTAGTGCCCTTGGGTGTTCAATGCAGCATCACATGGTCACATCTCACCAAAATTTCTCTTTAAGGATGTGCAACAGGCATTTGTTAATTTGCTGCCCTTTGTCTTCCAGACAAGGACATTTTTCTTGATCCAGGACCCCTGTAGAGTTCAGCAGGAATTTTGAGATCACCACAGCTGAGCGGCTTGGCTTGTGGTATCAAACATCTCTAGGGAGTCTGAGTGGCCATCCGAGGGCCATGAGCTGGATGCAGCTGTTAGCCCTAGGACTTGTGCTGCTCGCATCATATTACCAGCAACATGATGTTGTGTTGCCATCATTGTCCAACAAAGAGCTGGAGTGATCTGGGAGACCCTGTGAGAGAAACTGAGATAATAAAGTGTCTGGAGCAGAGCTCGCTGGCAGCATGCCCTGCCCATTTTTGTCCTACAGTGGAGTAGTGGGCCCCGTTGGAGCCATTTTCTTGCCTGCAAGGTGCTCCCACAGCTCTTCCTCCTTGTGATTATTTGGGGAAGCTGATACCTTCCCTACAGGGAACCAGACGAGAGTTTTGGGATGAGGTTCACAATGAAGTTGGTTAGCCCAAATTAGTGTTAGGGGGCTAGAACAATGTCTGATGCAGGTTGCAAATCAGGAAAGCTTTTTGATGAACTATGCTCATTTTCATTGTAGAGCTTGTCCCCGCTGAGCTTTTATCACAGGTAAGCGTAGGTGCCAGTGTTTCTTGCTTGTGTTGATGAACTTCAATGTCTGAAAAGCACCGCTCTTTTTTCACCAGTAGGACCTACTCTATAGTGGACATCAAGTTGTGGAGATCATGTTAGCTTCCAGTAACCCTGCAACAATTTTTTAGGTATTGTCTAAGCTCACAACTGAATCAAATGGTATTTGAGTGCCCTTCAAAAGTGAGCAACTGTTTTCTGGAAGAAGTGACTGATGTGCACCTTATGGTCTCGAGCTCCTGGTTCCCTGCTTCATCCTTCACAATGGTCTTTAAAAAAATCCTATTCTAACCCTGGATGAAGCTCCCTTAGTGCAGATATTTTATTGCCAAATGTACTGTAAGACTAGGCTCCACAAAGCGCTTAGGCATGGGTGAGCCATCCGTTGATTTTGCTGGAGCCTCAGACGTTACAAAAGTTAATTATATGTGTAAGTAAGTAAGTGCTTTGTTGGATCAGAGCCTGCATCTCTTTAAATTATTAAAAAAACCCACCACCAAAACCAAAACCAAGCCATGTTCAGCAGTAACATGAAGTAAGTAAAAATACTGTCATGATAGCTATTAGAAGTTTATATGGTAGAGAGAGGAATGGGGAAAGATATTTAAGAATATTCAATTTCTCTGGGACTAAGTATAGCAGATTTTTTTTTCCCTAAAACAATCTTTTGTGTAGTAATATCAAACTAGTTACACACGTACATATTTGTTCAGGAAAAAATATCCATGTTATGAGAAAATTAATGTCTCCTTGATAATCAAATATCCATTTGATTATCCAAATCTTTCCAACTTCAGTAAAGAGTGTATAGATCAAACATGAAAGTGTTATCAACTGATGAGAAACAAATGCATTCAGATTAAAAAAAAATCATAAAACATATATTTATTTACTACTGGAATGTCTGTGAAAGGGAAGACTGCTTTTTTTCAGGTGTTAGTTTTCATGCTTTTCCATAGGTACTCTACATGCACTTACTACATGAGAAATAAAATTGCATTTCAGACACTCATTTTGATTCCGATGAACATTGGATTAGATTCTAAAAGAACATTATTTTGAAGGTAAGAAGTAATTCTGAATTGGCACAATACCTGCTGCTTCTTAAACTGCTTATAGCATTTATGCTTTCTGCATTAATACAATAATTTCAGAAGCATGTTATTACAGCCTCTGTATAAAAGCTGTGAATAAATTGAACATATTTTAGTTTTGCCTTTATTTTTCTCTCTAAATAAAATGATGCTCGTCATCTGGCCAAACTGACATTTTGCTGACAAGCTTGAAAAATTAAGTCTTTTTTTTTAATGCTACAAGTATACAAGAGAAATTTTCATTTTCAAAATTATATTCAGAAAACAAACAAAGTTTTAGTGAATAAATAACATGTTGAATATGTTTCTGTTTGTTTGAAAAATTATGTGAAAAATCACCAGGCAGCATGGTGACTTATTAATAGAATAACTGAAATAAATAAACAAACAGATAAAATTCCCAGAAAACCAAAAACTTTACCATGCTTCATATTAAGTACCCTTATAAAATTGTTACTCCAAGAAGTTCCCTCTATAGGAAAACTTAACTGCATTAGGTAGGCAATTTACCTTTTGCATTTTACCTGCAAAATTTTCATTTCCCAAATGAATTCACATGGATTTTGGAACAAAAGTCCTCAAACTGGGAAATTAAGATTTTCTGTTTTTTTAAAGGGGAATTTTCTGTTTTCTGTTTCAGTAATCCATTTCTACTCCATATGCATTAATTTGTGCTAGTCAGCTGGTTTGGAAAAAAAAAACAAACCTAGTAGAGTTTGAACTACCTAACCTTGTATACATATTTGAAGCTAATAGTTGCTCATGCAGAAATGCAGCCTGTTTTTCTCAAACATTGAATAAGTGCTGATTCACAGCTGGATTTATACTTTGAAACCTTCAGCAGTGATTTTGGTCGCTTGTTTCTGCCCTGTTCTATAAAAGTACAAAGTTTAGGTCCATATCTTGTGTTTCCTGTCGTTTTGAATGACATTCATTGGAACTTGAATGACAGCCTCCTTGGAAGCATCTATGGTAGGACATATACATGCCAAAAGGGAAAGATTTGTTTTTAAAAATAGGTGATTTCCATATTTATGCCCCTGTTAATCACAGACCATATACTGTCAGAAGACTCTGTCCAGTGTAGAGATGTGGCAACCACATAATTAGACTCTTAATTTCTATTTAGATTCCAAACTTCTTTTTTATTTCATTGATATTCAAAAGATGCAAGCATCATTATTTTGTTAGAAATTACCCTCGTCCACCCTAGTTACTGTAAGTAAACATGTAATTATAAAATGGACCACATTACTGAAATCAAATTATCTTTTGAGAAGATGTGTTCTGCGAGGAGTAAGAATGCTGCTAAGAAAACCTTTCCGTGACTAGAGCCATATGGGTGGTTAGCACAATGCAGCAGTACAACATATGTGGCAACAAGTGGGGAGAGAATACGAAGAAATGAATATACTTTTGCTCCTTAATTTGACAGCATGATGTGTGTTGATAGGATATTTGGAATTCCTCAAATTTTTTTTTCAGATTTTGCCTTATTTTTTTGTCTTTGGTATGCTCAGTACTATGAGCGATTTTTACATCTTTCTCCCCCACATACTCTTACCCAGTTGATGAACCATATCCTTAGGACACTAATAAAATAAGTCATTGCTTCTGCCTTCTGTGAATCTGACATTATCAGCTATGTTAATCGACAGTGGTTCATGCTACCATATTGAGATAAATCTTTATTGCCGGGGAGTGCATGAAGGCAGTGCATGAAGGTAGGAGAGGATTTGAGTCTGTGGGAGATGAGAAAGCATGCTGCACATCCTTCTCTTATGAAAATTACAGAGATTAAAATATTAACATGCAGAGAGTGTTGGCAGAAATAGAAACAACTAATTTTATCAGTGTCATCTCTTCCCCAGTTGTAAGTAAGATCAATTAGATATAAACCTTCCTTTTAACTAAGCTACATAACAAGGATGAGAAAAGAAAATAGCTAGTCACTCTGTATACAAGTAAGTTTTCAGTGTGTCCTTGTTCTTCATTCACATTTTTGGAGATGAATAAATGCTTCAGGGATGGGTTACATCTTGCAGTGGGGCTGTGGGGACAACGCGGCCCTGTTCCTTGTTCTGCCCTCCATCTCTGAGCGTGTTGTACCTTGGGGAAGCACAAATGCCTTTGGAAGATCCAGGAGGGAAAAGCCCAACGTTACTCCACTTCAGAGGGTAGCAGCAGCACACCTTCCCTCTGCATGGCTGGAATGATTCAGGTAAATCCTGGTTTTGTCTGTTCTTCTTTTCATCCCTCCTCACCTTGAGGAAATGTGAAGAAATGAGTCTATGCTTGAGCATAGCAATTGCATTTTCACCTGGCCAGTACTGAGATGAAGGACGGTTCTTCACTCCCAGTTCCAGAAGTTTGCCAAAATGTAACGATCATATCAAAGGCTCAGTTCCCTTTTTTTATTTTTATTTTTTTCTTCCATTCAGAATGAGGTAGTTATCTGGCTGTTTGCTCACTCATTGAAAAAAAATATAGAGGCAACAAGCTCCAACAGGCAAAAGATTAATATCACTGTCTATTCCCTTGTGGATTTATTTGATTTGATGACGAATATGTTGTAAGTGAAGTTTTGAACTGGTGGCATGTGATTTCGTGTGTGAAAGCCATTGTGTAAGGAGTATGTGTAACAGCCCTTGGCCATTGGTCTAGCCTGATTGTTCTCAGCAGAAAATGGATTGGCTACAAAGCTATGCCACAGCCTGCCTCCAGGATTGGTGAAGACTTTTTTCATCTTACCTGCTTGATATTCACACTTCGTACACAATCTATTTATTCAGGCATCATGCAGAGAAAAAACAGTTTGGACCCCAGAGAACTATTCTGAATCTGATGTGTGAGGTTTCCTTGGATATGCCATGTTTTAGTTTTGAATTAAGAAAGTTTAGGTACTTATTTAAGAAGATAATTCAGCAGTGACTTTTGGGCAAAGAAGACAATCTTTTCTCTAATTGTGTGGCAAAATTACATTAAATTGTATTCTATATCTCTATTATAGACAACAGAGGGTTGAGAGCATTGGGAAAAGAAAGAAGGTGTTATTTTGCCACTATAAAACCTCTGTGGTATAGTCACACCTTGAGCCTGTGTGCAGTCCTGGTCTCTGCATCTCAAGAGAGATGTAGAGGTACTAGAAAATGTGCAAATGATCCAAGGCATGCGGAAACTGCCTTAGAAGAAAAGGCTTGAAAGTCTGGATTATTTAGTTTGGAGCAGAGAAGACTGAGGGAAGGCATGACCAAGAAAATCATGCAGGTGATGGTAAGATGGATGCAGATCTATGGTTCACCAAATCCCACAATACAGAAACCTGGGGACACTGGATGGTACTGAAATCAGGTTAAAAAGATTAAAAAGTACTTTACACAATGGGTGGTAAACTTTGGGAACTTTTTGCCATGGGAGATTGAGGATAGCAGATGGTTAACAATTTCAAAGAATATGTATCAAAAGGAACAAGCAGGAATGTGGCCTCCAATATCCCTAATTCAGTGGTGGTGGGTCCTAGGGAACGAGAAGAACAGACAGCAGAAAATGGCCAGGTTTTGCCACTGTTGGAAACCAAATCCTGTGCAAGAGGCAGTATTAGCTTAATCCAGCAGGATACTTCTCGCGGGTTTCCTATTATCCTGGAAAGTTCTTCAGTTACCACAACCTATGTCTTAACACTACTGATTTTTTTCTCTGAAATATCCCAAATGTTGAGATAAATGTGTTTACCCTGAAACTTTTGTTGTACTGAGACTACTCCCTCTGAATTCTTCAGTGAAGCACAGGGAACCATCTTTTTAATTTTCTTGTGTATGTGTTTTGATGGACATTTGAATTTTCTACCAAAAATTGTCTCTATATTTTTTGTCACAATTTTCTTCATGTCTCTTCCTTTCTGTTAAAAAATTCTCAAGAACTACGCTATTATTTAAGGCAATCATACTTCAGCTATGACTTTAATAATGTCTTTACAACATCGTACCAGGAGCAGACTGTTTATCTCAATGATGACAGCACATGCTGTTGGGCAGGGTAGTATAGTTCCACTGAGTTACATGAAGCGGTTGACTTAATAGGTCTCCACACATCCTGAAGAATATTTCTCTGCTATAAGTTCAAAAGGCTGAACCTAAATGCCCACTGGACACAATTTCTGATAGGGCCAACTCATCTTATTTAACTTTAATCTTCTCTATCTCTAGCTGAAGCTACACTTTGTTTACTAATGCCATCGACTAAGGCTCTGTCTGAGACCGTCTGAGACTGGAACAAGTATGATGTATCCTTGCAAGGCTTCTGCACCACACAGTATAAAGTCAGCTTTTGGAGAGAAAGAAGAGAGATTTACATATGCCTGGTAATTCTGAGCACTACTTTACTGATAATTTTTAATAGTCCCAATATTCATGTAAAGTAGTGTAAGCCACGTACAGACCTGAGATTTGAATGTTGAAACAAACCCTTTCCAGAGGGCTGGGTAAAATCTTTTTTGGCAGTGCCTTAGCTCTTGGGGATCTCTTTGGTAATATTTTTCTTGTAAGTGTCTGAGAAACAAAGTTTTAATTTGTTAAAGAAGCTAGCTACCCATCCAACCTCTTCTGTGAGGTTTAATTCTTCTTCACCATCAATCTCTCTTTTTTTAATCTGTAATCCCCCAAATTCATTGTCCTACTCCCAGAAAAACTGGCTAGAAAACTGAGCAAGGACTTTTGCAGTGAAAGTGATTTCAGACGGCTTTTGTATGTTTGTTTGTTTGTTTGGTTGGTTGGTTTTAAGAATGGAGCAACTCTTATTTGGCAAGTGAACCCTTCTGCTTTTCCTGACTTTTCCAAGATCTCTCTTGGTAACAGGACACCTTGCTCAGAGAGATAATTGTGCCAAACAGTTAGTGATGGGACATAATTATGAATTTGGAAGCTGCAAGTCTCCTATTGACTTGTAAGCTTTAAGTACATGAGGTGTCATTTGAGGCTTGTTTTGTTTCCAAGGAATTCCTTAAATAAATCTTCTTTTTTAATTCTTCCCCCTCCACACTCCTAATAAATTGCTGGCAACATTAGTGGCAAATTACTGAATACAAAAAAGTTTAGACATAATGATAATTTAGTTCATTTTAGCACAACCTCCCACAGAGAACTTTTCCATACCTATTTCCTGTTCTGAAGTCACACTTAAACTATTCTTGTTCTTAAGAATTTACTACTTATCTTTGATAATGAACATGTAATTTTCACTTTGTAATAATTTTAAAGGGCTCATATTTTTTTCAAACTAATTGTCTTTCTTCTTGCATTAACAAAATTGCCATTTCCCAATGCAGTTTCTTAATATTAAGGCATAAATTAAGAGATATTGCAAAACACAGATGACTCAAATCTCTGTTGCTCTTTTCTGTTCCTGTCTGTGCAAAGTGGATGTAAAATGTTTCCAACTCTGGAATGCCAGCATTTGTACAGTCTTTGCACTTGAGCTTCAAGCTGATTTAGTGTAAATGACCACATGGGCTCTGGGCTCAGGGATGTGATACCCCTGGTTTAGTTCCATAACCCTTAAAAAAAGGAAAAAAAAAAAAACAACCAACAATAACAACAACAACAACAACAACAACAACAACCCACCCCCACCCCCCTAACCTCTGACCCAAAATTCATTGCAGGAAATAAGGCTTCTTTTTTCAAGCTAGGCCTTGAAATCAGTCTTAGATCTTTGGAAGGCAAACTGCAATCTCACTCAACAAACTACTTGTACATGTGCTTACCTTAGCAGTCCTACTGGCTTTGAGGAGGTATGTTTCTGTGCATGAACTTGAAGATGGACTCTCGTTTTTTTCTGTTGACTGGGAAATTTTCAATCAATATTCAGAAATACCATACTGTACTTTGAATGAACTTGTAAAAAACTCAAGTTTGATTTCATTCATGTTCCAAAAGATCTGATTTCATTCCTTTTCTCTCTTTTCCTCCATCTAGTAGTTTTCTCCCTGACAATTACTGTTTACACATCAGCATAGTGTCTGCATTTTTAGCTTTGAGCATGCCTAGTTTTGGCATGTGCTGGCATTTGATTTATGATTTGTTCATCCAGACCTTCAGGCTTCACAGATAGTGAATTTATTTCCCAGGTTTTCACAAACAGGTCAAAAATATCTTTAATGCTGCAGAAAGTAAAAAGCAAATGAGTTTGGGTCAAGATAATGCCTGTGCTGCCTCTATGACAAGCATTCCAAAATTGTTCATGGCTTACAACCATGTTAAAGTATTCACTGAGAGCAGGGAATCAGGCTGCCTATTTAACTTCAGACTCTGTATACTCACTGAATAATAAACATCTTCCTCCTAGGAAAAAAACCCACAAAATATTGCATATGTATATGCAATAAAATACTATGATGTAACACAGTTATGATGGATAAACAGTGATTTTACCAGCAATGGCCTCCCGTTAAAGGAAATGAATGACTGTACTTTAAGTGAGATCAAAACTTTCCAACTGATGCAGAGTGCAGTCTTAATAAAATGAGAATTTTAGAGCCAAAGAAATTGGAAAGTTTACTTAGGTGGAGGAGGAAGCATTACTACATTGATTTAAACACAGCATTTTTCATTATAGAGTATACAAGGCTGCATACAGTTTTGAAGTCAGTTAAGTTACGGCTTGGAGAGAAAAAATTAAGAATAATGAGAAGGAAATAAAAGGCAGAATAAGCTAATGCTTAGAAAATCATGGTCAGTAGTTCTATAAATACAGCTTGAAAAATGTAGTCACAGGTTTTAATGGGTGAGAGAAAATTTCCCCGCCAAATGTAGCCACCTAAGTCATCAATTCATTATTAATTAGCTGTAGTTCCTCTCCAGGACTGCACACCCGGGTTTTAAATGCACAGTCCTTGCCCCAGGTAACTGCAGTGTGAGAGCAGATATGTCCCATCTGGGAGTGCTGACTGCATTGATGTGGGGCTGGGTGCTACGCTAGCCAGCTGTCTTTGGGGGGAGAATGTTTTGCAAATAGAACCAAATGTACACTAATGCAGCATTGTCTCTTGGAGACAATGTACTAAATGGTCCTGCAGAGGCTCATATTTCTGCATCTGAGAAAACATGGATCAGGTTCACATTGCTCCCCAAGTCCTGGAGCTGGTCTGATGATACTCTTGAATCCACTTTCACAGTGCTTAGATCCCCAGACAGTGGGATCATATTAGAGATGTGTTTCCCATGGATGTAACCATTAGAATACCCCTATCAGCCACATCTATTTTACATGGTTTTCTGCTGTTAAATTTGTATTCTGTGGTGAATTACATACATTATTCCACCATCTTCTAGGCTGCATAGGTCAAACTGTGCATTAAAAATAACAATTTATTTGCAATATTTACCTGTGAAATTGGAACAAATGTAGCACATTCAATTAATCACTAAATGCATCATGACTTGATTATTTCTGTGTTAGAAGGCCCTCGGGCACATGAAAGTCTCTAAGACAGTAGCACACCCATCTCTCTAAAGGATCAGTATGTCTCTCTTCTGATCTGAGTCCAGCTCACAGCCAGGAGAGGGAGGTACAGTAGGGCTGGGATCCATGCATCTGGGGTCTGTTGTAGGAAGGGTGTTGACAAGACTCCCCGTTTATGCCAGTATCTGAAAGTTGATCAGCCAGATACATCTCCAACTACAGTATAACCATCTCATTTTTGTCAGAGGCTTAAAAAAAAAGGCTTGATTTTCCTCCTCTTTCTACTCACGCAAACATTTCTGACTTGCCTTGCTTCGTATTTTGGGCAAGGATATTTCCTCAGGAAGCCTCATAAGAGTGGTTAGTGGATTTTGTGGGGCAGCAAAGTTCAAAATTCAAGTAGAATTGCTTTATCAGTAATCACCATCAGAGTTTCTTTGATACTCCTTTCCAACTCCCCCATCTCCCCTGCTGGAGATTTGAAACTGTATTTACATGCATCCTTGACAGTCCTGTCTGCCATTTACGAGACATGTGGAAGGTGGGGAGTGAAGCTACTTTCTGGGACACAGTAACTCTGTTCTTTGGCATGCCCCTTCACTGCTTGTGCTCTAACGTTCAACCAAACAGCATTTGAAGTTAAGTTACAAGAGCTTTGTTCTCAGTGAGAAGTGAATTATTAGTACATTAGCCCTAGAGATGAGAGGCGGAGTGGGTGGTGAAGTGAGGTTACTGTGAAGTGTGCACAAAGATGATCCCTCAATTCAAGCAGTTATATAAATCATAAAGGACCACCCCTGACTTGAAAACAGCAGTGTGGTCTTTTCTGTTGTTCAATGCTAGTCATGGGTGATGGTAGAACAAGACAGTCTTACAGTCTTGTTATAGTCTTCTAATTGATCTGGACTTTGGTTAATCTAAATTAATTAAGTTATTCTTTGCTCATTACACATTATTACTGAAGATCTGGAAAGGGCAATTAGGAACAGAATAAAGAGCTGCAAATGGTAGCTACACAGATGAGTCAACAAGGTGGCCCATGTGTCAGAAAAGATAAAAAGACCAGTGGAGGGGAAAAAAAAGGGACTAAAACATTTATTTCTATGTCTAATGAAAAGTGAACATAAATGGTTCAGTTGTTCAGTCTCATCCTCAGACAGGCAGATGTGCTTCATTGCCTCCCTTATTAATTCAGTGACTCCAAATGTGTATAAGTACAGACTTTGATTAGGTTAAATACCTGAGGATGTGGGACTGGATCAAACCTTGAAAGCATCCTTAAATAGATGGGGGAAAAGGATAAGAAAATTCTGAAAAAATTCTGAAGTAATTAATTCTTTTAAGCAGACTGCAAGCCATATCAAATAATAAGTATAAAAAGACTTGTTTTAAGTAAAACTGGCAAGTATAAGAAGCCAATCCCTTCAAGAACAGATGCTAGCAAGTGCTTTAAGTAAAAACCTCAAGAAATTGATATATCGTAGAGGAATTTGTTGATACACAGGGAAAAAATTAGTCATATATTAGAAGATACTAACATGAAGAAGGTTCACTCGGTTCTGTGAGCACTCATCCTCTATCAGTGCTAATATCAGTCAGTGTTTTGTAAATACAGTTGAAAGATCTCCAAATGTTCTGCATCCCCCATCTGTTAGATGGCAGTATTGGGCCAGTCACGGGTTACTTCCAGCATTAATACGGTTTTAACATTCACCTTACACACAGTGAACATTTTTTTTTTTAACTAATAATTGTAAGCAAAGCATAGTGACCTAACTTACATGCAGGCATATAACAGAAGGGCAAATGGATGCTTCCCCTTGCTTGTAGTAGGACTAGGCCCAGAAGCCGTATTTCAATATATCAAGGATGCAAATTTGACAAATAGGTAGTACTGGCAACTCCAACAGTTTACAGCATATAAGCCAGATCTTAAAAATTCCTAAGAACTGACTTAAAGTCATCAATAAGAAATAACATTTTAGAAATTTTTATTACTGTCTCTTGGATTTTGAACTAAATGTGTTTGGCCCAATTTTCCTCCAGTAATTGTGAGAGTTCTGGTTTGTTTTGCTCTTTTTAGTTAAGATGGATGCTCACATGCATCCAGGAGTTTGTAACTTCAACCCCCCCCCCCCCAAAACACAAATAAAAAAACCCAACCATAACACTACCCTACTAAATGTGCCTAAGTTCATGAAATGTCATGAGAATCAGCAACTTTTAAATGCAATAAAAAGGGAGGGCTATGTCTGTGTTTATCCTCTGTCACTCAGAAAAAGTCTGGGTTTGTTAAAGCACAAATATCTTGCTGCAGAAGGAACTCTGACATCCAGAATAATCCTTTTTCTTTTTACTGAGTGGAATTCAGGATATGCTGTCAGGACCTGAGCACTCTAGTAAAGATAGTTGTGTCTCAGAAAGCAATGTTAAGTTTGCTTGCCTAGAGCTAGACATGCTTACCTAGAGAAATATGTAATTAGTATGTGAACAGTTTTCCAGGCCATTTAGGAGTGGTTTTATGGAAGGCCATGAAGAGAGATTGAGGGTAGCTGAGTCTCAGTACTACCATCCGCCATGTCTTGTTCATTCCTTGTGGTGCTCAGCAACTCTTAAATTATTGCCTTAAACATCTTCCAGCTGTCCATTCTGATATCCTGACCCGGCACCGCACCCCTCTGCAGTGAACCCTCTTCACTTACACAGGCTCCACATCTGCCTCTGACCTTCACTAACTTGCAAAAGTACAACAGGGAAAGTGGGAAGTGAAACAACTGGGCAAGAGAAATTAATATTATCTCCATAGGCAAGGCATAGGAAATGTCAAGGTCACTCCATAGGAACTAAGGAAAAATTATAATTGTTATTATTGAACAGAAATACCGATCACCCTGAAAATTGAAGCTAGGTTGGGATCCCAATGTGCCAAAACCCTGTATGCCCAGCTGCACAAATTCATAGCAATCATTGCCCCAGAGAGCTTATAGTCTAAATCAAACTGGTGTGGTAACATACCGGGCTGTCTCAAAAGAGATGGAAACTGTAAGAGATGAACAAGGCAGCTAGAGGGAAAAAGCTGATATGGGAGACTGACAGCAGGGCCTATTCCTTTGGTAGATTCAGATGCATATAGGGTATTTGTCATATTACGGGGACGAAAGGGGTGCCTTGTGTACAGCACAGAGCAAAAGACTATATATATTACAATGTATTATTCTGAATCCTGCCTTTGAAATTGAGACCTTGATCAAGCTTCTTCCATACCTGCTCCTCTTTCCAGCCCTTGTTTCTCCTACCTATTTAGCTTTTCAAAGAAAAAAAAAGCTTTTCGAAGAAGCCCTCTTTAACATAGCATGCTAATTTTGTTTGGGCCTTTAACTGCACTAGATAAAAATGAATCACTCTTTATATGCAAAATAAAATAACGAGATTTAAAAAAAAAATCTCTGCAATTGAAATGATGTATAAATCATATAACATCTGTTATACTTCAGCATCAATTTAGAATAATATGTGCTGGTTTTCTGGTTTTAAGCATCAAGTTTAATAAATATAATAACCTTAACTACATTCTGAAGATAAATAATCTAGATCAAAGAGAACTACAGGAACAAGAAAATGTGCCAGAGAGAAAAACAGAGTGAAAATATGTAATTTTCCTCTTAACTTACTTGCCCATATAAATTTTTTTGTTGTTTACTTGCACTGTCTTTCATAGACATTATGAGTTTTCATCTTGTCCTCACTGTTATATACCATGATGCATATTAAAGATTAGCAGAACTATTTTTTGTTTCTAAAGTGTATGCTGTATGATTTATGAAAATCTGTCCACCCTGCCCACGTGTATGGATCTGGTGCTCACATTTGAGCTTTGTTTCAAACTCTATGAAGCCATTCGAGAAACAGAGGGCAGATGTGACTGTTCCTAGGTCATTCTCCTGCTATAGAAACTGACCAGGTTTCCAGACCCTAGCTATGGTTTTGAACTGGATGCTTACTGGGGTGGTGTAAATAAACAGCTGTCATGTTAGAGAACTGAATATGAGGTAAGTGGATGACTAGATAAAATGCTATTTTCCAGCACCTTCAGAAAACACAAAGTTAAAGACCTCATCACATGCTATGTAGACCAGAATTTTCCTCCTAGTTTCTGTAGAAAAAGTACTGAACAAATTTTAACCTACCTCATAAGGCTTAGCCATTTGATTTGCTCTGATTCATTCTTTTATATAAATAGAGAAGGTGCCTTTTGTAATCTTGCAGAGAATGCACTGAATCCTTGAGGTGTGGCACCAATTATTGGTACAGATTTTAGTAAAGAAAAGAGCTGGGTATAGAAGTCATGGATATGTCAACTGGTAAAATTTTTTGTCAAACGTAAATGGTCAGATGGCTTATAATGATCCATGTTTGCTATTGATCTCAAAACATAGACTCAATCTGTGAGAAATGTATTGAATTTTTTGCTGCTCTTCTTTTCTTTCTCTGATTTCCTTTAAACTAAATGTCATCCATATAAACTTTTGTTCCCTCCAGGTCTGTCACAATTTTGCTCATTTTTTTGTCAGATGATTTCTAGGGAGGTTTGCAATGCTGAACACAAGGTGATAAGAGCAATATCTTTATATTGCATTATAAATATCTCCAGCTTGGTATTGTCAAAGCACAGCCAGACTTTGCTATCTGTGCTGAGAGAAATGCAGTCTCTCATGCTCCCTTGTTTGCTCTGTTGTGGCAGCACCAAGAAGGAAGAGCACTGTTTGGGAATTTCCCTGCAGCAAACAAAACATGTCTTCTATAGCCAACTCTTTACCACCCCTTCTCCCTAAGACATCTCTCAGATGTGTGGTTGTTTGGTGAGTAGTGTGCGTGGCTACATACTCAATTTGTGCCAAGTATCTGAATATCATCCTGTTTAATTTATTGAAGATCAGACTCCCAGAAGAAACATGGTGAGAAGCTAATGAAAGATCTTGAATTCCTCTCCTGGCTCCCAATAGCTTTTATTAACAGAAAGTGCTTTTGGGCCCGGTTTTCTTGCATCAAATTGTTAAATTATACAGGTTTCTCAAACTAAGGTTTAGGAACAGGTGTGAAAGAAAGAAAACTACACTGCTAGAGGATTACAAGAATAAGATTCTTCTTCTTCACCCCAAGCCTATACTGTCTTAGCTCTCAATCTGAAAATGTAGTAGCCATGTGAAGAATCTCCTGTTTCCTCTTTGGAGGGGGAAGAGCGACAAAGAAGCTGTCCTTCCTTGCTGTTTGAGATACCAACCCAAAACAGTATCTCCAAAAAGCCATGTTCACTCATGGTCTTCAGAAAATCTCTGCAGCATGTCAGTGGTCATGAGTATTTGTAATCAATCACCAAGCTAGCACATGGATCCATGTCCCCTGACAAATCTCAGGCTTCTTTGCCCAAAACTGGATGAAACCTGGGTACATGAGACCCCTTTCCTCCCTTTCCAGGTGATCCTGCACTTGTTGCTTCTTGCTTAGGCTGAGCAGCATTGATCCTGTCTGTAAGGCATAGAGACATGCATGTGTGGAACAGAATAATTTTCTATCTAATCTTGTTTGAATATTTACTGTATAGTATTAATCAATTATAATTTGACAGCTGTATTGGACTGTGTTATACAAATGCCTGTTTAGTTAGAAGAGGAGATCAATAAACAAATTGATGACCTTGTTTTCCCTATATGAAATGGATATTTTTATTTAATTTAAATTGTGTTTGAAATAAATAGTGCGATAAAAAATATATTCAAGACAAGGGTCAAGGTAATAGGTTTTGAGGACTGAGAATTTAAAATCATTGATAAAAAAAGCAGCTAGTTTCTGAAGCTAAAGCACATTGTTGCCATACTGAGAGTGCATTTATTTCAACTAGATCTCTTAAATTTTTAAATTGTGCTTGCTGCTTATTTCATACTTTAATTACAGTCCAAATAAACACTATCCAAACTTCTGTTAGCCACCCCAACCCTTAATTTTAGAAAATGTTTGTAATGCTATTTCGTGATCATTTGTCTTCATTGTTTGGGGGGCTGTAAATTAGCTGTTTTAATGTAATACCAGGTTTCCAGTGGTATTTCTGACTGACCTGTGTTTTGCTATTATTTGTTAGCGTATACACTTCCAATTTTTTTCTAAGGGGTAACTAAGGGGTTGGCTCAGCTATATTGTTCCTTATGTTTTGGATAGTAATTTTACACACAGCTGGAAATAAGTGGTTTTGGGAATTCTTAGCTAAAAAGGCATTAAATCTAAGACCATAAGTCTCAGACATTAAAACATTAAGTCTAACATTAAGTCTTTACGAAAATGAAATGAGGCCTGATTTTGTTCCCACCAAAGAACTGTAATCAAATTAAATTTTCAGGGCCAAAAGTGAAAGTGAAATGGCACTGTGACCAGATTTGGACTGTCCACTTAGGAGACTAGGTTTTGGAATAGCTGCTGCATCAGCAGGGCTGTCCTAAATAACAGGGAGGTCCTGGGAGGTCCTGGGAGCAGCAGATGCACAGCACAAGCTCAAAGGCTGAATATCATGTATGCAGGAAGACTGGACTTGTTTAGGTGAAGTAAAGCATGGTGATGAAAATGATGGCATCCTAGTGAGAGACATGGCTCTATCACAAAGGTCAGAAAAGGACCTGCAAGCAGGGAACCAGAAGTGGCAGGGAGTGCTCCTTAGCTTGGTAAATTGACAGTGGTTTTGAAAAAGAATAAATATGTTATCATTCTGGAGTTTGAAATCATCACTGATCACACAGATGACTGCCTCTTTGCAGCAACTGAGCCAAGAAACTGTATTCAGTTTGGTGTAGCACTTCTTAGGCTCACACTTAACACCATTGATAGCTGCAGGATTATGAGCATGATCTAACCTCAGCTTTACTTCAGGACTGTCTTGTAAAAGAATGTATTGGTGCATCCTAAACCAATAGAAAGGTATTCTACTCCACAGAGCGTGGAGTAGGTTATGTATTCATCATATCTTCCATACAGAGCACGGAAAAGTTCTTTCTTTAATTCCCTGAGGTTCCTTATTTTGAAGATCTGAAGCTAGCTGTTTTTCTTCACACCACTCATCTCATCTCAGAGGAGATCAGATTAACTTTTTTTGTAGGACCCCAGATGATCCCCAGCCCACGTCTGTCCTCTGGGTAGGCTATGGCACAGTGTCTGCAAGCAGGAGTGGGAGGGTGTATGACTAATCCTGCTTTCTGACTGTTGGAAATATTCTCTCTCAGCGGCATATACAAAAACTGAAAATTAGTCCAATTAAAGTGGACTATACCAATAAACAGAGAACACACAGCAACAGTTGAGTGATTATGTAGGGCAAAACAGTGCGGTAACCAACTGACTGCAATATGCTCTACTAAATTTAGATCCTATATCGTACACGCAGGTAGGTGGTATGTACTGTGGTCACCTACCTTGGACTTGTTTCCTGTCTTATTGGTTAGGTGTTCAGGTCTGAGCTGTTGTAAATTCTTTTACTCCTCAGTGCATACTGTCAAATAGGCTGCCTGGGGAGCTCATAGCTACAGTCCTGTTTAAAGACAGAGTTTTAAATTGTTTCTTTTCTCAGTGTTCATTTATTCAGTTCTTCTTTTCCATTGCCTACTGCTTTTGGAACCTAGTCATGAGCAGAGCAATATACATTTAAATTGTTATTGCTGCAGTGTTGCAAAAGCTGTGTCTATCAGCTGAAGTGAATCACTGAAGCTACCTTATGATTTAAGCTACAGCTATTTTTCACGCAATTAAAAAATGTGCATGGCATAAATATATGACTGACCAGATTTACATGCTCTCATTCATGCTGGGGAAAAAAAAAACTATCATCATTCCTGTATGCATTCAATATTTTGCATGACAGGCTTTTCAGACGTTATGAATGTAAAGCAATAATCACTCCAGGGCAAGATTAGGTTTTTTCTAGCATGCTCATAACAACAATAACAACAAAGAAATCCAACAATGATAGATAACTGAATGGTGGAGAGATTTTTAAACAGTTGTGAGAAAGTTTTCCAACAAGATTTTTTTTATTTGATTACTTTTTGACTACTGCTGCTAAATATTGAATATTATTGTTATCCCCCTATTCTATATACAAATACTGAGGGTGCATTCAACATATACATGATTATAAGAAAATATATTACAAGTTGCAGTGTTGGTACAACTTGTTATAAAGCTATTCCTTCCACTATTAGACACTCTTTCTTTTGATTTTGCCAAACTCTCACCCTTTGTGCCACTTCAAGCTGGGATTCTTGTGCTTTTTGAGAAAAACGTCAGACAAAACTGTTCAGTTGTTTCTGAGAATAACAGTATGAGAACAACTTGCTATTTGGCCAATTTTAAGTAAACCCAAGTAAAATTAGATAACCGTTGTGTTCCAGTACATAGCTCTGAAGGCTTTTCATCAAGGATTTCATATTTTGCAAAGAAACATTCTTTGTTTCCTGTTCCTTTCAGTGTTCACAGGAGATTATAAGCAAATTATAAGCATTGGAAAGATTTCTATACTGAAAGATGTAGATTTTCATATCTCTATATGCTTATAACATATAGTGTAAACTCTAAATTGACTGTAATATCTGCAGCTGATGGGTAAAGAAAAAGGCAGTTCTGACAACCGTGGACTGAAACGGGTCAAGCACATACGCCAACAACTTAGCAATAATTCTGTAATGCAGGAAGGAGAAATAAAGCTGCCGTGAAGGTGGGCAGAGAGGGAGGATAACTGGAGCTGCAGAGAATGGGAGAAAGAGTCAATTTTGAGAAGAACTAGAGAACAGACAGAAACAAGGAGTCTGGGAGGATGGAGACTGACGCTGGATCTTGCATCCACTAGCACAGGTGTAACCACCTGCACCACTGGCTAAGGCAGAGGTACTGTGGGAAAAATATCAGCTATGCGTGTAATTACAGAGCTTATGAGAACGCATGCACTAAGGCCAGTCAGCCAAATTTAATTCTGCCCTTTTCTATCTTACACATTCCTAACTAGCAGAAGACACCGTTTCACTAACATAATTTTAATTCATAATTATAGAATAAATTTGATATGTATATATAGCAACATCTTATTGTCCATTACAGAATAGTAAAGGAGCTTAGCCCTACATGCAATATTATTTTAAAAGAGAATTATCATGCAAATGTTTAGAACTGCGTGTCTTCTGCAATAAAAAAAACTTTATTAGTTTTATAAATGAAGCTGTGTGAGATACTAAGTTAGATTTAGTAGTAATACAGGGGCAGAAACGTTTTGGCTATATAGTGGGAAGAAAATTTTGTGTGAAATAAAACAGCTGGACCTACACTAAAGAGAGTGGAGTATAAAAGATGGCTAGTAGCATCATAGACACGGAGGGCCTGGTTTTCCAAAGGGACAAAGCTTCTATCTGCCTCTGTTTTAGTAGAAGATCCTAGCAGCACAGCAAGTAGCCTTTCATGGCTTACAGCTGTACGCTTTAATGCTGCCTAATGCTCTCGTGCACGACTCTGAAATTCATGATCTGTCCGCCTGGCAGAAGGAAGCTGAACATTCGTTTGCAGGAGTCCTGAAATTTCTCTGAATTGCAAGTGCAGCAAATCAGCACAAATTTGGCAGAGAACACCCTGCAGTGGTTCCATATCAAGCTGTACTGTATCCCACTGCAGGCAGGACAAATGCTGCAGCCAGGAAGACCCTTCGCTAACAAGAATTTTCCCACCATTCAAGTTTAAATGAATCCTCATTGTCTGGCCGTGGAACAGACAATTAGTATAACCTGTATTGGTCAGGGCCATTTTCTGACAGCTCTGCATCACTATTTGCTTTGATTTTGCCATTATCTGCAACAGTTTAACTAGATAAATAAGGAATGCAGTATGTTTCTGTGCAATAGATAAAAATAATCCAAAATACAGAAAAATTCTGAGAAACAGAGTTTGGAGAGAGAAGTGGCCTAAATCAGAGGAAAGCCTAAGATATGCAAAAGGCTAGACATCTGGCTTGTACAGCTCATATATAATCTCTTGACTTCTTTAGTGTTTTCAGAGAAAAACACCCAGTGTCCAGTTTCACAGCATTAGAGATGATCAATAAGCAAAAAGAATGAGTTTTCACTTTACATCATATGTAAATATCACAATGAAATTTCAAGTGGAACTTACTGGATCAGCTATATTCTGGTATTTATTATATTATCATCTCTTTCTAACATATGTTTTCAGAGATATTTAGCAACTAGTGGTAATACCCAATGTTCTACTTCCTATCATTTCATACAACTAGTCCTGATATTTCATAGTTCATGTATCCTTCAGTTAGTCCTTTTTTCTAAATCTAATGTCCCAAAAGAAATACAAGACTTTAGTTCACTTAAAATAAATAATGGATGTGGAGTAATATGCCAAGCATAGCATTTATCTCTGGCACAAAACATGCAACTGTCAGATTCCCAACTCAAATCAATGAAATAAGTGGGATAGAACTGAGAGCGCTTTTTCACCTCCCAAAAGCCTTAGCCAGCCTACAGATTTATGCGGTCTCATTTCACTTGTATAGATCACAAAGAATTTGGTTGAGTTTCTTTAATGGTTATTGCAGTAATGCCTACAAGGCCTATGCAGGATTGGAGCCTTCTTTTTCTAGGTTGTACTCAAATACAATCTACAAATATTACAATCTTAGTAGGCAAGGTGAAGAGTTAAGAGCAACAAGAGGTTTGTAAAGTTGAAGCTCAGTGGTAAAACCAAGAAAATAATGCACTAGGAGGCAGGATAGGGATGTTATTGGCATTAATAGCTGAAGCATCCAAACAAAACATAACTCGGAATGATCAAATTCCCTGCAGGGTCAGTGAGAGGTGTTCCTCTAAAAGGCACATCAGAGAGCTTCAGGGAGACCTTGCAAAGACCTCATGTCTTCTTGGCCCTTGGACTATACTAGTAAATCCATTCTCAGGGTTTTTCCTCCGGCCCCCTTTGCTTACCTCTCTGCTTGTTTTCAGCAGATAATAATATACCCCTTATTACTGTATTAGAGGCGTGGATATTACATATACAGCACTGTGCTTCAGTAGAGTTTGTTTTCCCAGAACATTTTTAGACAAAGTCAAGTTTGTTTACTCTGGTAGCTTGTCTGGCAACTGAAATTTTTCTTGAAGGCAACATTTGTCTTCTCATTTAAATGTGAAAAATAGGTCTAAAATCACATCTGCACAGGAAGCATTATTTAGTTACTGAGTAGTGAATGTTATTAATATGGCCTTCACAAACCCTGAAATACGCTGCTGCTCTTTTTCAGTTCTGAAAAGATAGGCAGTATGTGGCTGGAGAGGTAGATTAAAAGTATGTACTGTCTAGCCTAGTTATAATGAGGTATCTTTTTTTTTTTCTCTGTGGATGGCAGATTTAATATTTTAGTGATGTTTTAAAATAATTGCACTTACTTCAAGTATTCTCCTATTGCCGTATTTCTTTCTTCACCTTTCTTATTATTTTCAGCATTTTTCTCCTTTCCTGTCCAGATTATATCACAAATCTACAATCAGCTCTCTACGGCTTCAATTTAATCACAGGTCAGACAAAAGATTATTCACTTTTCTGCTGCATCACGATTTGAGCTGTACACTCTAATCAGCCTGGAAACCTTGTGTTGGACGATGCCTCCTGCCTCTGGTGATTTTATGGGTTCTCTTCCTGCAAGTTATCCCAATGTAGGGAAAAATGAGTGTTATCTGGTCTCCTCAAGTCTGCTTGGAGAAGGTCTGTCACCCAGCTTGTGTTTCACAGGTTTTGTAATTGTTCTGTGTCAGTCACAGGCTATGATTTTCAAAAGTTGAATCTTTCTAAATTGTTTAGCTTAGGT
Organism: Aptenodytes patagonicus; assembly: GCF_965638725.1. Classification (NCBI taxonomy): domain Eukaryota; kingdom Metazoa; phylum Chordata; class Aves; order Sphenisciformes; family Spheniscidae; genus Aptenodytes; species Aptenodytes patagonicus. Next base: position 93,376,223 of record NC_134951.1, read on the forward strand.
GACACCAGTGCTGCCATCAGGAATTGGCACCTGAGCCCAGCCCGAGGTCACCGGGCTGAAGAGGCTGCAAGGCTCAGCACGATGCCCAAACAATGAAGGTGTGCAGAAATGTCTGTGAGAGTTTTCATGGAAGAAGGAAAAGGTCCCAGGAAAGTACTGTGGATGATAACCTCGCTCTGCCGTGAACAATTTCTTGGAGATAAGAGAATTCATTGTGGAATCTGTGCTCTTTTCTTTCTGGAGCTCTAAGGCAATATAGTACTTCCATCTACAATAGCCAATAACATATAGAGATAGAAGGGTAATTTTAAAGCCCGATACAGCTGATACACTGCATGTAAAAGCTGAATGAAGAACTTCTCTCAGATTTGCTTTTAGCTTTTCAAAGGTTAAGGAAGATGAGTTTCTTTGGTTTCTTTTCTTTGGCATAAAAATTGCAAGACTTTCTTTACGTTTGATGTTTGATCATAGTAAGATGTCTTTCTTCTATATAAGAAAATGTGAATATAATGTATTATAAACTGAAATTCTGCTTTTAATATGACTCTATATGCCCAATTTCCTCAAATAATAAAATTCATAGCTATGGGTTATGGGTTTTGTTTTTTGAGCTTTTTATACTAGTTTTAAATGAGTCAAACTTGATAATAAATTCTTGTTAAAATGTCAGGAAAATAAGTTTATCATACATACTGGCAATCATAGTTTTAATGGCATACCAGACAGTTCTGTAATTTTCAGCTGTCTTCAGGATCCTGTAAAGCTACACTTTCCAAGGTGTCAGGAGGAAGTTTCAATCAATCAACTGCTTCAGCAAGATATCACTTTGGGGCAAACAGCTTTATTTGCCCCTTGTGTAATACAGATGCTCAGAAATCACTTCTGATTGACCTTGACTTTAATCAGGCCAAATAAAAACTTGCTTGTTTTACACCAACTGATGTAATTCAGAATAAAAAGGTGCTGAAGCCAATGCACTGATTACCAAAGCTAGAAAAGCAGAAACACAGTAAGCCATAGGTTTTAATGTGGTTTCCCCAGCTGGATCAACAAGTTTGGGTAAAAGGTTCTGTGAGAAACCAGTGTTTCACGGTGTACCTTGTGATACACACCAGGTTCAGGCAAACAGGTTGATTTACTACAGCTTTGATTTCACCTAGGAATGTGGATCGTGTTTAAGAAAATAATTTCAAAATCACCTTTAAGAGCCCAGTATCACTGAGGTGAGTGAAATAATGTCAGTGCTAAAAGTATGAATGATAACAGAAAGCTTCAAAGGTCACTTTTTGTGGAATCCTCTGAGATAAAAGATTTTTAGTTAGACAATTACCAAAACATCCTGCCTAATTGTAGTTCCTTACACAACATTGACTGTACTTCTAAGATTCCTTTAAAAAAAAAATCGGTGAAAATTGGGCACCTATTAACTATGTTATCTTACACATTTACCGCATGTAACCAGTTAACTACTGATCAGTTTGAGTAGTTTTACATATTGAAAATCTAACCTCAATTAACTGCTATTTTTAGACAAAACTTGAATTACAACCTAAGCATAAAATGAACATAATCTCCCAATTTAAAGAAAAAATCAAAACCAAGCTGCATTTCCCTCCTAACAACATCTCACTGTGGCCCTGACGTGCAGCATAAAAGCACTTGCACATTATTAAGAAATACTTGTCATAAAGTGTTCAACAAATACTTTGTTCTAACTGCCTGTTTTAGGGGGCAAATTGTTGCAAGGTTGTCCAGGCTAGACAAATCACTAAAGCTTGATGAAGTAATTATGAAAGCCTTTTTTCCACCGATGAAGCACCTCAAAAGTCCGTCAGTGTCTAGATTTTACATAATCTGGTATAGCACTAATGATCATACTATAAACTCAGTCTGCAAAACTAATAAAGTGAAGGAGATAGGCACTCCTTGCATACCAATTAACTAGCAGCTCCTCAAAAACTGTTTCTCAATTCTTTGGTAGTAAAATGGAAAACCAAGGCATAATTAAATGTGAGATGTGTAGATGAAGAAACACTGAATTCGGCAAGGAGCTAGAGAAGCTCCTGCCTACATCTCCCGGGTAATTACCTGTGCTGCAGCAAAGTAGCTGCAAGAGCTTCCTCCACCAGGAGGGACCTATTTCATGTTGCTGAACCACCAAGAGTGTGTTCAGCTGGGACAAGCCCACAGGAAAAGCGTGTAGAAAGATGGAAATACTGAAGGAAGATATGTTTATCTGCCATTGCACACACAGTGTGAACAAAGAACCCCTAAAGGATTTTGCCTTTTGAGAAAATGTACAGGAAAATAACTCTTTTTAGACCAAATTCATACAGTCTATATCAGCATAGCTCTCTCAAGTCTACAGGCATTTATTAGGTTATATAAATAATCAGCTCATTTAAAGGGACAGTGTTCTCTCTACATCTTTCAATTGCTTCCTCTAAGATAGCACCATCACCTAGTTTTACCCAGACTGAAAGTCAGCTCTCTGGACTTCTGTGTCGCTGTATAGCATTTAAAAAAAAAAAAAAAATCCACAGAACACTAGGTCTAGATATTAGCCTGCTTACTATGGGAAGCTAATATATCCTGGTCACTGATTTCCATAGAGTCAGTGGGAGGACATAAGAACAGAGTTAGAAAGCACGTGAAAAGTATGTTACTTTGGCGATTGGATTTATAAAGAGAGACTGAGAAAAGAAAAAAAACTTCAGAAGGAAAACTGGCAGAAAAGTAGGCAAAGCAGTAGACACTGTGAGAAGAGCATTACACAATGCTGGTGAGAAGCCAACAAACAGCACTGAGGAGGGTTAACGAGCATGGTGGTGTAGGAGGTATCTAAGGGAGATGTTCAGAAGTGGGTTCTCATTTCGGCCGTTCCATTGGAAGTGGAATACAACTTCTGAGAGAGTCTCGGCTGAGGTTTCTGAGGTGTGCAGGTGTGAGAACTGAGTCCGCATTTATGGGATGTAAGCTCTGCCAATATTTCAGCATACATTTTCAGTTGAAAATATTCAATATATTTTACAAATACCCTATTTTCTGGAGATCTGCTTTGAAACAGAAGCAAAACAGAAGAACTAAATTAAAATCATAACTCTGCATTGTTTTAGGAATGAAGGGTTATTTGTTGCCAAGCGTTTCTGAAAAGCAAACCTTGATGTTTGTTTTTTGTTCCCAAAACAAAGTGAGTTGCTACAATGCATTATGTAGAGCTGCAAGTCATCTCCACAACCCCAATTATTTATAAGTATCTTTATTTTCTCTTTCAAATGCAAAGTCCTCGACTGGAAGACAATGATCTATTACATAAATATTTTGGTGGATAGTATGAAGAGTGGTAAATATATGGAAGCCATTGTGACAAGGATAACGTATAATAAATCCATTTTAAATGAATATAGATAAACAGCATGTATTCTTTTGTGCTGTGGAAAGTTTGTGCAGCCAGCTCAGAAAACTGCTCATAACTCAACAATATTTGTTGGGGTTTTTTTAAGAATTTACAACTGCCTGCGTGCCATCCATTCTCAAGGCCCTTGACCTTAGGAGACCAGATACAGTCACTCAAAATATCTAGCACAATTATTATTTGAGAAAAAGAAAGAGAGGGAAAAGTAAGGCAAGAGAAGTGATGTGCTGTCATTGAGACTCATCAGTGACCTCATTGTTTCCTGCCATTGTCTTGTCTGCTAACAAAGAGCTTCTGCACATTCCCCACAGCCTGTCAGGCATTGGAGAGTGGCAGCAGCCATATGGTAAGCAATGCTATGACTAATTTATTCAGTGTCATCCATTGAGGAAAGACCCACTTTGGCAACCAAACAACCAGCTGCTGCAGTTTATTTTACTAGAGAATGAATGTGTTTGTGGTGGAGGGAAGGACCATAAGTTCTCAGGAGTTGGCATATGTCCATGGGGCTACCCCAGGCAGGGATCCGATCTGGGGGTTGAGTGTGGCCACAACATGGGCTGTAGAAACTTCCTCATGGATGGCTACCATCCTGCAACAGAATGGCTGGGTGTTCTGCATGACAAGTCCCATCAACAGCCCAGCCATCCTCAGATGAAGGCAAGGAGGTGCCTCAGGTACTATGTCAATCTGGAAAGCCCTGTCAACAGTTGAAGAACAGGTCTGGCCACGGGCATACCCATGACCCAGCTCAAACCTCACCAGGGCTTCCAGGTGAGGGGCAGAGGGGGGGGACCCTGGTGGCACTGGTCAGGGTAGTCAGGACCCATGGGTGCGCACAGGGCCTGGCACATCTGCCCTGGGATGTCATTCACTGTGGGGCAGAGATGGTTTGTACAAGGAGGCTACTATGAACTGCTTTGTCCCTGAAAGGCTGACTTTAACAGTCTCCTCCAGATCACCAGTATGGACAGCCTGTCTTAAACCTGGACTTCAGATCTGAAGTGTGGAGAAATGAACTGTAAGCAGCCATCCAAACACATCTGGCATTCAGCAGAGAGGCCAATTCCATTCTTCAGGTACAAATAAATATATATGCTGGAGTTAATAGGTGTGGAGAGTAGTGGTGCTCTGAATTTGTCCCCTGAAAGAGTACATGAATAAATTTATGACACTTCAGGCAGGTGGATATTATCCATCCCTCATTTCTGTGAGGTTATTTTACTGCTTATGTTTAGTCCAGCCAATGTTCACCTGCAGGCTTTTATGATAATTTCCACACGTTTAGTCTGAAATTGACAGTTCAGCCTGTTACATATCAAGCCAAACTCTTGTCGATCATCTCTGCCCTTATTCTTTCCCAAAGTCACCACTTATATTCAGAAATGAGGAAGACTGCTTACGCAGAGCTCTCCTTTGCACTGTTCTGGAGTCTTTAAAAGCTGTTTTTCAGAACAAGCTGCAAGTTGTGTTGCAAATGCTCATATTGAAGAGCCAGCACATCCTTCCTCTTATTACCCCTGTGCTTATCCCTGAGACTTTTACTTCCATTAACAACACGATGCCTTTGAGAATCAAGTGCATTCTCATCAAGTTCATTCCCAACTGAAGCCCTTACAAACTGCATTTAAGTACTGCTGACAAGACATTCTGTCACCCCCAGTTTTAGGCTGCCCGCTATAATGATGATATATTCCTTTAAGATCACCATAATGGTGTAACCTGGAGTCCTCAGCTCTTCTGGTAATGGGGCTAGCTTTAAAAGCTGTTAGCGGCTTGTATGCTCTGGCCTCTGCAACTCTGTTAATAAAAGGGGGTGTGTGTCTCTGAGTTTAATATCACCTCAACTGTACATCTGGCAGTGACGGAATTAAACCAGCACTAATAAAAGCAAGACAAATGGACAAATAAAAAGGTACTTACCATAGCCATATACATAGGACGCATAGAAAAAGAGAATTATAACTTCCATCTTGATCTAAACACAATTCAAAACAGTGGACTGAATGCTGCTCGATGAGCTCTGCACAGATGTGCATTACCAATATAACACTGGAAAAATGTTTCACACTTGCCCACTGGAAAGGGACAGGTGAGCTGCACAGGCCATTGCCAGGTCTCACTTCTTGAGCTACAGACACACACGTTTGGGGACACTATGAGGCTACCACACCCATGACTTGCCATTACAGTTATTTAGTCGGGAAATGCGTACAAAAGGCAATACAAAACCAAATAAGCACTCATTCTGATTCAATTCCTGTTACTTTTCTTCGTAGTCTTGAATAATCTGTTCTTTAGTGATCCTTCTGAAAGTAAGCAGATAGTTTTACAGACAAAATGTGATATGGGGAAAAATTCCAGTCCTAAGCATTTGAGTCATTTGGGAAATTACAACATTAGTAGCTTTTTTCCCCTCCTAATTTTTAAGCCTACAACTTTCTATTTCTGATTAAGTCTTACTAAAACCAAGAATGCTATGCTTATTTTCTCTTCTCATGCTCCACTACAAAGAGTTAAATGTAATTTGAGTTGCAAATATAGGTTTTAGGAAGGTGTGTATATTAACACCTACCAGCTAGGAAACTTGCAGTGAGAATGACTTCAGAAAAGGCAAACAAAAGGGTAAACAGTACATTGCAAAGCTACTTCTGACCGCTTTAACTTCACTCTTGATGATAAACCCTCTGTTAATCCACCAATCCTTCATGGCTGTGATACTATTCTCCTTTAAAACAACTGCAACCACCAAATGAACAATTGATTTGTTGGAAGTTGTTCTCTGAAATTCAGAATTCAAATACTTTGGTAACTAAAAAATTATATCCATTTTTTAGTGTTTTTATGTACCAAAGGTAACTTAATATTACTTTTGCAAATACAGCAGTAATTGTTTCAGAGTATGGAGGGAATTGCCTATAATATCACCGAGAACCTAGCCTCTATCAAAGTTATGGTGAAACTAATTTACAATAGTCTATCTTCCCATCAATTCAAAAGAAAATATAATTCATTTTTAGTGTTGGGTGTTCTGAAGAACAAGTCCCAGAGAAGAGTCAAACACTTCAAAGGTAAGACATGCTTCACACTTCTTATAGCATCTTTTTGTCTTTGAATTACCATAAGACCCTATTTTTATTGGTTTTAAAAATACCTTTTAAATCTGCTTACAGCTAGGCAGATGCTGCTGCCCCAGGTGCTAAACTGCAAATAGATTTAAAGGCTATTTGTTTTCAAACATCCTGTTTCTCTCTTTTGAGAGCTGCTTCGTCTCCAGCTGCAGGTACTTCAAAGAAAGACAACCACTTGAGAAATGGGCTGCAGCTGAAATCAGGAATACTTCTTTTAGTTTACATGCTGAACAAAGCATGATTTGGGGTTACAAGCACTTCTAATATCTTTCTAGTGAAAGATAATTAATTATTGCTTTAAAACAAACAACCTACCTAGCTCTGTTGAGGCTCCTGTTTTATGCATTTTAAACTCCTGTACAGTAAAGTATTTTGGTATATAACTACGATTAGTTGAGTACTCTGCTATCTCACTGACCAATGACTTTCCCTTTTATCTTCTGCAAACACCAGCCTGAATCTCTATTCACTCTCATAGAGGTCATTAGTGTCTCTCATACAGGTTCAGGCTCATGTCAGACTTCTTGCTGACAAATGAAATTATTTTTGTTTTCAGTATATCATTTCCCTATTTCTTACAACATGGTTTCAATATAGGAATGAAAGAAAGGGCTGGGACTTGCCTTGTTTTTATCCTAGGCCTTAATTTCTTGTTCTCTAGTGAGATGGTCTACATTTCTACTCATAGGAGGGGTAAAGAAATGGTGATATGTATTTACTTTTAAAATGAGTTTCAGCTGTTAAGGATAGTAGATCAGTCCTGTTCAGCTTGTTGAAAAAAAATTTCAAATTAGTTACATTAATACAATAGAAAAGAAAGTGATGCTGAACAAATAGGAAAGCTTTTTTTTTTCCTCTTCTCTGTAAAGGCTGGGACAGGTGGGACAGTGGTGAAATATGTTATACAATTAGAGTTCTTTTTATTTTCAGATCAGTTTTAGCTGTAAATGCAGGCTATTCTGAAAGTATTGCACAATATAAATGAATGCAAATTTTCCAAGGAATAGCTTTAAAATTTCAAATTTTATAATTAAGATATTTAAATCCATTACTATTGTTGGTTTCTACCATAGTATTATCATCCATTAAAAATGCTTTCTGCTTTGAAGTGAGATGTGACATGACTTACTGTCATCTAGGAGCAGGTAAAGTAGGTATATAAGCCATTTCAATAATTGTTAAATATGTTGGAAGTGTTTAATTGCAGTGCCATTAAATTATCATTCCAATGCATTTGGAAAGCTTAATTTGAGTGTTACTAGTGAACAACACTGCAAGTGAAAAACAACTGAGAGTGACAAATGAATAAAGTGATGTTTGTAACTGGAACAATAATTGTAATGGGTTTAAATTCTATTATTTAGGGGGTTTTTGTTTCTTTGTAGTCTGGGCAATTATTGACTATTTCTTAAAAATCAGAGGTTTTATTCCCCCTCTGTGTTTTTGAAATGACAAGAAAAAAAAGAAGGTCCAAGGCAATGTTTTGTTTGCAGCTGCAATCTCTTAACTAAATACAAATGAAGACAGTGGGAGGCTTTAAGTTGAAATGGCCACTGTGTAAAAACTGTATGCTAGCTCTAATGTGCAGACCTCAAGGCTGTCATGGACTAGGTCTGCAGGCAGAAAAGAAAAGGACTGGCATAACAGCACTGTTGAAACTCCTGTCTTTTAGACACTTGCTGCTTGGAGTTATGCTGAAATAATGGCCAGGTGCTTGGGCTCACTGCACAATATATGAAAAAATTAAAAAGAGCTGCTGAAATTTCAAGCCCCTAAAGAGAGAACTAACTACATTTAATCAATAGGGCAATACTGAGAATGAAGCGTTTTGAATCCCACATTCTCCAGGGATTCAGTGAATTCTTCAGTTTTATCAGTTTCCTTCAGGATCCATAATCTACAGGGGTTTACTGGAAGCTGGCATTTTGATCTTTATTCTGTGTTATTCTCAGCCTAGTGGTGTTAAGGCTGTGACAGACATGGCTCCTTTGTAGATTACTGCTCCTTCTAGGCTTCATTTGGACTGTAGTTTTGGGTTGCAGTTGTACACATCTGTGCTCTGCCCATCTGCCACTAGGTAACTGAGAGTGCATTCATTTTAGCCAGGATGGGACAGGATTACCGTTGTCTTCATCCAGGGCTGCAGTCTCAAACCTAACAAGTCAGTCATCTCAAGCCTTTACTGTCCTTGAAATTATTTCCATGACGATGGAGTAGAAATGGTACTAGTGAGTGTCTCTCAGAGGACATCCAAACCAACCTCCAACTTCCATGGTATTTCAGAATCTTGTATGCCATTTTTTTGGTAATATTTATCTAGTTTACGCTTCCTTAGACCTGAAAGAAAGAAGAAAGTGATGCTTCTTTAAATAAGTCTGATCTTCCTGGAGTCTAAAGTGTATTTTCTGAGTTAGATATATTCTGTCCAGCCCATTCTAACACTTGAAACTCAGTTAGGCAATCATAAAAATCTGAACTCTGAAGGTTGAATAACTGCATTGGATTATCTTTGCTCATTTAGTCCAAATGAGTGCGGACAAGGGTCTGTAACAGCTGGGTGGTATTCCTCCTGTTGATAAAGAATTTAATAGGTCTGTTTAACTTAATCCTGCTTTGCTAGGATATTAGGGAAAAGATTTTCAAAGTTTATGATGTGTTCATCCATGATAAAATCCACATGGACAAGGAGGAGGACTCAGGAAGCTTGCAGGGCTCCTCCTAGAGCTCACAGGGATTGGCCTTGCAACCCAGTTAATTCCTGAGAGACTTGCAATGAAAAGAAGATAAAACCTCTGGGTGTTGCCTCCCTGCTATGCTGGGTAGCACAGCTTCCCTTGGAAACTAGTCTGACATTGATTCCCCTTGCTCCTCTGATACATGCTCTCATAAAGGGCATAGAGCACAGAATGGGTGTTCATGCCGTCTTGAGTAGGATTAACTACAAAATTTATAGTCCTTATTTATAGGTGGATTTTTTTTCTTATTTACATTTTACTCTTTGTCCATGGCAGTGGCATTTAGTGACTGAATTAGACACAGAAAAATATTCAGGCAGACACAGTTTACTCTCATTTCTGGCATGTATCTTATTTTGGAGTAATCCAGAGGGGGGGAGAGAAGGGATGGCTATAAAGATGATATTTAAGAGGAATGAACGTGCTTGCATACTTCCAAACCCAAGATTTTGTCTCATCTTGCCACCTCTGATACTACATTCAATGTCAGAAATTAAAAATACATTAAAGCATAACCCATTTAACTATTGATAAACTGATGCCAAAGCTCTTTCAGAAACCTAAACGACCACTTTTCATATCATGATATATGATGTTGCACTGTTTTCAAGATCCTTTGTGTATTTAAAGAGGAATTATTTTAAAATATCACTTCACCTTTTTTAAACCTAGCATATGATTTTCATCTAGATATTAAAAGATTCTCAGAGTTTTCCAAAAGACTAGCATTGCCAAAATATACTTCTCCTGACTTTCCCCCTGGTATTGACACAGCTGCGTTAATGAAGCTACTGGAGTTGCCATGTAATTGAACACTGGATATACATCTGGGATTTTTCCAGTTTCTCCAGTTGTGCTACTTAAGATGCTGCTCTGGCTGAATTTAGAAAACAGTAATTAGTAGAAGAGATGGTCCCTTTCCCTTTTTTTCTTTTCAAGTGGTTGTGACATTTTTTGATACCTAACTTTTCTTTTTCTTCTCTAATTGTGCTAAACATAACAAAACAATGGGGCAGTTATTGTCACTGCTTCCAGTAGGGAACAAAAATACCTGCACACTATGGCAACCTATTCTTTTTCCTGCTGTCAAGTATAAGAGAGATGCCTTGTTCAGGATGATTTAAAGGCAAAAGCTAAGAATATTTTTCTGTGTAATTACCATTAGATAAATAAGGACAGTATTAAAAACAAACAAAGAAACCAGCCCTCATATCCTGGCATGATAATAAATCACACACTTAACCTGAACAGTGTGTGTTTCACCTTTCACACTATGCTAGATTGACTTCTAAACAAGTCATTTGTTTAATTTCCTTCAGAACAGACTCAACAATGCACTTACAGGCCACTTTATGCATGCAAAGATCTCCTAGCTCAGCTGAGAGCTTAAAAAACTTACTGTACCATGCTAAATCCAAAATAAACTGTCCCCGGCTAAGTGGCTGCAGCTCAAATGCAGACCTCTGGTTTAGATTCTGGTAATGCTGTTTCGTTAATCAGTTTGCTTCTGCCGGTAAAGTTTCAGTTAAAGAACATTTATCTCTGGGATGAAGGAAAGGAAAAGCCATCAAGGCTGCTACATCTTTACCTAAAATAAAGACAGATGTGTCAACCACAGACTAAGTATGTTTTGTATGAATAGAGGAACATGTCGTTCCCTTAGCCTTGTCCTCAGTAGTAGGAGACATCTATGTCACTTTCAGTTGAGGGAAATGCCTGTGATATTAAGGAATGCTGAAAGTACTCACTTTGGCTCTTCTGATCCCTCTAAAAAATGAAGTTGGAGAGAGCTTGAAAGTAAAACATTCTGCCACAAGGTATTCTTTAGTTTATGAAAATGTGTTTTGCTGAATTACTGTTATTATGGGGATAGGGGTGGCCCTAAGAAAAATCTCCTCTTGAATTTTAGAAGTTTACATTTTGCTTCTTTAGCAGCTCCTGAGTGCCTTAGGATATATAGTACTGTACGGTGTCTTCCTACAAAGGGCCTTTTGTGTTGTGCAAAGTTGAGGTAAGCATGAAAGAGCCTCTGCTCGCTTTTGAGCTCTGTGGCTCTGGACGATGTATATAAATCAAGGCAATTACAGATGGAAAGGCTGCCGGACTGTTTCCTGAAGGTTTTCAGAGTTGGGAGGGAGGGTGAGTTTGACTTTAGATAGCTCAAGTATTGGGGAACCCACCACTACTTCTGAAGAATGTACTCCATAAAACTCATTGGTAGGAATTCTTCCCAGAGTATTCAACCTAATATTTCCCCCATCAGTTTCATCATGTACTCAAGCTGAAGCTCTTTTACTGTTAAAAAACCAAATCTTCCTATTCCTTCATGTGTGTATCCTTGAACTACTAGTAAGAACTTTTCTCATATTAAAAAACCATCTTTCAAAATGTTAAATCGCTTAGGGACATGGTTTAATGGTTTAGTGGGCATGGTGGTGTTGGGTTGACGGTTGGACTCAATGATCTTAGAGGTCTTTTCCAACCTTAATGATTCCATGATTCTATGATTCTATGATCTTTCAAACCACTCCAGATACAACTCTAAGTATCTTCCTGTTTATGGAGGAGAGTCCACTCATCCAGTCATAAAAAGCCTGCAGAGGTCCAGATGGAGCCTAATTTACTGTTACCATTCCTGTTCCTGATGAGAGGCTACATTGCCAGCCCAGGATGAGGAACTACAGCTACAGAGACTGCACAACCATGGTTTTAAGATTGATAGAATTACAGTATTATATGTCAATGTTTAATATAACTAGTTCCCACTTCTTACTGCATGAATGTAGCTCATTGCTGGAGCAGAACTGAAAGAGTGGGATTTCCTCAGGACTCAACCATATGACTTCTGTATATAAGATTTTGAAAATTAGATGTTAATAATTGACATTACCTACTGAAAGAGAAGAAAATAAAAAATAATTTGGTAAAATAAGTTTTGATATAGATTTATATGTATAAAACCCAATGTATTAAGAATGACTGTTATGAGGTAGGAGATAGTAACCCTGCTCATTACCTTCAAACACAGCATGCCTTACATGGCCAAATAACCTCACCCTAGGTCCAGATCCCCTGATTGTCCAAACAGCAGGTATGGTACAGTGACTTGTTTCTAAACTCTTTCAGATTGAAATGTTCCTCTGAGATGAAAGCTGGGTGTGGACGAGGGGGCAGCTAACTCCAGGGACCACTCCTTCCAAAACCATACAGCATGCGAGGACCACAAAGAAGACCTGGGCCAGGTGGTGTGCAGGGGCTCTGATAAAGGTGGGTTAACCCTGATGTGTGTGGATGTAGCCAGTTTATGCCATCTTTCCTGGGGACCAGAAACTGTTCCAGGAGGAGAGTGACTTCAGCAGCCATGTAGTCATACACTCAGATTTTTTTTTTTAGTGTTACCTTCATTTTTAAAGAAGGTTTCCATACAATGCTTATACTAGTGTCCATGGCATCCTCTACTGTCTCTCATCCTCTACATCTTCCTTCAGAAAGAATTCCTCAGCCTTCACAGAGTGGTCCTGACGTGTACTGCCTGATACCCAGTTTTTACATTCAAAGACAGCTGCATACAAGCGACACAGAAGTCTGTCGGCTTTCTCTTCATGGGGGTAGCAGCTCTCATGGCAGATATATCACATTCCTGCATCTATCAGCTGCTGAGCTATTGTTTCTATCTGTAAACATTTATATCTGATTGGCAGTGGTGTGCCTACGGCTGGAGATCTTTTCACACAGTTTCAGAAGCAATGCCTGATTACGTGCAATTACTGCTGGGTTTGAGCCCCTGAGCCTTTGTAGCTGAACTGCCTTATTTCTACAGAGCATGTGGGAACATCTGAATTTAAATCTGTTTTCCTTTCACACTACATCTATCCCTTTCCCATGTTCAATTTTATTTTTTTTTTTTTTACTTTAAAAATATGTGAATTATAACCACAGACTACAAATAGGGGTGATGCTATACTACAGAGGACAGTATGAAGAGAATGGCTGACACATGAACTTTACAGTTTTGGTATGGCATCAGCCACCATTTCTCAGACTTTCTGGAGGGGCAGTGCCTCCCTTTAATTCATCTGATTTCATGAGACTCCTCCAGCCCCTTTCCCAGGGCCCTGAGCACATTCCACGCTCTTGGGGATCTGGCTGCTGCGGCACAGGGTTCACACAGAAAGAGCACAACAGCCATGTTGCAGCCAGGCCTGATCCTGACCCCACCTGTGGGCCCACAGCCTGGCCCAGGCTCTACCCAGCCCTGTCCCCACTGGGGTGCCAGATGCCCGGGGCAGGGGCTGCCCCCGGCTGCCCTACTCCTGGCTAGGGTGGTGGGATGGGCCCTGGCTGCCAGGCCCAGCCCTGCCGGACCCATCATGGGGAGACCCTGCCACCCCTGGTTCCCAGCCCCCAGAGAACTGCCAGCCCATGTGGTGCCCAGACAGATTGCAGAGGGGGGTATGTTTCTTCCATCCTTCCCAATACTTAGGGATTCCTTACCCCAGCCCTAAGGGCTGCCTGCAAGCTCCAGTCAAGTTCCAGCTCCTGCATCTACAGTGGAGGGAGCCCCCTCGACCCAGGTGCTGCATCCCAAACTTGTGGTACACACCTTTTATGAGGAGTACTCCTGTGCTTTTGTCTCCTTTAGGAGAGGAGGATTCCATGGCTGCATCTGCTGACAGGATGCTTTGCTTACTCAGAGGAGCGTGCTCGGAGCCAGGACTGAAGACAGGCAGTTCTGCAGGGGGAGAAATTTGAGTAATCACTTCTCCTTTACAGCATATGCATTGGCCTTCTCTCAACGCAATATCAAGTGACTGAAATTGGACAGAAATATGCTCAAGGCTTTTGTCCAGAAAAGCTTTGAAATCCTTACTGCCATAGCAGATGGGATTTGTAGGCACATTGACCGGAGCAACCGAAAAGAGCAATGTGGATAGCTAAAGTTGAATTTTAGGTATACCCTGGGTTTGAGACCACAAGTTCAGGACTGTTGACCACAAGTTGTACGGGGTTCTGCAGCTATCTCCGCTGTCCAGGTTTTGTCATGTTCTACTTTGATGTCTTTGTCAAAGCTCCATTTTATAGGCTAAAACAACCTCTGGTGGTCTGCATGCCTTCTACAGAAGAGGAAAGCAATGTAACAATAGGCATTTTTCTTGTATCTGATTTCTCAGCTCTGGGCTCTACTGTGGAAGAAGCCCTGCTTGAGGCTGGGTGCTACATCCAATGTGAGCTGCACACACTGTCGGTGCAATCATTTATGTACCATCAGTATATTTTCTCCTTTCCAAGGCATGGCTACAGCCATGGGGAAGGAAGGGAGATTCATCCTGGGTTGTTTTGCTTTCTCTAGTCCTGCTCCATTTCACCTGTTGACCTATGGCTAGAGCTCACTGGATATCTTAAATTCTAAGGAGCATTCTACCTACAACCTCATCAGTGCATGTCATATCTACTGGTCCATGGTGTAAGGGCTTTCTTAGTTGGAATTTGGCAATTGTGAATATGACATCGTCACGCCACCCTGTGATCTGTGCTGTAACTAGCTATTTCCTAGCAATAGGAAGCATCCTACTGTGACTTTTAACCTGCAGCAACTGACTGGGGAAATCTTACTGGCCTCATTATTTTGTGAATGAGTGAGGGGGTGAACTGTAGACGTTGGGAAATGCTAGCGTGCACTGCCACCCAGGAGCTGTATTCAGGAAAATGTGATCATTTTCAATAAGGCCTTCAATAAGACAGGAAAAATAATTTGTCATTTATGCCACCTACATGCAGCAAAAAGGTGAGATGTGGTTTGATGCGTAGAGATGTCACTGAGTCATCCTATTGCACATATAATCATGAGTCGTGATGTCACAAATAAGATGGAATAAAATAACAGCTTGACCTGAATGTTTATATATTCGACATACCAATTGGAAATTAAGGAAAGCTGCTATGGCTTTGCTCAATTAATGTTTTTTATTCTTCCCCTCCATTTGGCAAATTCTCCTTTTGCCCCACATCTAGCTAGCCACAAAGTTATGCTATTTCCTACTTGGGGTCAAGCTGCAATGTTTCTGCATCTATTCCACAAGGTAATCAGCCAGAGGGTTCAAATAAGTAGCACTACCAGTCAGGGGACTGTTTTGAAACACCATCTCCCAAAAAAGGGGAGTAGAAAGAATAATCCTTTTAAGCAGAATATGGGATTTGCATTAAGTGAACAGGGAAAACTTCCTCAGATGCTACAGGCCCTGAACATCCACTGCCTCAGCCCACTTACCACCTACTACTTTACCCATGAAAAGCAAGCTTATGCTTCAGCTTTTTACCTTCCTGTCATAAAGCATGAGTGTAAAAATGATGACTTGCAGATAGGACTCCCCCTGAGAGCAAGCAATCTGCACAGCCTCCATGCTCTGATGGTTTTAAAAAGAAAAAAGTGCTTGCAAGCAAAGTCAGGTACCATTCCTCTGCTCCTAGGAGAGCAGTGTTGCACTAAGAATACCAAGAAAATGGCACTTCTTTGAATAAGAATGCAAGAACAGGTGCACTGGGTCAAACCAAACCTTCACCTAACTCAGCATCCAACTGTGTCCAAAAATGGAGATGAGGGAAGACTGTGATGCATGCAGTATTCAAAACCTGACTGAATATGGCCCTGAGAAGCCTGATCTAACTTTGAAGTTGGCCTTGCTTTGAGTAGGAATTCAGCCTGGATAACCTCCAGAAGGCCCTTTTAACCTAAATTATTCCATAACTCCAATCAAAGAAGTCTTTTCTATTACTAAACTGAATATGACCACAGCCCCTAACAATTTACAGCTCCTGCTATAACTGTAGGAAGTACCACCTCCTGTACTTCATTGGAAGAGCAAATCCCCATTGTCTTACACACTGTTATACAGTCCAATACTACAGCTTTATTTTAGTTTTGTGTACCAAATACTGAAACATGTCCCCAAATAATTATTAATTCAAACTAAATATCATATTGGCCACCATTACAAAGGAGATGTTTCATAGAATTAAAACCACATTTCTTCTATGAGGTCTTACTTTAAATAGTGAAATAGCCTCTTGGGATTTTTTTCAATCATGCTGCTGCAGTGAAAGATTAATTTGGCCCGAGACAAATACCTTTGTCTTTTACTGCTCAGTCTTTAATATAAAATTCTAAGTTGTATCTGTGTGAATCAAATCTCTGTTCTTGACGGCTTTGCTACATCCGCCTTTTTTAGCATGGGTTTGGCACACTTGAGCGGAATGAAGCTGAAAAGTAGGTGGTCTTTAATCTTTTAAAATATGTGTTTATTGCCTTTGCAATAGAAATACAGAATCACCTGAAACTGGTGACTGAAATTCATCATTTGAAAAGCCACAGGCTTTGCATTTCCCATTCAACAGCCATCTTCTGATGCATCTTGAAAGGAGTACAGTGAATGTGTTCAGCAAAAATATAACTAAATTTCTTCCTTCCTGAAATGACCAGAAAGTAATAAAATGGTGGGGTATATGGAGGGAAAGGACAGGCAGTTTCCGGAAGCATTTCCCCAGGCAAAACAGCCTGCTAAAAAGCTGATGACCAAAAAGCTGTGTCTGGGACCACTGAGAAGCAGAGCTCACTCTGCAAGGGGCTCCTTGGGCTTTTGTCAGACGTATTAGTGGTTTTGCAGAGCTCCTCAGAGGTACACAGCGTTTAAATAACTGAGCAGCTGTGCTTGTTAGAAGGGGAGAGGAGCAAGCATGCAGCAGTGTTGAAGACCAGAGCTAATGGTTGCGTTGTCCACACGGAACAGAGTTTTCCAACCAGCTGTGCAGGGGAAGTGTCCCACTGCCTTTGCTTGCCTACACAGGAACAATGCTGCTGCTCCCATTAACCCTAGCAGGGGGCTGGCCACAGACTTCATGATTCTGTAATATTGGAAATATTACTTGAAGAGCCGGTGGGAAGAAATGCAGCAAATCTCCTCCCACTGCAGGAGATGCTGTAATTGAAAGCTTATAACCAGCTCTCCTTCAAGACCTTCACCTCCCTCCATGAACAGAATTGACTCAGAAATAAATATTCGTCTCTGCTTTGAATACCTAGTCAAGGCTCATCCTTTGAACTTCTTACTCAAATTCAGGTAAAGAAACTCACAAGGCATGTCCAGCTGAATGCTTGATAGACCACATAAAGTTGTGTGAAAACCACTTCAGCAGTGAAACCAAAATATTTGCGGGGGGTGGGGGGGGAGGGGAATGGGCTTGATCCAAACAAATATTTATTATTCTTTGTTTGTCTGACTGAAATAAAAAACAAATAATTAAGCACTGTCATTAATTTTCTTTTTTGAAGAACTGTTTCTTAACCTGAAAGAAAATGTTGCATTAACAACTGCTTTTAAGAAATGAAAAGGAAGCAAAAGCTGAAGTTTGTGAATTAAAAAGAGGGTTTTTTTTGTTGTTGTTGTTTTTAATCCATTTAATATATAACCATGTGTTCCCAGTTGCTTAGCCTGGGAAAGGAGATCTGAACTTGTGGCTTGGAAGATTTGAGGAGGGTCACCACATACTCGATCAAAACAGGATTTTGACATGGTCTTCCTTCAAATTCCCCAGCTGGAATCAGAGCTCACTGTCTTTCAATAATTGTTTGCACATTTTATTAAAAATGTCAAAGAGAAAAAAGAACGAGATTTGCATGGTTAGGAACTCCAAGGTAACAGGCTCGAAGTCATATCCCCTTCTTGCAATATGAATATGACCCAAGGTCTCCCATCTTTCCTCAAGAGTCCCTCTATCACTTGTTCTCCAATCTGTTTTACTGGAATTATTTGAATACTTCCCTTTTTTCCAGGAAAAATCTGAATTTGCAAATATTTGGAAGAACCTAAGCACATTCTTTAATAAATTAACTAATTGACAAAAATATTTTGCCTGGCCCTAAGCAGGAGTAACATAATATGATCAATTTTGTTTTAATAAAACTCTATTTGAACTGGTCATAAGCTACAGGCAGCACTTGACTGTGAACTTTTACTCTATTTTGTCTTGTATAAATTGAATGCTGAAATACTAATGACTTCTGTGAAACCTTTGTGCAGCAACTGACAGTGCTACAGAAAGAAACACCATGTAACAAATTTTGACCTCAGGACTGTCTTTGAATTGTGTTTTCACTAGCTTTAGAGATACCAGGACATTACGGCGCTGCTGAGAGAAAGAACTCTATGTTACAGTTGCATCAAATCACGGTCAAAACTTATACAAAAGCAGATGTTTTTTTCTTTGTCTTGTTCAATTCTGTCTTTGTGATCATCTTCTTTGTACTCTTTGGTTTCCTCCTCGAGCTTAGAAGACAGCTTTTCTATTCCTTTGTTAAAGTAAGGTTGGAGTAACAAGGGAGCTCTTGTTTCATCTAAAATATCATTATTTGTGAGATTTCAGGAACCAGTAGAATGTTTGTGACTATTTTGTGAATACAGAATCCAGAATTTCAGCATTAAATTTTTGCTCCAAATTGTGCCTCAGCCATTTATTGTTCACAACATTGTACCTCAAGTGTAGGTGTCCCCCAATGGGGAAATCATGCTCATGTGCCATCTTTAGGTGTTTTTGCAAGTTGTGAGTCTCATTCAAAGCCCAGGAAAATAAATGAGGAAATTTTCTGTTTATTTCCAACCCATAAACTGTGGACAGATAGATGAAGCTTTGCTGCAGAGGTGAAACCCTGCCTCTCTTGTAGTCAGTGACAGAACTCTCTTGAACATCTGTGGATGCAGGATTTCCTTCAGATCTTCAATACCCTCTTTGGGATGGTTCAGTTTCATCACCTATGCCTTGTGATTGTACCTGAATGCCATGTTACTCACCTTCCCATCATCAGGATACTAGTATTTTTGCGTCAGAGAATGCAGCTTCATCAAAACCAAAATGTGCCATGAGACTTGGAAATTTTTCCCTGCAAATAGTTCTCCTGGTTTGAAAATGCCTCAACACCCTGATCTCAGATGACAAGAAAATTATTTCTTTTGAATTTAAGACTTAATTTGATCTTATCATAAATATATTTAGTCTTGGTTTTAATATTTAATCTTAATTTCAATTTTTAGTCTTATTTTAAATATTATCTATATGACAATGCTTTGCTGTTATCAACAGCAAGCATGCTGATGCTTTCAAATTGCTTCTTTTATTTACTCTCCCTGGAAATATTAAGGTGTCGCTAACCTCAACATGGTCAGACAGAAATCCCATTTTCAGGCCAGTGCTAGTTTGTGTAAACAACTTTTGAACGAGATCCGAAGAGAAGACTCAAATGTCACAGAACAGGAAGGAGAACAAGGTTATGTGTGTGTTTTGAATTACTATTTTTGTAACGCCTCAATATAATGTGGTGAGCATGTGATAAAGTGTTAGTGCCCTGAGGGCACTAACAGCCCCCCCCCCCCCGGGCCCTGGCCTCTCCCCACCCTGCCCACGGCCCAGGACGCCTTCTCTCAGACCCCTGGGGGCATCAGTCCTGGCCCCAGTGATGCCACAGCAGGGCAGGTCTCCAGCTCCCCACAACCCTGTCCCACAGCCACCGCTGCTGCAGCCCCTGCAGCACTCTGACATAAAGCACAAGACAGGTAAGCGGACAAAAACTTAATGAGAGAGAGAATGAAAACAAATAGCTGACTGCTACCATTTGAAGGAAAGGAGGGAGCAAGAGAAAAATCATGAAGGCTGCATTAGCAACTGCCCATGTTTCTAAGAGAAAGAGAAATAAGCCCTAGGACACTGCTGAATTCACGTTACTAACATCACTCAGTCTACATAATTTTGACTCTGATAAGTAAATAATCAATACTACAATGTAGACATTTACGGACAATAGTCTCCAAAGATATATCACCCGTTAACTGCATTGCTAGCAAAGTATGATTTCCAGACGCTTCTTAAGATATTAAATTTTCAGCAATTCTAATCAGAAAAACTTACTTTAATCTGCTTGGAGAACTTGAATACCCAATCTAATCGGAATGACTATTGCCCATTTTATTTCAAAGTGATTCCAAACTCATACATTTTGCCCATGGGTATTAAATTCAATTTATGGCCCAATTTGTCATCTGAAACATGGAGGGAATAATTGCCTTAAGAGAAAATCAAGGTTTTACTGTTTTTCAATTGGGGCGGTGGGGGTAAAAGTTGCCTCATGATGATTAAAACTTCATGACTAACATGGAACAAATGGCATGAATTAGGGACAGACATCATGCACGGAGCTGTGGGAACATACCAATTCAGAATTTATGGAACATATTCCAGGCCGTGCTTTCTGATAAGGACAAAAAATTCTGTTTGATTTAAGATGCTCAGCCTCTCTAGCACAATTACATGAAGCTCAGAGTTCATTTGTTCACCAAGTCAGAATAAAAATCTGGCGCAACAGAGAACAATGCCTCTAAACCTTTGGCAGAAGAGAGTTTAGCTCACTTTAAAGGCAAACTGTGGTCTCACTAAGTTATTTGCTGCAAAATGTCAAAGAACCACCACACGGAAAACATGACATCAAACACCAGAGAGCAAGCTTTTCACGTTGCCTAGGCAAGATGCACAAGCAAGAGAATATGAAACGTAAAACGCATATGTCTGAATGACAGCAACACTTTGACAACTTGTATTACATAGCAAATATTTGCAAGTGAGGAATGTATTTTAAACAGACAGCTATATTTAAAATTGTCTATATCTTTCCACTTTAAACTTCCCAAAACTTTCACCTGTTGAGGCACATTTCTCCCAGTAGGAGAAAAAAGTTACCATGCAAAGTTGAATGTTTCAACATGTTGATTTTTAAGACTGCTGTTAGGGGAGAATCCATTTCCCCCTTTATTTAAAAAACAAACAAATAAGCAATAACAAGCAAACGCTGACACAATTTGTGCACATCCTTAGCAGGCTGGAGTAGGAAGTTGAAATTCGGCAGGAAGATAGAATTTGGGGAGTGAGAGATGCTTTACAGATTCTCAGGGAAAATTAGTTTCAATTTAGCTGAGTGGTGAGCATTTTAAAAGTACAGTTTATGAATATTTTTAATAACAACACTTTTACAATGGTCTGAGGATGTAAATAGAGCATTTTGCATTGCACAAAGAAATTGAGCCTAGAATTTTGACTCAAGCTAAAAACTAATAAAAGCCACTTTTCATGTAATGCAGTCTTTTAGGACAGAGGTTTTCAATTTCATTATTTTGTGTTGTGGTGATTGTAGGGGATACTACAGTACTGTGTAACAATCTGACTTCATTGCTTGTGGCTTTTGATACAGTCCAAACTTATAGTAAATTACCATTGTGCAATGCAGAGAACAATTGTACGTGACCCTTAGAAGCTGGGTATGGAAAGTAGTGTAAACTCATTCTACTGACTTCCTTGTCAATGGAAAATTGTTCCCTAACGTATATTTGCAAGTGTTTTCACCAGTTTTTCTTTTATACCATTAATGAAGTAGTTTTTAAAAAACTGGCCCCAAGACTAGCCCCTGAATCATTCCTCTGAAAGTCTCTTCAGTTTGATTCACTGCCTTTTAAGGTGGTTTGCCTGGTTTTGGGTCCATGAGACAGCAGCCGTACTTAAACCAAAATCACAGGTTTTCACTTTTGGGAGACATATTATCTAACACTTTTTACACCTGGTGTCAAATCTCAGCTTTAACAACATCAATTAAAAAGCACACATTGATTTCAAGGGAATACAGAAATCACCTCTTTTTTCCAACTATCAGTCGAGTTATGAAAATGTTCTGTTGTGACAACTGAGCTTCTTGATGCAATGTATATCTATCTCCCTTCATTTCACTCAGAAAAAGGCACTGGTTATAGTAGTTTTGCCATCGCAATACTTACTGCATTCCAGCAGCTCTTCTATTTTTTACAAGATAACAATTATTTCAAGGGATTAATCTTTAAAACCAAAGGCTACACAGTAAGTGGGATTTTATTAGAAACTCTCTTAGATATTGCTAAGTGTTTTCTTCATTTTTGCCCTGGCATTTGGCATTTGGCCACCCGGTTCCCCTGCCACAAGTTACTGTCTTTGTCTATGTATTTTCTGATCACAGGTTTGCCTAGGCCCCAGGATTGCAAATGTTAATGCAGGAAATTAGTTCCAATGATTTCAGTGGAACTTCTTGCACTAAGCAAGTACACATATGTATATGTATTCAGAGAACTGAGGTGTTTATCTCTGAAGTTTTCAAGACAAACTTGTTCACTGCTTGGCCCTCAAAAATTCATACTCAGATCTTTCTGCAATAATTTTTACCAACCTTTCTAATTTCTCAGGAATATTTTATAGCCTGAAAATTATTTCCTTCAGGTTGTTTAGGTTTACTTTTTTTTTGTAAGCTACCAAAATATGGTGAAGGTCATGTGGTAAGTCACTGGTACATTTGTGACTGAGCTACATGTCACATGGAAAAAAGGCATGAGAAGGACAAAGTAAGATTGAATTCAAGAAAGCTCATAAGGAGAGGCAGAAAGAGATTGATACAAGCTGTTGCTTCTTGAATTCTGAATTGGTTCATCTGTGTAGCCCGAAGCATTGGAATGAGGTAAAGGAATATTTGGAAAGTTCACATAACTTATTTAAAGTTAAAAATAACTAGTAATGTTAGAAATTAACTGTTTCTTTACACAGACACATCATGCGAGTGGCTTCTGTGTGGAAATAAATGTGCTGCTTTGAGGGGAAAATAAGAAATTGATGCGAATCTGATTCAGTAAAGTCAGAGTTCAGATATGCATAGAGTTACTAACTGACTGATTTTCTGAAATGCTGCAGTGGGTGAATTTCAGAGATATTTATTTTCAAATTGAGTTGTCAGTGCACTGCCTATTCATAAAACCAACTCTGCAGTAATATCAGCTCATCACAAAATAAGCTGACAGCCTGTACCATATTTTTATAGTGAATCATTTAAACCATGAATCATTCATAGCTTCACACAGGTGCTGAAAATAGTGAAAAACCTGCTGTCATGCTAGACAAGCCTGGCACATGCTTGCCACAAGTGATGGGTTCTTCCTTGCAGAACAGATCAGTTTTTAATCCTATTAGGAAGGAAGAAAGATCAAGGAAGGAAAACAGAAAAGGGCTCTGTTCTCCATCCCTTCCTTTTCCCCTTTCCTCCCCTCCATTTTTAATGATATTATTTTGCCCATTCAAAATTAAAAATGGAGGAAAAATATTTTGATTCTCTATTGCATTTGTTACTGCTTTTGTTCCATTGACAGGCAGATATAATCCATGTTGTTCCAAAAGGAGCAAGTCCTGATACGGCAAACATGTCAGAGTCCTTGTTCTGAATCACCTCCAGAATATGTCATTCTGTTGACATATGTATTTGTAGATCATTAGCTGCATGCACCAAAATAATCGAAGGGATCCAGGCATTAGTACAAAAGACAGCAGAGAATGATAGGCTAGCATTATAGCTTCTGCAAAATGTGCAGAAAGCCTGTCATGGGGCAGTCTGCAGATTGCCTTATTCCCTGCCTTGAATAAGAGTAGAGAAACAGATTGCAAAGGAAAATTAAAATACCCATCTGAACTGACCTGCAAAAGACTGAAGAATGGGCCTGGTTAGCATACGCTGCATTAGGTGGCTGGTGATGTTCTGGGAATCACTGGTTCCATGTCAGCACATCTGTAAAACGAGTTAATGAGCAGGGAGACAGGATGTAGCCATTTCACACATGATTAGGCAGGCTCTCCTTGTAGAGGAGCGCTCCCACATCCCTGGGGACCTGTTCTGCCTGCCAGTTTGCCTGCCAATCTGTGGCTGGCTCAGACAGACATATAAGTCAAAAGACGAAATGTTTTAGGCCCACCTTATGCCATCAAGGGGTAAGAATTTGTGATAAGCACTGCAGGACTTAACTCTTAGGCGCTTAACTCTCAAGTGCTTTGGGATCTGGCAAAATGCTCCTCAGTACCTATGCATTGCAGAAGAGTTATTTGCCTAAAGCAGTCCCCTGAGTACAGGCGTGAGCAGACAGGGCCAATAGCAAATGTGGAGGAGAAGATCACTCTCTTACACTGTATTCCTCTTCAGGAATCACCCAATTTGGGATTCACAGCCTTGAACCTCTGTTGGAGCCAGGTGCCTATGCCAAAACACTGAAGCAAGCTGTGGGATTCCTCTCTCTCCTTCTGTCCAGCTTGTCAGCAGTGCACACCCTCACCGAGCTCTTGTGGGACACACAGATTCATTTCCAGCTATCTCATCACAAGGTATAGGGACCCTTAAGCCTCAAGGTATAAGGAATAAGTAGGGCTGCTCCCAGCCCCTCATGTTAAAGCTGTTCCAGTTTACTTGGTATAGTTAATTATTTATGCATCCAGGAGAAAGGAAGTGGAAAGAAAAAGAGGGAGTGACAGCATGGGTCCTCTTAGCTCAGAATAATATTGAGTAATATTGACCAATATTACCAGTATTGACCAGAATATTTTGAATTGCCCATTAAAAATGAAAAGCCTAAGAAAGCTTGTGTTTCCTTTTTGCTAGTTGGTGGAGACATGGCACCCCAGGAACAATTGACCAGGGGCAGACCTGGGGCCCAGTCACTGTGTTAATTGCTAATATGTTTAATCCTATATTAATATAAGAAGGGGTGGAACTGAACCTTTAACGCTTGAAAGAATGGTCTTCCATGAATGGTGATGAAAAGGGAACTATCACCCACCACCAAATGTTTTGTGTTGACTCGCTCCATAAGGCATCTTCTGAGAATGTGTCCTGCCTTGGACCATAAAAGACAAGGCAGGTCAAGAAAACCCTAAACTGTCAATCCAGAGTAGATATATGAAGGAGCTATCGAGCCACTCAGCTCTAGCAAGAATAAGGAATTTCAAGGATACCAAGAACTAACAGAACTTTGCTGGAAAAAAAAGCCAGTAGGTGTCTGTGGTCTTTTGGAGTCCCTGAAGTTAGACAGCAGCTGAATTTCTAAGATCTGAATGTTGGACTTCAAAGTCTGAAGGCTTTAATGATCTAAAATGTTAATTAGCGCATCTGTGTATCTGAATGGAAATGGCCTCCTGGCCAAAAATCTGATTTTGGAAATGGTTTGTATTTGAAAATGGCTTATATCCCAATCATTATCATTGTAAAGAACAGTTAAATAGGTTTCTGTGTATAATTAGCATTACATTTGCCAAGAACATCTTCTATTATTACTGATAACATTTTAAAGGTCCTCGTTTAAATTCCAGCCATATGTCTTAACTTGGTAATGAATTCCATGGTGAAGAAATATTGATTTTGGATTGCTTTAACTTATATTGTTGCCCTCTTTTACTTGAGTAATATGAGCTGCCTCATTCAGATATGTTTAGTTGTTTGCTTGGCTTTTTAATGTGTCCTTATTCTACATAATCTGAATCCTGATATAGTACTAAACATCATTCTTGAAATTCTCTGGAATCGCTCCCTAGTAGCAATTAGAAGTTTTCTCCAACAGTAAAAAATGAGCAATTTTCCCCAAAGATAGGCACATCAGTGTTCAAATCATTGTATATTATACCTGGCCTTTTCCTAGCAGAGTAAGCAGTCTAAGTGATCTCATTATCTAGCAGATTTGGGACCTTGGTTGATGTCAGTGTGAACTGATCAAAGAGAATTAGGAAGGACAGGCTGGGAAGGCAATGAGGGAGAGTTGCTCTTTGCAGGAGAGAGCAGCAGGACTGCCTGGAACTCTGCCTAGGAATGGACGGTGAGCCTGCTGAGAGCTCATGGGTTGAAATTAGAAGGAAGACAACCTGAGTGACATTGTTGTGGGTTTCTCCTGCAGACACCCTGATCAGGAAGAACTAGATGAAACCTTGTTTAGACAACTGGAAGAAGCTTCATGTTCACAGGCCTTTGTTTTCATGGGGTACTTTAACCACCTCAGTATCTGCCATTAGGTTTCTGGAGTGCATTGATAACAACATCTTAACACAGATGATCAAGAAGCCAATGAGGGGACGTGCTCTGCTGGACCTAATACTTACAAAGAAGGAAGAATCAGTTGGGGATGTGAAGGCTGGGGGCCACTGTGGCTGCAGTGACCATGCGATAGTGGAGATCAGTATACTGAGAGAAGGGAACAAGGCAAATAGCAAAACAACAATAGCAGAACAAGCAGGCTTAGCCTATTCAGGGACCTGCTTGGAAGAATCCCATGGGACACAGTCCTGGAGGGAGGACGGGTCCAGGTGAGCTGATTGTTTATCACGGATCACCTCCTTTAAGCTCAAGAATGGTCCATCCTGATGAGAAGAAATCAAAAGTAGCAGGAGGCCTGAATGAATGAGCAAGGAGCTCCTGACTAAACTCAGATATGAAAAACAAACACACAAGAGGTGGAAGCAAGATCAGGCCACTTAAGAAGAATATACAGACACTGTCTGAGTGTGCAGGGACGGGTTTTCAAAAGCCTTAGTCTTTACTGGTAAGATTTACCTTCAGGAATTCCAGGTCCCTGAGACCAGTGGAAAAGTCTGGAGCAAGGAAGACTTACCCTTGGTGGAGGAGGATCAGATTAGGGAACACTGAAACAAACTGAACATACACAAGACCATGGGACCTGAGGTGATACACACATAGTTGGTGGATGTCAAGGCAAGGCCGCTCTCGATTATCTTTGAAAGATCCTAGCTGTCAGGAGAGGTTCCCTAGGACTGGAAGAAAGCAAATGTCACTCCTATCTTCAAAAAGGGAAAGAAGGAGGATCTGGGGAATTACAGGCCAGCCATCCTCACTTGGGTCTGTGGAAGGTGACAGAGCAAAAAATTCAGAAAAACATTTCCACACATATTAAGGACAAGGGTGGTTGGGAGGGGTCAGCGTGGATTTACAAAGGGGAAAACATGCCTGACCAACTTGGCAGCCTGCTATGATGAGATGACTGAGGAAGAGGGGATGGGTGAGTCCAGTAGCAGTCACCTTTGGATCTTCACCTGTTTTGTGTGAGTACCAAAGAGCTGCACATAAGTTGCCAAGAAAAAGATTTCCCACATTTTTATGCATACATGACTTACTAGCTCTTGTACAATTGCAGTATCTTGGGTGTCTCAGTGTATGCAGGGTCAGCAATATTTTGTTTTACCTGTCTCCCCAAACAAGGACAAAGGGAAAACTCTTTCATGGCTGCCACTGAGATGCAATTACCTCGAATCCAAGAGATATGTATCCCTTGGCTATACCCTGCAGATAGCCAGTTCGCTTGCATTACCCCAGACTAGAAAGAGGGTAGAAGAAAACTGAGAAAGCGTAAATAAAAAAAAACAGGTACTAATGCTGCATTTAAGAAACACTGTATATAAGATACTCTAGGAATTAGGGGGATCTTTGAGAAACATGAGAATCTTGGGTGAGTCAGAACAGCAAGCGCACACTTTTCTCCACCTGAGTCTTAAATGGGGGACCAGTCAGCAAAGAAGGAATCCACTGAGACAGGAAAGCAAAAAAGTGTGCTTTATTGAAAAAGTCACTTGGGAAAATTCTTGGCTTCTTGGAAGTGTCTGGTGTAATTTTCAAATGAAATTGAGGATGTCGAGGAGAGGAAACGTGTGCTGACATCTATTATCTTGAATAGACTTCCGCAGTTCCTATCCCGGCTCCAGTAGACTGAAGGTCTTTTTGGAATTCACACAAAAGCTGTCCATCTGTTGGCTTCAAGCATCAGTAGTCTCTGAGCAATGAATTACAGACCTAGATAGCATAGAAAGCTGAAGGGAACATTTAGATTAATGAGAAATTTCTAGTTGTGGAAGGAAGGAATATCTTCCTTAGACCAGCAGTAGTCTAAGGTGGAGGGAGCCCATAGATTCTGTGCCCTTGAAGTTTTTGAAAAACTAAAGAAAACAACAGTGCTTCTGTGTGAACCGACCAAAGCAAGCTGCAGAATTCGAACACTGTACAGAGAGCGTCTCTACCACAGTCAATGATGTAATGCATTCCTCCATTTATATTGGAAAAGCAATCGGTTGATTTAGTTCATGAAAGCACATTATGCCTGAGCTCATACCCCAGAAGATTCTTATTCCGGGAAATGAAGAATTGTATTGTAATCTAGTTATTCTTTACTTTCACACTGTCAGGAAGTCTTGTGGAAGCCAATCAAAGACTGTTTCTTGGCTGCAGCTTGAGTCTGTAATTTGATCTCCATCTCTTACCTGAGAAGTTTTTAAAGGGTCCTTGATAGAGTCCGCATTGTTCACTTATTTTTCATGATTTGATGGCAGTGCTTTCCTACATTCTGTTGCATTTTTAATTCCATTGTTTTACACTAGGTTTCTGGCTTTTTACTTTTTCTTTCTCTTTTTCTTTCCCTTGCCTGTCTCTAAAGCATTTCAGGGAGGGGTGTTTGTTCCTTTAGTACCTTTAGCAGAGTTAATAGATCATAGTAGTACATTCATGTCTTGACAACTGTGTCAGCACAATTGTACATGGAAATTTGGTCTTTAAGATATGGTCATATGAACTATCCATCTGGGTATGCATCAAGACTGACAACCCTGGATCTGATCAGTGGTTTGACTAGTTGTCTGCTGTCTTGCCAATAGCAAATAGAATATGAAAAAGGGTAAGGGAAAACCCAGCATTACAAGAAAAACTTCCCTCAGGAAATTGTCTCCTAATTGCCCCTTCAACTGTAATGGTCAAAATGGAAATTTGTGAAAGCTAGTTATCTTGTTGCCAGTATATTAAAACAAAACAATGAAAAAAACCAAACCAGTGTAAATGTTTGAAGTATCAGTATTGCAGTGTTGGAGTTTTCTTGCTGTGCTATGAAACAATATAAAATAAGCATTTCCATCTAAACGTCTAATTCAAAGATTAATTTGAATTTTTTTCTCATGAAAACAGTGTAGTAAAATGGTCTGCCAGAGTTTTTACTTCTATTCACGAAGCAATCTTTTAAAAATGTTGTCCAGTTTCACAAACATTTTAAATTTGTCAGAGCTGAATAAAACAATGCAATATGGGTCTGCAACCATTTTCTTCTGATCAGCCTCGATCATTTTTTTCAGTATCATTACTAAGTGGCTTTGAAAAAATGTGCCAAAAGGAAGAACTGTGACAACAGTTTGCACATTTAACGTGCCTCGTTCTTTATTTTATCCTTTCTTTGGAAAACCCAGCTTCATATGCCAAAAGGCAATCACAACATGGTTTCATCAGTTATTTGAGGTAAGGTGGGACGCTAAACACGCTAAACTTTTAAATTCTTTTTTTGTCCCTTCCCCAATTTCTGCTGGATTATCTGCTACCTATTTTGTGAATAATTATACCTATAGCAGTCCCCTCACACTGCATAGTCAAAAATGTCCCTGGTAGTTGAGGCTGCTGCTGTTTAGGGACTGCTGTTGGAATGCTCTACATCCAGGAAGGCATGGGGCATGCTCTGATGGTGACAGAACGGCTCTGCTGTAGAACAGGCTTTGCCCCAGCACGTGACGTGCGAGGGGGCACACAGGACCCCCCACAGTGAATCTACCCTGTCTAACCTACCTACACCTGCTCCACAGCATTGTCCCTGTGTTTGTATAGCACCTTGATATATTAGAAGTCCAGTAAAAGTAATAGTTTATGATGAAGCTTTTCCCTGCTTTCTTGGAGACTTGGAAAAATCAAAAAATATATGAGTACAAAGATGACTATTACACACTTGAAGGCAGCTTCTGCCCTGACAATTGGTGAGTGTGGCTCAGTCCTTGTAAACATCTTACCTAAGAACTTGTTTACAAAATTCCTGAAGGGAAAAATCCAGACATAGGTCCTAAAAAGCAATAGATGTTCCTTGTTCTGCTACCAGACGAGGAAGAACAGCAGCAGCATGCTGGCTCCTGGATGCCCCAGTCTCGTGGTCCTTTGCAGCAGCAGAGGACAAAGTCTCACAGCCAGATCCCAGAGCTGCTCTTCATTAAGGTCAGAGGAGTTTATCTTTCTGTCTTCACAGAAATCTGCCGCAACAAATTTTGTTTACTCCTACTTCACAGAACTGGTGAGAATTCAGCCTATGTCAATTAGTCCATTTGAACTGGAACCTGCAGCATTTTTTTTGTGACTTTGCTGAAATGACCCTTCTCAGTAAGTGCTGCAGAATTGAGCCCTCTTAGAGCTGGAAAACCTTATTCTTCTTGGATGTTTAAAAATGTGCTTAAAAATCATCTGGAAATGATTTATAACGCTGACTGGACAAAGTACATTTCAATACTAATGCATAAATCTTCTAACAAATAAGCTAATCTACAGAGTTATAAGCAGAAAGAGGTGTCTTCCTTCTCTAAAATGAAAATATGTTTGGAACGATGCCTATAGTTAAATCTTGCTCACACTTTGATCTCATGTAAAGAAATTTTATAGTTTTTATTATCCTTGACTTTGAAAACTCCTCGTATATGCTTTAAAAAGACTAATGACAAAACTTGCTTACAAGATTCTGGGAATGAACATGTACTGTGGCTTAGGGCAATGGTGAAGAGTCATTTTATTGTCATAACATGAAACAAAGCTTATTATGGTAAAGAAAACAATATTATACTTGCAACCACTGACTGAATCTGTTCTACTGTGAAGCTTCTGTTTATTGCTGCAGTTTCTCTCTGTTCCTTTCTTTCTCTGCCTGCTTTAATTCTCACTGCCATTTTAGGAAAAAAAAAATCTGCATATCCTCAGTGGCTGCTGGTACCTTTAAAATATTTTCATATAAGTTATTTAATATGAATCTTAAAATATATACAGAGAAATCTTGAATGTATTCAAATATCCCACTTTTAAGATGACATAACTTTTGTTGATATGTACACAAAATCTCTTATATACAATATATCCTTTCTGACTAATTTTCCATAACTTGATACTGACCCAGATATATTATAACATACATTTGAATACTGAACATTGACCATTTACATGCCCCAGTGTGGCTTTTCATCCACTTAGTTATGTAAATCTAGTTATCTTCACAATGGGAGCTGTACATCTGAAATTATTCGTTATCTTTCATAAATTCAGTCCAACTTTCTACCTGTTTATCCAGTTTGTGATTTTATGGAGCAATTAGTCTGCCAAATACAATGAAAAAAGATTTATTCGTTTATCCTCAGTAACCTTTGTGAGGTAGTCTTCATATAGCTAATTCTAAAGATTAAATGGTTGGTAATGAACTTGCCTGAAAATTTGAATTATAATCCTACATATTAGCACTACCTAAAATAGTCACAGTACTTGGGGAACAAATGTGGGGAAATAAACCTCTGTCAACATAATTTATTTTTCAGCCTCTAACAAGAGATGTGTTACACTTTCTCACTAACTGACTAAATGGTGAACCATGCACTTCCTTATATGCCCATCATTATCAGCTAGGCTGACGTGATTCCTGCTTCAGTCATCTTATCTCAACCTGAAACATGCAGTGCAGAGAAGTTCAGAAGGGCAGAAACCATATTTACGTAAATACAGGAAACAGGGCCTGATTTTCCTTCACCTTTAGATCTAGCCACGCAGTATAAAGTATAATTATAACTATAAAGCTGTATAAAGGAAGTACAAAGCACTTGCAAGTGGGCCTTATCACAGTTTAAACACAGACTAAGATCCATTTATGCCATTAAACACTTTAGTGATGCCTTAGTATATGTAGCTGGCAGGTCTGGAGAATTACTGTTTTCCTAAGTCACTTGCATTTTTAGATCTGGTATCTTTTTTGTCCCCTTTTCTTTTCTTGGAGCTGTAATAACAGGAAACCTCTCTGAGAGTGCTGACTTAGGATCTAGTTCAAAAGAATTGGGGAGCCTGGTTTTAAGCTCCTGGAGAACATATTATTTCAGCTTTTACATCTTACTGACTCCCCTTCTTTTTCCCAAACCTGTTTCTTCTTTATACTAAACATTTTCATTTCTTTATTTCTTTGTTCCTTTATAAATCTGTTCCAAGATATCTACAACTGAATCCCATATATATACACACATACATTTTAATAGAAATATTTAACAATAATGTTAAACAATATAAATGTCATAAAGACTATTTAGATAAACACATATTTCTACAAATATAAACTCCATATAATATACAAATATATGTATTTAAGGATTTCTATAAATCTGCAGCATATGCAAATATCCTATTGTTAAGATAAATAACATATATAAACTCAATATGTGTAAGATCTTTATACATATATCTTTGTTATTGGATTCATCTTCAAGAGACTGATTCTTGCCCAGAATCTACTCACTCTTATTGCTGATTATTTAATTCATTTAATTACTAAATGTCTATGCATATTTTGTAAACACCCCTCTGAGAGCACTCCTGGACTCTCTCCTGCTTCCTTTGAGCTACACTCTGCAGCCCTCCCCCATGCACTGCATCATGGTCAATCTCAGATAACACCAGTTTTCAAAAATATGATCTTCAGAAATGCAGACATAAACCTGTATATTAACTAATCCGTCGTCTTCTCTATTTGACCATATTTTTAGAAATCAGGAGGCAGCAGCAGCTGCATCTCCAATTTTCTAACATGGCTATAGCAGTCCCTTCCTACATGTTAATGTAGACGAGCAGAGGAGAAATGAGCCCAGTTCTGCTGCCATGTTGATAATCTGGCAAACTTTGTATAGTCTACCAGCCTTTGTTAGGGCTGCCTTATTTTGGTGACAAATTCACCATGGCATAGTCTCCTTCTCCACTCTATTGTTTTTTCTGAGAACACCTGTGGAATCCAGTTGTAGAAAAACATTTAATACTTTCCTTTTCCCCCCAATATCTTATCTTGTAGGCAGTGGATCTGTGTACAAAATTAGGATTTCATCCTTTTTCTTTCTTTCTTTCTTTCTTTCTTTCTTTCTTTCTTTCTTTCTTTCTTTCTTTCTTTCTTTCTTTCTTTCTTTGCTTTCTTTTTTTTTTCTTTTGGCCTCTGGAGACTCCAAGAAGTATGTGCATTTAGATCTTTGAGTATTTGCCTTGGGGTGACAGAAACTTTCACTGGGGCTACAGAGTGATGAGGCTCTTCCAACCTAGCTCTGTATTTCTCACCTCTGGAAGATGGATGGAATGCAATTGCATTGGTCCTTTGTCATAGAATCGTGGAATCACAGAATGGTTTGGGTTGGAAGGGACCTTTAAAGATCATCTAGTCCAACCCCCCTGTGACGGGCAGAGATCTTTTACTGTCCTAATGTTTGCACCCTCTTTTTTGAGAACACAGGGGGGCATGCTTTAAAATGAAAGATATGCATTCATTCTGAGGTACTGTTGTAATTCATTTATCTTTCCAATTATTCTTTACGTTTAATACTTGGGCACCCTCAGCAGATGTACATTCAGTGCTGTAAACCCCAAGCCTTACCTGTTATTATTTTACTTCTGTTTTGTTGTTTTTTGTTTTTTTTTCCAGAGCTAATATCACTGTTCTGGGTACCACCTTAGCTTGAGCACCTGTGTCCAACTTAAAATTAAAAAGTGTTCCATTTGTTTTCAGGCTGACAGTTCATTCATCTTCTGCTGCTACCTTGGCCATTACTGCAATGAAGAACAGCTCTGAGCTAATGGCTCTGTAGTCATCCCCTTTGTCCTTGCTATCTGTTCAAATTCTGCTGGTACTTGCAACCTCTGGCAACATGATAAATCCACTGTACTTCTTATATCTTCTTCCAAAAACTATCAATTACAGCGGTGAGTGTTGTTTGCTACAGGATGTACATGTTCATGTGCTGCTTTTTGAGGCTGCCAGCTTCCTGTTACAGGTCCATTCACTGGAAATATTTTAAATTCTGTGCAATCTCCTCATTTTGAAAAGCATCATCTGCACTCCATAAACATCGCTCTGGATCATGATTTGCCTTTTCTTCAGTATCTCTGAGTTGCTTTGTAAGAAATGAACAATTCTTAGTTGCCAGAAATCTCTCTTGTGGTTTGACCAAGGTCATAGCCATGATCTGACCTTTTTTGCAGGGACTCAGCCTCTAGTAATGTAAGAAAGACTGACTTTCCACCTCAAATCCATGAAAGCCTCTTCAGTTGTTCATCTTCTTTGGCCCACTCTGAAAATGTGTCGTTCTTGTTTCAGGTATTCATGAAGTACATTAGCATTCAGTATTACAGTTGGCTTCCTTTACTGTCTTAAGGCATTTAAAACGTTGTTTGTCATAAATAAAGCCACTTCCTGGCTGTTACTTCTTTTTGATTAACACATGTTGCTTGCAGATAAAGGTGTGTTCCAGCTGTATTTCACCTCTGGTAGCATTACAAACTACTCCCTTCTCCACATACTTTCTTAGTTTGTTTTATTCCCAGTGTCACATATTGGTCAACAATCACTCCTAGCTAATAACTCCAACAAAGGGCTGCTTCATTCAGTGTCCTGACATCTGACAATTTGGTCCTTCAAAAGACTTCTGGTTTCAGACCGCCAGGGTCTGTGTTCTCTACACAGTCTTAATCATAGCACTGGACCAACATGTGCATTACAATCTGTGGTAGCCATACAGTGCGTAATTCCTTAGTCAGTACGCTGAATGCAGAATGGTCCTACCTAAACATTCCTGATCTGCATCTCTTAATTTCCTAACTTTAAGATGGAAGAGTGTTGAGAGAGACCACCATATTCATTTTGAAATATGTTTAAATTAAGTTTGAAGTAGGCTAAAATTAAAATTAAACAGTAAAAACATGAAATTAAAAGGAAGATGTATAAGGAAAACAGTGTCTGAAATTATTAGGAAAGGTATGGAAAATAAAATAGAAATCATCGATATTCCACTGTATAACACTGTCAGGTACTTGTATCTTGATCACTGAGTGCCGTATGCAAGACAATAAAACTAGAAAGGTAGAGCAAATGGTTATGAGTACAACGCTGAGTATGCAACAGTTTCTCCCACTTGTGAAAGAAATCAGTGACTAACATAGTAATAGCAAATTATGCATGGTAGGGGAATGGGAAAGGAAACAGGAATAATTTAGAATTTCTCCCAGCACTAAAGTTACACAACAAATATTTTAGGCAGCAGATATAAAACCAACAAAAGAAAATGCATTTTCCAAGCAAGATAAAATTTCAAGGAACCACTGCCACTGGATTTTTAAGGGCTGAAAGTGTATGTGAGCTCACAAGATTTTCATATTCACAGAAGATAGGTCAATTAACAACTGTCTATTAAGTATGATCATCTGGATGCAACCTTTGATTAGGAGTGCTCTTCATCTGCAGTTAAGAAGATGTATCAGGGGCATTGTCTCGGTACAATTAATCACCTTATTGCCAAACTAATTTTTTCTAAAGATCAGTGGTGCCCATGATCATAGGGAGATACTTGGTCTGACATTATACCAATACAGACCAAGGAGCTGAGCACCTTCTCTTTCGCACACTTGCAGACCAGCGTTGCGTCACTGTTGGTGAGAGATGTGGGGTACCATCATAGGTTTTTCAATTACAAGAAAGCTGTCCACCCCTCAAAGAAATTACTGGCTGAACTTCTGCAATTGACCATGTATACAATTTTATTAATCTGATACAGGTGAAAAATAAAAAACAAAAGATATTTTATGTGGAAAACCCCTTTGCCAGGTCTCCCATGGATGAATACACATTGTTTAATAAACTTGCAGCAGCAAAGTAGGTGAGGTTTTAATTTAGAAAATTATTTACAATGTCTTATATCTGAAGGAAGGATTCTAATGTTATGTTTTGATATAAATACTCTTCAAATTCCAAAAGTAATGCATACAGAATGTAGCACAGAATCAACATTTAATTGGGAGAAATATATTCAAGATTAATTGAGAGTTTTGTTTTAATGCGTACTTATCATAAGTTATAAAGGAAATCATTGTCTAATTTTCACATTATCTTTTGCTTTTCCCAGTAATAGGCTCAATGTAGCATAAACAGACATTTTCTTTTTCCAAATTTTGAAATAAAAAGTGGGAGCTTTTTCTTACCTACTCAGGTTACGTGTTGCAGAAATGTCAGAGAAGATACTGCTGTGTTAAGGAAATGACATAAACTTAGCTTTGTAATTACCTAGTCAATGCCAGTTACTGTTTTTCTTTATTTTGATTATGATATGGACAACTGACTATCTTCCAAGTAAGCTCCAGTCTAGCTGAGTGTTAAGTCACTGGATAAACATATAAACATAGCATATGCATACAAGACACTTTGGGGCTCCTATACATACAGGAATAATGTCTTTGTGTAGGCTCCAAGCTTTGGCTGACCACATACCGTATTTGTATATACCCTGACCTATACAGTGGTTAATTAAAGGAATTGTGGGCTTCATACAAACATAATAAAGAATGCTTTTTGTTGGTTTTGCTTCTTTTTAAGCTACCTTTAGGAGGAACTATGAAAATGACAGTGCCTTCTCTCAGGTCTACTGTATCAGGATAATTGCAGACTAAAGCAGACTATGCTCTGTAACTTCTTCAGCATTTATGTTAGAGAGTACTGCTCTCAACACAGCTCTGAGCAAGGGACAGGGACACAAATCTTATTACAAGAGCAATAAGCAACTGATTTTCAATGTAAACTGCTAGAAAGGATAAATTTCTACTTTAGGCCAATATGCAGTTTGCTATGGTTGCTTTGAAAACATCCCAGATAACAATAAGAAGGATTTGTTCAACCTCACCTTGCTGTTGAACTGAAATTACAGCAATCATTTCTGTGTGTCCTGTTCTTCAAGCAAAATTTCTCATTGAACAGTAGGCTTTAAAGAAATTTCCATCTTGCTTTACTATTTTTATTACATCAAATCCCTTTTGGAACTTTTGGAACTGAGTGATACTGAAAATCCGTAGACCTTTACTTTCAAAATAGACTTCACCACAGAGACAGCTGGATTTAGTTTAAAACCAGCTCTTAAATGTTTCAATTACACTTACTTCTTCTGAGCTCTGACTCTCAAGCATATGGTGATGTCCAGCAGCACCTTATTTCCAAAGCCCCTAATTCAGCAAACACAGCTCCTATTGGTCTCTTTTTCGTGTTTCCCTTTCTCAACAGCATGTTCTCCTTGTATTTTCAGGCTCAGACAGCTGTCAGAAACAACACCCTATCAGGCCCTTCTTTATAACCAGTTACATGGTTGTTGTGACTCATGTGACTTATTTTTTAACATGCATAGGACATGGGCATAAACTGGCAATAATACAGTCTTTCAGAAGTGACTTTGGAAGTTAATAGATATTCCTTCACAGCTACATTGTGATTTTTTGACCAGAAAGTGAACTACTCTGTGCAAAGCAATGGGTGTGGTTGTTTACAAATGGTATAGTAACCTAAAGTTAGTATACTTCCCTTAAGGATATCAGAAAATGTAATGTTTGCTCTTTGAGCATATTGGATTCATTAAAGCTGCTTCTATTTTTAAGCCCTAAAGTACGAAAACATCTACCATTGAGTAGCTTCCGTCCGAAGGATTCTGAAAAGTGGAGAAAGCACTGGACTTGTGGAAAGAATGAAAGAAATGCTGGGAGTGGGTAAAAAGCATGCTAACATGTTCCAGTTCCAACCCCCATGGAAAGCAAAGATTTCTCTAACCTATTTTTATTTTTTGCTCAGAGGTAGAGGAAAGGAAAATTGGAAAACAGCTGAAAAAAAGACTTCTAAAAGACAGGATACTCCAGACCCTTGAGATACTCGGGAAACACTTCCAGTTACCCTAGGATATTGTATAACTAAGAAAAGGCAGTGGCCTTTTACCATGCTGGGTGGTCAGTTCTCTCCCTATCACTCCTGATGAATTATACTTATTGTAATCACATTCCTCTCTCTATGTATTTTTTTTTCCAAATTACTTGGAGAGAAAGGGTGCTTCTCTGCATAAACAGGAGTGGTAGAAGCTTGAGCAGAAACCTGGAAAGAAGGAGTAAGGGGGAGGGAGTTCTGTGCTGGAATTCTGCTTTTTACTCTAATAATGAGCAGCTCATTGCCACCCTGTGCTGCTACTCTCAGGGTACATGGAATATCTCATAGAAAACGGGGTGCAGGAACAAGCTATCACATGGTCAAAGCAAAGACACTGGCTGCTACCGTGAAAGAGACCTGGCATTCTAGAAAATCTCACCCTAGCCTATGTCACATTTGTGCTCTCGTGTAAGACCTTTGTGTGAAGCCTGTACCAGGCTGAACACTTGGCAAAATAGCACCTAAACTATGCATGGCGTATTTTTATTTCATTTGCTTAGTTAGGTAACTGCAAAATCACATTAGGTCCTACAGACTCTCTTTTGCTCCATTTGTATCATGCTGCTTTTTAATCTACCTACAACTATCCAAAATGTTTTCCTGTATAGTATATCTTTTAAGAAGTGGTGCCCTTATTGATTCACCTACTTTGTCTGAATAAAGAATATTCTCAGAGCACAATAATATGCAGCACAACATGGCACATAAATCAGCTATTACAGACACTTGCCCTTGACTTAATTAGCAGACTGGCATGGTTACTTGTCTTCTATCTTTCCAAAGATAAAGGCTCAGTTCATGAAGAGGATGATTGGATATGCCATATGCAAAATGTCACCTGCAGAATCAGTGCTGAAAAGATGTGGCCCTTGCCAATGCCAAAACAGAAAAAAATATTTAACTCTTCCCCTCCAAAATTAATACAAAAGAGGAAAAGAAAATACACATAAGAAGTAAACCCAGCTCAACAGTCAGTCACCATTCCTGCAGTGGTAAACTAGAGAGACAGCAGGAAGTAATGTGTAGAAAGAACTTCAGAAAGCTTAAGAAATACAAAAGGTTTGCCAAAACATACAGTCAATGAAAGGAGAAAGTCCAGAAAAATACAGCTGACCTGAGAAGAACAAAGCTAAGAATTACTGTAAAATATATTGGAAGTCAGTGAAACCCAACGGTCCTTGATAATAAAGAGGGCAACAGTGAGTGTCTGGTTAAGGAAACCAGTGACCGAAAGCGCTGCAGGATGCCAGACAGGAATCTGAATTTATAGTACCACAGGGTCAAGATACAATTATAGATGGGTCATTGTATGTAAAGTGCAGTGCGTATCAGAGCATGCTTGTGAGATGAAAGGAATGAACGCGTTTTCAGGTAACAAAAGGATGTGGAAACCATTTTTCTTTAGGCAGGGAAAGTCATATAAGCCGTGTAAACGTGCAAGGGGCCCTCTAGAAAGTACCTCTGACTGAAATGGCTAAATCACCCAGTACTTCCCTGCCCTGACATGTGGAAAGTTTCTGGATAACTCTCTAACCCCGAGATATGTTTCAGGGTCTGGGCACCTGCTGGGCATGTGTCTCCTGGCGGGGAAGCAGAGGCGGCTGCTGCTGCTGTCCTCACAAAACTTTAAAGCATCAACATCTTTCAGCACAAACCCAAATGCTCTCATGCTAAGTTATGATAGAACAAGTCCCAAAGCCAACTGGCACAAAAACATCCTGATGGCAGCTAGAAAGCCAGGCAAGCTGAGATATGATCAGACCTTGTTGAAAACTCAGTTTGAAAGCCCTAGTGCTTACAATGTCAAAGAAAAATATTTTCAAACCTAGCTAATGTCTCTTCTATCTGGTGATCGCTTATGACAAATAAAATTGAACAATGAAAATGGTTACATGACAGTGTCTGGACTCTTCTGTGGAGGGAGTAAGGCTCAGCATGCAGTTCAGAAAAGCAACGGGGTTTTTTTTGTTTTAGGAGAGCATGAGTAGTGACAGCATCAAGTGCTTGAAGGCCTTTCTAGAACTTAGGTTACTGTACTCATTTGTTAATTTTAATATTTTTAATAAGTATTGCTGTTTGGCCACAGAACCCAGTCCCTTTCATTTTGTAAGGTGCTATAGAAATGCGTGAAGCACAGAAGCATTATTGTCTGAAGAAGCTTTAATGATTATTCTGCCTTTCCCCCTTCATAACATAAGGTACAAAACTTCATACAGAGGTTTCTAAAAATCAGGGCAGACTATACAACATAGTATCTGGATAGCACACATTTTTAGGCAGATCCTGATCTGAAGGTATCAAGTCATGGAGAACTGCTTTCCCTTGCTTGAACGTAACACAAGCAACAAGCGAGTCTGAGAGGCAGGGAAAGGACAAGGGCAAGGGCAGAGAGAGGGGAAGAACATGGGAGCAAGTGATAAGATCCAGCTGTTAGAGAACAAGGGTGTGGATAGTCTAAGGGGTCATAATCTCAAAATTATTTTCCTTGCTACATAAATATCAGCTGCAGTTCAAAATTTGGCAAATACATGTGCTGAAACAAAGAAGTAGCCAGGGAAGGAAGAAGATGCCAGATGCTACAGCAAGAATTAACTAGAAAAAACAGTATGAAATTAAACTGATAAATGAAAGAAGATTGTGAAGCTGCAGAAGCGGTTTAAATCTGTTGCTTTGGACACCTGAAATAGGACTGCATGATGTCTAATACTCCCTGCTGGGAGGGATAAGAACATGGACTAGATGACCTAGCAGATCTTTTTTCTGTGAAACTCTGCCATAATTTTCAGGTGATTGTCCTGTCTCAGTTCGGCAGTATTCATCCAGCATGTCACTTTGGGAGTTTGCAAAATACCATACACTCTTTGCCCAGAGCAGCTGACAACTAACAAAGACTTTCTGTGCAAATGACAACCATATTAAAACAAAGCCAACCTTTTTATACAGCATCCAGAAAACTGGTTATGGGAACCACTGTCTTTTAGTAACATGCTAGGAAGATTGTTCTAAAGAAAATTTTCCATAAATATTCTCTGTCCATTCAACATGTCTTCAGCATATGCAATGGAAATATCCCTTATACAGACCAATAATTTTCACAGCAGAAAAAGCCTGTGAGATTGCAGGATGGGCAGCTAGACGTGCTATTTCTCACCTGTTGCTTGCTGTCCATTTCATACACTCACAAAATACTCAAGAGATTGTGGTGAAATTTGTGTATAGAGAAATGCCACCTTGAGTTCACTCCAAAGGCACATTGTATAGTTGTGTTCTCCTGCTTAAACAAAACCTAACCATTACGGTCTCATAACAGCAACTGGGTTTCAGTAAGGAACAAAATAGTGATGATGGACTTGCTTGGTTATCATATGAATAGCTTGCCTTAAAAAAAATAGCAAGACACATCCTTGGCCCACATTCCAAACACTTGACCAACAGACTCCTGTTGACTTCACTGGGCTTTGGATTATACCTGCTGCCATCAAGATGAAAAATTGCAGGCACTTAAAGTAAAGGTTCTGGATGGACTGAAAGACTAGATTTATCATCCCTGTAAGGGCATAACTGGAGGAAATTAGTATGCAATATATCACTATACACAAGCAACCTCACATTTAAATTCAGGATCTGATATAATTTAATAGAAACCTTCATAGTTCTTATTAGCTCTGTTTAGTTCTGAAATCAACTACTTTCTAAAGTGAACTTGAACTTTACATTTACATAAACAACTGAATGAGCTGTTGTTCACAAATAATCTTCCAGGCAGACACAGGATAAAAGATAACCTGCAGTACAGGAGTGAAAGCAAGAACCATTAATAGCATGTGGTTATCAGTAAGTTTTTTTTTTATCAATTTCTGCTGGGCATTAAGTTTTGGTTGATTTGCAAAATGTTGTCAAAAGAGAATTTAGTGGCTGGGAAATTCTTCATAGTACTGTGAAGTACAATATATATGATGGTTTATCAAATTATATGTTTGCAGAAAGAGAGGAGTCTGAACCTAGGACATCCCATGCCATCACATTCGACATGGACAGCTGAAGGGGAAAGTGAATGTGAAACCATGAAGCGCTGCTGATCTGCAGAACAAGGAATTATCCATGCCGCAAATAGGCCACCTTATGAAAATGAAGGTATATTATAAATGTGACTTTCTTTTTAGCATAAAGAAGAAGACACTGCCCATATAAAGATGGGGGAAGTGAGAACTAGTTTCTGTCAAATCTGGCACAGAAGAGGGTTGGGTGGGTGAGTATATTTGCATGTTTCAAGCCACCAAAGGAAGCAGCAGAGTAAAAGTTAAAAGTAGTTTCTACAGTCAATGGTGCAAACATGTCTCAGGCTCCTGAACAGACACCAGTAACTATG
This sequence comes from Aptenodytes patagonicus, assembly GCF_965638725.1. Taxonomy (NCBI): domain Eukaryota; kingdom Metazoa; phylum Chordata; class Aves; order Sphenisciformes; family Spheniscidae; genus Aptenodytes; species Aptenodytes patagonicus. The sequence continues at coordinate 93,418,591 of NC_134951.1, forward strand.
TAGAAAAAGAAGTCCCTGTTGTGGTTTAACCCGGCAGGCAGCTAAACACCACACAGCTTGTTCACTCACTCCCCGCCCCCCAGTGGGATGGGGGAGAGAATCGGAAAAAAAAAGTAAAATTCATGGGTTGAGATAAAGGCAGTTTAGTAAGACAGAAAAGGAATGGAAAATAATTAATAATAATAATAATAATAATAATAATAATAATAATAATAATGATGATGATAAAAGAATATACAAAACGAGTGATGCACAATGCAATTGCTCACCACTCGCCGACTGATGCCCAGCCAGTTCCCAAGCAGCGCTCACCCCTCTCCCGGCTAACTCCCCCCGGTTCATATACTGAGCATGACGCCACATGGTATGGAATATCCCTGTGGCCAGTTTGGGTCAGCTGTCCTGGCTGTGCCCCCTCCCAGCTTCTCGCTGGCAAGGCATGAGGAGCTGACAAGTCCTTGACTAGTGTGAGCACTACTTAGCAACAACTAAAACATCGGTGTGTTATCAACATTATTCTCATCCTAAATCCAAACCACAGCACTGTACCAGCTACTAGGAAGAAAATTAACTCTATCCTAGCCAATACCAGGACAGTATTCACCCCTTATTCTATACCATCTACGTCATGCTGAGGTCCCCACGCTTTCCAATACATCCCAATTATTCACCACCACTTTTCCTGTCTTTTGATATATACACACAGATACCATTCCCTTAGTCTATGGGCCATCCCTCTAAAATGTTCGTTGAGTTCATTTAGTCCATGACTTTGGGCTCCATCTGTCATAACAGTCCTTCAGGGCAGGAGAGATGGTGTGTGGTGTTGCATTGTTGCATGCTGAAGCCAGTTTTGGTCCCATCACCGCTGCGCTTGTCCGGTTCTACCATCGCTGCACTTTGCTCGGTTTCATCAAAGTTCATTCTTAATTAATCTGGGTGATTCTTACTGTGATACCATTGATATGGCATACAGCCACCACAGAAGTGATGCTATACAAGATTACATAGTAATTGACCTCATATAATTTAGTTCATTGGCTATTCTCACACGAAATCAAATTCCTTTGAGGTACATATTGGACTTCCCCATTGTCCTGGTTTCGGCAGGGATAGAGTTAATTTTCTTCCTAGGAGCTGGTACAGGGCTGTGGTTTGGATTTAGGGTGAGAACAATGTTGATAACACACTGATGTTTTAGTTGTTGCTACGTAGTGCTTACACTAGTCAAGGACTTGTCAGCTTCCCATGCTCTACCGACTGGGAGGGCTGCAGGTGCACGGGAGGCTGGGAGGGGGCACAGCCAGGACAGCTGATCCAAACTGGCCAAAGGGATATTCCATACCATGTGACGTCATGCTCAGCATATAAAGCTGGGGGAAGAAGAAGGAAGGGGGGGACGTTTGGAGTGATGGCGTTTGTCTTCCCAAGTAACTGTTACGCGTGATGGAGCCCTGCTTTCCTGGAGGTGGCTGAACACCTGCCTGCCGATGGGAAGTAGTGAATGAATTCCTTGTTTTGCTTTGCCTGCGTGCGTGGCTTTTGCTTTACCTATTAAACTGTCTTTATCTCAACCCACGAGTTTTCTCACTTTTACCCTTCTGATTCTCTCCCCCATCCCACCAGGGGGGAGTGAGCGAGCGGCTGCGTGGTGCTTAGTTGCCGGCTGAGGTTAAACCACAACACCTATCCTCCTGCATCACCCACTAAGTGCACCCAGGTCCTTGAGCAAAAGCAACCCCACGGAGGGGTTTGCCTTTGCCTGAGGCAAGAATAACCCAGACTGACTTCCCCAGCATATTTTTTACGTGCACTACAGGGACTTTATACCCTTCTACAGGACATAAAAGTTTTGACTGGGCAGGGCCAGCTCGACTGGCAGATCCCCTAGTGTTGACTAACCAGGTGGCCTTTGCTAAATGTGTGTCCCAATGTTTGAACTTCCCAGCGGCCATTGCTCTCCGTGTAGTCTTTAACAGTCCATTGTATCTTTCAATTTTCCCAGAGGCTGGTGGGGATGTGACATACCCACTCAGTGCCGTGCTCTTTGGCCCAGGTGTCCATGAGGTTGTTTTGGAAATGAGTCCCGTTGTCTGACTCAGTTCTTTCTGGGGTGCCATGTCACCATATGACTTGCTTTTCAAGGCCCAGGATAGTGTTCGGGGCGGTGGCGTGGGGCATGGGATGTGTTTCCAGCCTTCCAACAGTTGCCTCCACTGTTGTAAGCACAGGGCGCTTGCCTTGGTGGGTTTGTGGGAGTGTGATATAATCGATCTGCCAGGCCTCCCCATATTTGTATTTCAGCCATCGTCCTCCATACCAGAGGGGCTTTAACCGCTTGGCTTGCTTGATGGCCGCGCGTGTTTGACATTCATGGATAACCTGTGCAATAGCGTCCATGGCCAAGTCCACCCATCGGTCACGAGCCCATCTGTATGTTGCATCTCTTCCTTGATGGCCTGAGGTGTCATGGGCCCACCAAGCTATAAATAGCTCACCTTTATGTTGCCAGTCCAGATCCACCTGAGCCACTTCAGTCTTAGCAGCCTGATCCACCTGCTGGTTGTTTTGGTGTTCTTCAGTGGCCCGACTCTTGGGTACGTGAGCATCTACGTGACCGACTTGTACAACCAGATTCTCTACCCAGGCAGCAATATCTTGCCACAATGCGGCAGCCCAGATGGGTTTGCCTCTGCGCTGCCAGTTGCTCTGCTTCCATTGCTGCAACCACCCCCACAGGGCATTTGCCACTGTCCATGAGTCAGTGTAGAGATAAAGTACTGGCCACTTTTCTCGTTCAGCAATATCTAAAGCCAGCTGGACGGCTTCCACCTCTACAAACTGACTCGATTCACCTTCTCCTTCAGCAGTTTCTGCCGCTTGTCGTACAGGACTCCACACAGCAGTCTCCACCTCCGATGCTTTCCCACAAGACAACAGGACCCATCAGTGAACAGGGCATATTGCTTTGCATTTTCTGGTAGTTTATTATACAGTGGGGCCTCTTCCGCACGCGTCACCTCCTCCTCTGGCGATATTCCCAAATCTTTGCCTTCTGGCCAGTCCATGATCACTTCCAGGATTCCTGGGCGACTGGGCTTTCCTGCTCGAGCCCGTTGTGTGATCAGTACGACCCACTTACTCCACGTAGCACCAGTTGCATGATGTGTACAGGGGATCCTCCCTTTGAACATCCAGCCCAGCACCGGCAGTCGGGGTGCCAGGAGCAGGTCTGCTTCAGTGCCGATCACTCCCGAAGCACCTCAAACCCCTTCAAATGCTGCCAATATCTCTTTTTCAGTTGGAGTATATTGGAGTATTCAGTGGGCCTTGGATCTTCTGTATCCCCAACTCCAAAACCCTAGGGGTCAATCTCAAGTCTCCCCAGGTGCTTTCTGCCAGAGGCTCCAGGTAGGGCTGTTCTCCCCAGCTGCAGTGTGGAGCACGTTTTTTACATCTTGTCCTGCCCGGACTGGCCCAAGGGCTACTGCATGAGCTCTCTCCCGTTTAATTTGTTCAAAGGCTTGTCGTTGTTCAGGGCCCCACTTGAAATCATTCTTCTTCTGGGTCACGCGATAGAGAGGGCTTACGATCAGACTGTAATTTGGAATATGCATTCTCCAAAAACCCACGATGCCTAAGAAAGCTTGTGTTTCCTTTTTGCTAGTTGGTGGAGACATGGCTGCTATTTTGTTGATCACATCCATTGGGATCTGACCATGTCCGTCTTGCCATTTTATTCCTAAAAACTGGACCTCCTGTGCAGGTCCCTTGACCTTACTTTGTTTTATGGCAAAACCGGCTTTCAGCAGGATTTGGACTATTTTCTTCCCTTTCTCAAAAACTTCTCCTGCTGTGTTGCCCCACACAATGATGTTATCCATGTATTGCAGATGTTCCGGAGCTTCATCCTGTTCCAGTGCAGTCTGGATGAGTCCATGGCAAATGGTGGGGCTGTGTTTCCACCCCTGGGGCAGTGCGTTCCAGGTGTACTGGACGCCCCTCCAAGTGAAAGCAAACTGTGGCCTGCACTCTGCTGCCAAAGGGATTGAGAAGAACGCATTAGCGATATCAGCCGTGGCATACCACTTGGCTGCCTTTGACTCCACTCCGTGTTGAGGTTCTAGCATGTCCGGCACAGCAGCACTCAGTGGCCGTGTGACTACCGTTAGTCTCCACTCTCCATTAGACTTTCGCGCTGGCCGTATGGGACTGTGAAAGGGTGAGCGAGTCTTGCTGATCACTCCTTGGCCCTCCAGTCGACGAATCAGCTTATGGATAGGAATCAGGGAGTCTCGGTTGGTGCGATATTGCTGCTGGTGCACCGTTGTGGTGGCGATCGGCACCTGTTGTTCTTTGACCTTCAGCAGCTCCACAACAGAAGGGTCTTCCGAGAGACTGGGTAGGGTGGACAGCTGTTTAATTTCCTCCATCTCCAAGGCTGCCATACCAAAAGCCCACCAGTACCCTTTTGGGTCCTTGAAATACCCTCTCCTGAGGTAGTCTATGCCAAGGACGCGTGGGGCCTCTGGGCCAGTCACAGTGCTGGGGTGCTTCTGCCACTCATTCCCAGTTAGGCTCACCTCAACCTCCAATACAGTTAGCTTTTGGGATCCCCCCATCACTCCAGAAATACAGATGGGTTCTGCCCCTTTGTAGCTTGATGGCATTAGGGTACACTGTGCACTAGAGCCTTATACTCCTGTGGGTCTGATGTACCAGGCCATCGAATCCCCATAGTCCAGTAAACCTGGTTGTTCCTTTCCTCCACCTGGTTGGAGGCAGGGACCCTCTAGTCCTTGTTATAAGTGTCTGCTACTCATGTCTTGCAAATGCAAATCAAAGTCCCTTTATTAAGATCGGAAGTAAAATCAGCTCTTCTATGCTGTCTGGGGAACTGCCCACTGGAAACTGGAGCAGCAATTTTCCTGGAAGAGCCCCACTTTGTGATTGTTTTTCCTTACAACTCACGTACCCGTGCCTCTAGGGTCGAGGTGGATTTTCCATCCCACTTCCTCATGTCCTCTCTGTGGTCATGTAGGTAAAACCACAGGGTGGCCTGTGGTGTGCATCCACTATATCCTCTCTCTTGAGCAGAGGGACACTTACTCCTAATGGCTGAGATACTGGTCCATACAGGTATAAACAGGCTCCGTATAAACTTCCGCCACATGGGTCATGTTCACTTGACTTCATCTGGATCTCTGGATAACTGCTCCTTGTTCAGGTCATCATAAATCACCTCCAGCACGGCTAATTCCCTCAGGTACTGGATACCTCTCTCCATGGTGGTCCACTTGCCTGGGTGACATATAACATCTTCCTTGAAAGGATACTTTTCCTTCACGCCTGACAGGAGTCGCCTCCAGAGGCTGAGGGCTTCCAATTGCTTTGTCAATGCCCCCTTCCCTGGAAAGGGATCCCAGCTGCTTGGCTTCTTTACCCTCTAGTTCCAGGCTACTGGCCCAGTTATCAGAGCATCGGAGCAGCCAGGTGACAACGTGCTCGCCTGGACGATGACTGAAATCTTTTCTCATATCTCGCAGCTCACTCAGGGATAGGGATTGGGTGGTTACCATCTCATTTATGGGTTCTGCCTCTTCCTCTTCCTGTTCTCGTGATGGCCCTTCATCCCTTACTAAACGAGCTGATTTTCTTGTATATTTCTTCTTGTGTACAGGGGTGACTGATACCGGCACAGGTTGGTTCTCTGGTTCAGCCACAGGGCCTGTCACTGGGGTTTGAGTAGCCGCAGTGCCTGTCCCTGGGATTGATCTCTGGATGGTATTCTTAATCCAGCCCCCAGAGGTGATGGACAGCACAACAGGGAACATGTACAGCAAGTAAGGTGTTACATAACACAACTTTGAGAACAAGCACGACAACTTTGAGAGTAAATTAATCAACACTGTGACTAGTGACTGTTAAACCAATATGATGAATGCTTATAGCAAATTTGCCTTAACATACTCTGGTCAGATCTGTCGTTATCTCAACCCTTCGTGCCCCACGTTGGGCGCCAAAAGGACTGTTGTGGTTTAGCCCGGCAGGCAGCTAAACACCACACAGCTGTTCACTTACTCCACCCCCAGTGGGATGGGGGAGAGAATTGGGAAAAAAAAGTAAAATTCACAGGTTGAGATAAAGGCGGTTTAATAGGACAGAAAAGGGATGGAAAAATAATAATAACAATGGTAAAAGAATATTGCTCACCACTTGCCAACTGATGCCCAACCAGTCCCCAAGCAGCGGTCACCGCCCACCAGCCAACTCCCCCCAGTTTGTGTACTGAGCATGATGTCACATGGTATGGAATATCCCTGTGGCCAGTTTGGGTCAGCTGTCCTGGCTGTGCCCCCTCCCAGCTCCTTGTGCACCTCCAGCCTTCTCAGTTGGTAGAGCATGGGAAGCTGAAAAGTCCTTGACTGGTGTAAGCACTATGTAGCAACAACTAACACATCGGTGTGTTATGAACATTATTCTCATCCTAAATCCAAACCACAGCACTGTGCCAGCTACTAGGAAGAAAATTAACTCTATCCCAGCCAAAACTAGGACAGTCCCAATCTTCAAAAACACATATTTGCCAAAATAACTACTCACTAACCAAGTTTGCACAGTCAGTTGTTTCAGTTGTTTTGTGGCATAGACCAACATCCTTTTTTCCTCTGTAAAGAAATATATTTTCTGGGTAGGATTACAATGTCCCATGTGTGACTCTCCATGTCCAGGTCCATAGAGGTGGTAGCACTAATTAAATTAATCCTCCGACCCTGAAGACATAGGTTTTGACAGGCTCTGGAACAGCTTTTGAGGCAGAGAGGACTGGGAGCGCTGCGGTTTATGCAAAAAGTTTATTCTTTACTTCTGCAAAGACAAGCCACAGGTGTAATCCTGGCCCTTAGAAAAATTTGAGGATTGAGGCAACTGAGGTGAAGCTAAAAGAAGGTGATGTTAGAAGGTGTTACCGCAGCTCTACTATTTCTACCCAGCACATGGGACAGGCTGGCTGTGCAAGGGAACAGGCTGACTCAAGACTCTGCTTGCTACCAGCCCCTCAGGAGCAGGGCTACATGAATATCTGAATTTTCTGTTTGTTGACTGATCAACAGTGAGAAATTGTGTTAGGCTGAACTGAATCATTTGGGGTTCTTTAGCTCTTCTTGTTTTGTTTCTTTTACACTCTTTTTTTCCTAACCTGTTGATCAGCTTCAAAATGAAAATTTGTGGTTTATTTTTCAACTTTTCCAGCTCCTCTTTCCCCTCTCATTCCCTTTTTTTTTTTTTTTTGGCTGAAATTATGGCTTGATTTGTCACATTTTTGATGAACTGACTATTCAAAAGCATTGCTCAATTCTACCCAGTGGGAATAATTCATCCCCAGGCTTCCCAGAAAGGATGCAGCTTCACACTCACAGCTTGGAGAAGTCAGAAAATGACACCATTCTCCCAGTGCTGAGAGGCTGATGGGTTTTAAAAACTACAACTGGGAAGATTTTATACTCTATGGAAATTCTTATCAGGAATAATTTCCTGAAAACTTTGTTAAACAGTTACAGACTTCACATTTATGAAAAATAATTACAGATCATTGCACATATTGTTCAATGATGCATAAGAATAATGACCATTAACCACTTAAAAGCATGATTTCTCCAGTTGTCAGACATAGTCATAGTATATGAATATGCAAAGTAAGCATATAATTTTGCATATTTTGCCAAAAAAAAGATATAAATACAAATTCTTGTTCTTTACTCTTTGGTTCCTGCTGTTCTGGTCTGAATCTAATGATATTCATTATTTCTGTGACTTATGTCTATTTGATAACATGGAAGATTCTTTCCTCCAAAATGCAGAACTGTTCTTATTTCACCAAGCAAGGAAATACAATCAGGTGTTCATTCACACACCACAGATCTGTATTTACTCTGGTCATTTCTTAGACCAAAGTTTTTTTAATCCTGTGTATTTGTTTCTCCTATGAATGTACCCTTTTTCATTCCTTAAAATCAAACTTTCTACACCAAATATTTTTGTCATCATATTGTCTGGCTTGACATTTTGAAGTGTTTATAGCATCTTCCAGTAGATAACAATTGAAGATGAAAGCAGAAATGGACATTGAAAGCCAAGCCTTCACACCTCACACCTGTGTTTCTTACTATAAGAGGCACTGCCCTTCGTAAGAAGTGCTACACTACCATCGCTGCTAAGCAAAGAAATTTAGAGTTGGCCAGATGGTTTCCAATCCTTATGTTTGCAAAAACTAATATTTATATAAGAAGACATTACAGAGGAGTCTCACTGAGAGAGCAGCTGTGAATTATTGAGGCACTCATCTGGAGGAGACATCTCCATTCTTAGCACATGTTTATAATTGAAACATGGTCCAGCTTTTCCAAGCCTCCACCGAGTGACTCACAAGGACAGTTCCATGCACAGTGCATGCCACGCTGTCCCGCAGCTAACGTTCTTTCACTTGGAGTCATTCACATCCACCCGGCACTGGGACATTTTTAAATCAGCCCTCCCTTTCCTGGTAAAGCCTTCAAAGCCCCCTTGCTCTGCCATTGTGCTGTACACATCTTGCATTTGCATCTGGCATTTTGCATATTACATGTTCTGGGAGGCTGACCTGCAGACAAAGCAATTCGGAGGGCTGGAGGCCAAAATGTGCATATCTCATGTTTCATCCCATTCACTCTACAAGCATTTTTGAGGCAGCATGTAAGAAACCCTGGTGAGCAGTTTTGTAGTGTTGGATGCAAACAGATTTTTGGTGATCCACTAACTTCAGAGCATAGAAAGTAAGGACATATGAGGTGGAAAGGAAGAGGCTGTTAAAGGAACCCAAGCTCTTACAACAGCTCTTTGCTGAGACTTGTTCAGTTTTTGTGAAATTAAGGAAGGGAGTGTGCAGATGGCTGGACTGGTGACCCAGTGAAGAGTTTGCTCTGAGATGCGACATTTAATGGTAGGAATAAAATGAGGAATGTATTCCACTCCTCTTCTAGTTTAAAGGCCACTTGTGAACAATGTGCACAACTTTCCATATCAGATTTAATTGTGATTAACATGTGTATTAAGGGGTAGGTACAATGTAATAAAACTTTTATCATGCTTCATGTGGGGATTTTAGTGTACTGTGTATGGGGTTTTTAACACTGTGCAGATTTGGAGATTAAAATAAAGCATCTGAAGGTTCAGTGAATGCAGGCATCTTAATGAACTTTTTAATGAATTAGTGAAGTGAAGGTGGGCATTTTAATGAATCGCTCAAGACTGGAACACATGAATTCAAAGACATTTTCAATGAATTTTTAATAAATAACAATGAGGATGCCAAATTAAATGCTGTGAACAGTAGAAAAGAAAAGGATTAAACACACAACTGTGACCAGTAAAAAGTATTATTACACATGCACAATCGTGTGCCAAGTTAAAACCTTAAACACAAATTAAACAGGAGAGGTTTATATAGGCTGTTTTACAGTGCCCAGTCATGGTATCCACTATGCTTTCCAGGGAGCCTCTTTACCCTTTCATTAACTTCTTCAGCTGTGTCTGCGATGACTCTACCATGTCTTTGTCTTTCTCTCTTTTTTCCTCTCTCCTTCATTCCCTTCTTCCAACTCTTTATTGCTCCCTCAGGGTGCATATAGCATTTTTTTCTAAAGACAGTGCCACTGAAAGAAGCTGATCACTGCAAGGACACTCCAGGAGGCTGTCCCTGCTTTGAAGAATGAAACGTTAGGTGTGTCCTCCAACAATGAAAACATCATCTATCGAACAGATACCGGTCCAGCTGAGAAACTATGTAGTGATCTCATTTGCCAGAATAGCGTTTTCAGAGCTGGGAACAGGGTGAAAGGGAATCACAGGCACTATGGAAAGTGCCAAGTGACCTGCATTGCCACACAATCTGTGCATCAAATTAAAGCATATTCTTTGGCATATTTTGCTAAAAAGAAAACACTCATGGATCAACATAATGGGTGCTGCAAAATAGCTAGAATTCTGCAGTAACCAAAATGTCTTTCTCTGCTGGAAATGTTTGTGTTGTGTGACTTGGCTGGTTTGCTATATCATACTTCATGTTGGTTAAAGGCTCAGAACACTTTTTTCCCCTGTAACTACTGCAACAGGGAAAATGTACTTCCTTTAAACTTAATACTTAATCCACACAGTGCCACCATTTTGGCTGAGGCTAATTTGGGAATTTTGGAGGTAAGAAGAGGAAGGAAGTAGAAGAGCAAATGTCAAAGTATGGGGAGCAGTAAGCAGGGGGCAGCAAGCAACATTGACGTGGGGGATGGATGTAGCAATACAAAGAAAAGAACTGGGAAGCCTGTACATCTCTAGTACAGCTCCTGGATATATGCCAGGCAACATCAAGGGAATATGCAGATAAAAAGGTTTGCTTCCTCTCAGTTTGAGGCAATAGAGAGCACATTAATTTCTCACATACACTAAGCAATGGACTTGACCCACTTTTCTACCCAGCACTTCCCTGCATGCAGCCTCTATTTTATGAAACAAATGTTGGGGAGAGAAAGGCAAGAAGATAAAAAGAAGCAAAGACAGACATCCTACAATGCAGACACCTGACACCACAGCACCAAGATGTTAATGTCTCCCTGCCTACACTAGCTCCTGCAGGTGACTCTCCTCCCAGACTGGGTTACCCTTGCAGCTCAGGCAAGACCTTCTGGCTGTGATAGCCTGAACTTGCAGTGCTCCAGTCAGATCCTGGATTTCAGTGACAAACTCTGTCTGTCCCGTGTCATGGGTGGCAACCACAGAGGTGTGCATGGGGTTGACCAAATGCAATGCAATGGGGTCTCACACAAGTGTACAGTCCATCTCTTTATAGTAGATATTAATTTACTGAAATCTCCCGTAAAACACGTTGCTTTCCTCCACACATCTGTATGCATCTAGAGTGCCTTTATTGTGGCATGGTCTTGACCTCAGTTTTGTTCAGATAGCTACCTAGAAAGCTGAGCACTGACATGATTGCATGTGAGAACTGAAGTCCACAACCTCAGGCACAAGCTGAGGCATAAGATCTGATTCAGGTACCTGAACTCATGCAGAATAGACTGTGGCTGTAAAGCAGTACTGAATAGCATAGTTTGGTCTAGCCAGCATAACCTGGCAACAGCAGAGGACCGCGGTAGAGGACTTTGCACATGCTCAGCCACCCTTTATAAATAAACTTCACTGATGTGGAAAACATCACCTCTCACTGAAAGCTACTTCCACCATGGGTTTATTATTGTACATGAAAACAGTGGACTGGCAACAAGAATATTGTTTGAGAACACTAGGTATTTTAACATAGAAGAGAACAAGCTAACCAGAAAAAAAAAATTCAAGTGTAGGCAAGCCTTCAGCTGATACAAACTGACAACTAATCGAATTATTTCAGTCTGCCATTATTGTTCCCACATGGCAAGTGTGCCTGTGCTCTTCTTTTAGGAAAATTGTGACTATGACTTTTCATCTTGTCTTTCTACCATGGCTGCAAGGAGTCAGCGTAAATTAGGCACTCAGAAGCAGATGCTACATTCAAATTCTCAAACATCATACAAGTGTTTTTCAAAACATTTCTCTCAGGTGTCTTATTACAGGTACTTTGTAACACTCCATTTGGAAATCACAGTTTTTCAATTTCTCATTTACTTTTACAGTTTTTGTCCCATTGTAAGAAAAGTTGTCTTCTCATTAAAAACCTGGAATTAATATACTTTTTCCTTAGTACTTGTTCAAACATAAGAGCCAGAAGATCTATAAACAAACAAGGCTCTATTTTTAAGAACTTAATTACCACACACTCATTTGCCCACTTTCACTGCAATTGAGAGGCTAGAAAGGGATTTTTCTATAAATCCGAAGCTAAATATAATGGCTACTATGTTACAAAGTGATGACAAAGGACCTCCTGTTGCCCTCAAAGTTTGCCCTAGGGACAACCTTTTGCACATAGGCAACAGACGCAAAACAAAAATTGGAAAAAAACACCACCACCCTCCAACATATATAGAATTTTCTTAAAGTTGTTGAAATAAAGGACAAAATATTATCTGGTTTAAATCAAAACAAAATAAAGTGAGCATGATCTTTCTAGAAATGGTAAGAGGCACTGGGTCAAACTCTTGTTACTTAACCTCTAATGACAGTTTCGTGTTAATGTTACGTTGATCTGAAATTTTTATTCATGCTGCAAAGTCCCAGAGTTTTAGACATATAATTAAAATCCCTCCCACCAGACTGAAGAGCTATTACCATGGCTCACATTCCCGCTCCTGTCTCAGCTGTTACCTTGTCTGGCCTCCATGCCATAATTTACTCTTTCTTCACATCATTACTGTTTTGCTGTAACAACAACCCCAAGAAGAAGTGAGAGGTAAGTCCTGAGCCTTTTATGTCTACCATGTCCCCATAAAAACAGCATGCTATATAATTCCTGATTAGTTGAATCTTCATTCCTCCCCAGTAATGCATGGTATTTTAATGAAATACATTTGTTCTCCAAAAAGAGGTTAATTAGTAGGAGAAATGAAACCCTATCTGGAGAGAGGAAAAGAGAGGTCATGAAGCCAAAGGAAAAGTGATGCATACTCCCAGAAAAGCACATATTAATAGCAACATAGCTAACAGGACTTCATGTCACTAACTGCACAACAGCTGCTCTCACAGGTAAATACAGGATTTCTTCAGAGACAGTGTGGATCAGGAAGCACTTGCTCTATCAGAGTCCCTCTGAAGTGTAAGTGCGGTGCTGAGATCACAGGATCTGGCCAACTTCTGTATTAGCAGTGCAGCAGTTTCTTATCTCTGGGAGCCAAACCTGATTTCTTTCACGGTGCATAGCAAGTCCAGTCACACAACTTTTAGTGAGATTTAGGATTCGAAGTGATTACCTCCCTTTCTAGCATAGGAGGGAGGTGCTGCTGAAGCTGCGATCTGACATCGTAGCACCAAGGAATCCATTCCTGGGAACACAAGGGGCTCCACACTTAAACTCAGCAGACTTAATTGCATTGGACTATCCACAGGAATTTATGAACTTAAGCAGTTTCATGTCCCCTTGGTTATGTTTCCTCTTACATATCATTCCATTGTTTGTCTTATAAATGTCATCATAGGTCTAAGAATGGATTTTCCAATGGTTTTTTTTTGTTGTTGTTGTGGGACATTTTCTTTTGCTGAAAGGATTTTTTTTTTTGTGAGGTTGTGCTAGTTTTGACATAACTTTAACAGAAAATGATTTGGACAGTGTTTTTTCATCTCCAGGATGATGTTTCTAGTCAAAATGGGAGAGGGAATGAGCAAGTCTATAGACATGCCAACAGTGAGGGCACAGACTCTGGTTATGGGAGAACAAGATTCAAGTCTGTCTTCTGATTTAGACTAAAGATTTGATCTCAGATCTTCTATATTATAAAATAATGTATGACACCTACAGAGTAATACTAACATCTAGTACAGTGCTATCCAGACCATCTTTCCGGATTTTATTCCCAGCAAAAAGTAAAGAAAGAGTAAAAAGTAAAGTAGAGTAAAGAAATCCTAGGGCTGCAGAATCTGACTAGAGTCCAGTCGTTATAAATTTTTGAGGGTGCTGAAGACCCAGCATGGGTTTACGCAAAACAAAAATACCTACATCTGAAGTAGCTGACTAGAAACCTTTTATAGTCACCTGAGAGGAACAGGCATTTCAAGGGTGCAATATATCACTATAATGATAATAATACCATGAATTACACTGACTGTAGGAACTGTCTTTCACCTGGAAAACTTTCCTTTTTTTCTGTTGCATATTGTGCTGCTTTTTGTCTTTTTATTTCCTCTCTTTCCCTCCAGAGATTCCTTATTCCTTTAAATCTTTTTCCAGTTAGCTTTTTCCATTACTGGGTAGCAGTCTTAAGGTATTTCTCCAAGTTCACTGAGTTCATCTTTGTTGGAGTCCAACTTGTAATGCAATTCACTTCCCAGCTTTTTCAAGAATGCCTCTGCTGCTTCTGGCTCTTCACATTTCCTTGTGATGTTTCCTGCTCTAACAATTAATGTGGCAGGCAGCGGAGTGCCGTTGTGACTCACAGAGCTTTTTTCTTCTCCTGTAGAAAGAAGAGTGTCATATATGGTACTTTTTCTTCTCTGACATTCCTCTCGTTACAGATGTGAAATTTCTTATGCTTCATCCTCTCTGCGTTATCGGTTGCTCGTTGATTTGACTTCTCCACTGCTATTTTATGAAATAAAATGTTTTGCTGAGATATTCAAAACTTTGCAGTTAAGGAGCTGGAATTGCTGTGGATTTTGGCACTGGGTATCCATGGGCTCTTCCAGTTTACTAATTTCAAGAATAATCTAAACTTGGCATGGTTTATAGCTTTTTTATACAAAAATTTCAGCAGAGATTTCAAATAATCTTCCCTTCTTCTCCTGCCAGAAATGCAAAGGTTAATCCTCGAAAGTTCTATGGATTCCTAATTTTATTTCTTATGTTGTTATTTTTATAAGGTGTTTTAGGTCATTATTGCTTTATCTTCTCCCCATGAAATTTTAAATTCGGTTAACATTACTCCTGAGGTAAGGCCAGTCAGAGCGGTTTTTCTGTCAATCATAGAAACATCCAGAGAGATTAGAAATCACTTATAAATCTGAAGCCAGAAGTTAGCCCTGGCTTCTCCCTCCTTCACCCAAGTGTCTGTGATAGACAATATTTCACCTAGATTTTTCTCCTTATCTAGGTGACCTGCAGTTCAGGGATTTCTGAGCCAGAGATATGAGGTTTGTTTTAACAGCCCTTGGTGGATTGTGTTTCCAAGGGTTTCACCAATGACAAAAAATTGTCAGGCTACACGATGTCTGTAATGATTTCCACGAAGACTTTACGTTTATGAGTACATATCGCCACTAGTATGCTTTCACTTTGACAACTGATCTTTTGACTTGATGTCTCCCCTGTTTTTGTATTGAGACAGTGTAAATAATCTTTTCCTAATCATATTGTCTGAGCTCTTTATGCCTTCTTAGACTTTTAACACATGCACAAATATCGTACGTGCTATTTCTCTTTTTCAGGCTGAAAAGCTCATTCAGTGCTCCTGAGGAAGTTTCTCCATTTCTTTGTCAATATCTTTGTCCATACCCTTGTCACTTTTCCCTCGTCTAGTTTTACTGTTTTGATGTGGAACACCAGAACTGCACGTAATATTCAAGGGGAAAGGGATACAATACCCTGTAGCCTTTTCAGGTTTTTTGCCAAAAAAATATAAAGCTAATGAACCCAGAAAGAAAACTGTGAAGCAGAGGGCTGACTATTGCAGTGATTTGTACGCTGAGCTGGCAGTTTTGCAATGATTTCCTGGACTACTAGGCAAATATGCAAAACATGGCAGAAGGATCACTACCAACACTCAGTTTTTCAGCAGGTCTCGGTACTGTCCCAGGGAGTACGCCCAAGGGAGGAATGGTCTGAGCAAGTTTAGTAAATGGAGATTTTGGCGCAATCTGGGCACAAGATCCAAAATGGCCTTGCACAGAAGAAAGAAATAGCCCGTCAAAGGCAGTTGTCCCTACACACACTGAAACAGCTCTTGTCATTGGGGGAAGTGTTTATCTGAAATATATATGTATTTGTGCTTTATATAAGCACAACTATTATTTCAGAAGTCCAAGCAGCTAAGGCAGATTTTTCCAGCATTTTTTCCCCTCAGGGCCAGCAAAACAGCCACCAGGGCTCTTATGCTTTGCTGGGTCTGTCACTTGCAGCTCTGTCCTCATCACTGAGGACCTGTAAGAACACGTGTCCCCTACAGACACACACACTACCTGTCATGAGGAATCCTTAAGCAAGAGCCTCCCAAGAGGAGCTGAGGAAGAGCGGGGCCAGTGGGGACTGCGGTTCAGCAGGGGCACCAAGCAACATTACACACACATGTTCAAGGACCAAGGGCAATCTGCAGCCTGCAGCAGCCCTACGTTTTGAGGCAAAGCCAGAGCCTGGGTCTAGGCAGGCAGCACAATAGCCACCCCTCTGTCCTGTGGATAACAGGTCATGGTATGTGCTTACCAGTGCTACTATGAATTTTCTTTGCCTTTCTTCCCTCTCTTCCTTCTCCTTTAAACACTCAGGAGAAAATGCAGCTTTAGAAATTTAAATCTAAATGGTATTAGGGTTATAAATATAAATCCTCCACATTCAAAAAATTATTCTTGCATCACCAACATAACTTTTCAAGGCAAAACTGCAGATACATTCCATTTGCTGTTCCACTGCGGTAAATATCTAACATTTTTGTTGTTGCATGAATGCCATCCATTGTACAGGGTGTGTATTCTGGCTGATTTGAAATCATTTTCAGGAGTTTACCCTTTTCTGTTTCTATTGCCTGACATTTTAAACTCACAGGACCCAACCTGGATTTGTTGTAGGACTGCCTGACATTTCTGTGCTGAAATGGTATTAGCCATCTTGGAGGTAAATGAGCATCAGGCCCCAAATGTAAGTATGCCTGTGAGCATAAGGGTGGATTCTCAGGTGGCTTATGGAGGTAGAACCATTTTCATCCATTTTGTTCATGCTGTTGATACTATGACAGACTATTACTGTTGACTGGAAGTTTTAACTGAACACAAATCAAAACTTTTAGTAGATGCTGGGCTACAGTGTCATGGTTTAACCCCAGCCGGCAACTAAGCACCACACAGCCGCTCGCTCACTCCCCCCTGGTGGGATGGGGGAGAGAATCAGAAGGGTAAAAGTGAGAAAACTCATGGGTTGAGATAAAGATAATTTAATAGGGAAAGCAAAAGCCGTCCACGCAAGCAAAGCAAAACAAGGAATTCATTCACTCCTTCCCATTGGCAGGCAGGTGTTCAGCCATCTCCAGGAAAGCAGGGCTCCATCATGCCTAACGGTTACTTGGGAAGACAAATGCTGTAACTCCGAACGTCCCCCCCTTCCTCCTTCTTCCCCCAGCTTTATATGCTGAGCATGACGTCATATGGTGTGGAATATCCCTTTGGCCAGTTGGGGTCAGCTGTCCCAGCTGTGTCCCCTCTCAACTCCTTGTGCACCCCCAGCCTACTCACTGGTGGGGTGGGGTGAGAAGCAGAAAAGGCCTTGACTCTGTGTAAGCACTGCTCAGCAGTAACGAAAACATCCCTGTGTTATCAACACTGTTTCCAGCACAAATCCAAAACACAGCCCCATACTAGCTGCTATGAAGAAAATTAACTCTATCCCAGCCAAAACCAGCACACACAGTTACATAGTTGCTTACCCAATTTACGACTATGGGACAGAATGTACTAAAAAGCCTTTGCATTTAAAGAAGAAATTCCATATACTGTTAGAGATGGGAATAAATATAGCTAGGTGGAATAGCATCCGAAAAAGATGGATGGGCCATTAATCCTATGCAAGTGAAAATAGCATATTCTTTTTTTTTTTTTTTGAACATAATATAGCTGGCATGTTTCCATGTACACCTGCAAGTATGTGATTCATATGTGAGTTTTTATATGCTCTTATATTATTGTCCAAAAAGAAGAACATATGGACAGTAAAATGCATGCTGTAGTTCAGCAACAATTTTGGAGGAAAAATAATACTGGGACAACAATATGGGGCAGCCCTGGGGAAATCTGTGGCCTCAATGTCAATGCAGTGAAAAGCACTCAATGCAGCTGGGTCAGTGTAATCGGTCCTGTCTGGCTTCAGGGCGATGCAGCTGTTGTGCGAGGTGCAGGCCACAATACTCTCCCCGATGAGGCTGGGAGGTGAAGCGGATGTTAAACCATCGAGGGACAGCCTCACGCCTGGCCCCCTGAGTGTACAACTTTGTCCAGCAAAACCTTACCAGCTCTGAAGGCAACCATAACGCTTCCCAGAGCCTCACCCTGCATGGCTGCTGCGCCTATCATGGACTGGGGCTGGTGGGGAAGATTTTGTCTTCTTCAGCGCCTGTGCCAAGGGGATTTTGTCTGATTGGATTAAAGGCATTTAGCCTTCATTTTACACCACTGCCAGCCTTTCATCCAGCATAGAGGAACGGGAGGGGAAGTGAGTCTTTCAGCAGCAAGGAAAAAGGAGTACCTGTGGGGCTTAGCAATGGGCACGTACAGCAAACCTGGAAAGCAGGATCTGAAGTGGTATTATTTATCTTTCCCATACAAGGTTTGATAGAAGGGATTTAATTTTGTGGGGTTTTTTAATACTGTCATTTTAAGCCAAATCCTAATGTCCTCAAAGTTGAGCTGCCTTCTCAGCTACATCAGATTTATGCTGGCATAAAGCTCTCTTGGTTTCAGGAGAGCTAATCTCAGTTTACTTCAAGTGTTGTAAATCAAAGAGAATACGGAAAAAGAACAGCTCGAAGTCAGGTTAATGGGAACGTGACCTGAGTGAGGGCCAAGTACAGTGGCCATTACTGTGCAATGAAAAAAGGACCTTCATCTTCAGAAATAGTTGCCAAAAGCCTACGCCTTTTTCCTTCACAGTCTTTGACCTCACCAGAGTGCCTTAATTTATGTTTCTGTCCATTTCCACTCTGCTGCTAATTTTAACCTGTCTTTCCATGTCTCTCTGTATGTGAAATTACTATATGATCTCTCTCCCTTTCCTTCCCCCTCTGTCCTCCCTATCCTAGAGATAGATATCCTACAGGAGATCCCAGTTACAGTATTCTTCCATGTGGTCCCATCCTAAAAAGTTGTTTGGAAGGACTGTTCTGTGGTTATTCTTCCCTGGAGGATGCTACAAGAGCACCGTCTTGATATTGGAGAAAAAGTGACACATCCTAGCAGACTAGGGTGATCTTTAATGCAACGTGGAAAGAATTACAAATGGAAGATCGTAGCCATAAAGTTTTAAAGATGAAGCTGCAGCTGCTGACTGAATGAATCACTGAAAAGTTTTTATACCTGTTTAAATTTTGATAAAGAAGAACAGTTTCAAAGGACTTGACATTGGAGATTTTGAACTCACACAGTAAAAGCCCACAAAATCCATTTCCTTGGAATGAAGTGTGATTTTGTTGAAATGTCACATTTTCCTCCCACAGGAGAAGGACCATTTTCACAAATCAGAGAATTTTCAAAATCATTTTCTCAGCTATAATTGGAGATTAAGCAATAAAATATAGTTTTGGTAGGAAAACAAGAACTTTTTTTTCTAGAAGTCTAGTGAAAAACAGTTGTATCATTAATATTTTGTTACTGGAGAAGTGAGCTGTGGTTATGGCTCAACAAACCCTGGAAAATTTTCAGCACAAATTATGCCAGAAATATCACATGGAGGAAAATCCTTCATTCCCCCTATACTCCCCCCTTCTATTGAGAGCTGTAATTACAAGCTTCTTATTGAGTAATATTATAGAGACACCTACTTGCCTTGCTGTACTTAAGGGTTTGTCAATGCTTCCATTATAAACCTCTCTTTTTAGGGGTTCACATGACTGTAAAATTTTGCTCTGGACTGAAACTTGGCATGAGATCATAGTAAAAAAGCATGTTTTTTTCCCATAATTAGTTTTTCTTCAAATTTGATCATTGGAAAAAAAAAATAGACTACAAAAATTAAAAGAAAAGCTATTTCAAAATATACAGTCTTCATACATTTTGTTTGCTTTTATTCATATTACTGTAAGGAAAAAAAAAAAGGAAAGAAAAAGAAAACTAACAAATAGGTTAACATTCCAGATCCAGTTCAGCACTTAAAGAGCAAAGACATTCAACATTAAAGCTGGAATTGCAGTGGTCTCTCAACAGTGGGTGATCTGTCATTCCATATGGGCTGGCTACAAAGGTGTGAGTTAAGTATGGAGTTACAGTCTTAATTCTGAATTTCCTTACCTTGGTGAGTTTAAGACAGATGCTTAATGCTCCTTGAATGTAGAGGTTTATATACTTTTACTTGGAATGTAGTTTTTGGACATCATGCCCAGAACTGTTTTGAAAGTCTTTCCCCAGAGGTAGGAAAATGAAAGTATGTTGTCATTTCCCACTGCTCCCTCAAAGGAGGGGTTTTGTTTGCTGTTCTGGATTACTGTTCTGTTTTTTTCCCCCCTCAGTCCAATCCTGTGAACAGCCCCATTAATGTACATATGAACTTATTTTTTTCTGCTGGTGAAGACATGAGGTATCTGTATTACTTTCTGTAATCCAATGAGATATTAAAAAACGATATGATACTTCACATATTTTTTCCTTGTATGCTGCATGGTCATTTTGAAAATTTGCTTAACAGTATTTTGGAAGGTGTGATAAAGAAAGAGAGGGAGGGAGGGAGGGAGGAAGGAAGGAAGGCAGGAAGGAAGGAAGGAGAAAGAAGGAGAAAGAAAAAGAGAGAAAAAGAAAGAAAGAAAGAAAGAAAGAAAGAAAGAAAGAAAGAAAGAAAGAAAGAAAGAAAGAAAGAAAGAAAGAAAGAAAGAAAGAAAGAAAGAAAGAAAGAAAGAAAGAAAGAAAGAAAGAAAGAAAGAAAGATAGATTTTTTTTCTCCTGTTGGCTCTCAGAGAATGATTTTATAAGTGGTTTCAAAATAAACCACATTTTGCTGAATCAATAGCTTTCACGTGTATGGTAAAACCATCATTAAAGGCCATGCTTCAACCATGAGTATCATGTAGCTGGTTGGAAAATATTTTTGTAGTCTTAATTAACTCTTCCTAATATTGTTGAAAGGTATATCAGGCAGTATTTATATTATCTGCAAAAGGCGGACTTTCTGTTTCATTGCTGATTCGTTTCTTACAGTAAATTGAAAGCTCACCTAAAGTATACACACTAATAAGGGATGTTTATTGTCATAGCTACTTCAGTAAAAGAAAATATCTGCCTTCTTCACATAAGAACTGTCATAAGGACAATTAATTCAGAGTCTAATCCAAAATGTGTTAAAGTCAATCAAGGCACTCATGTAAAGTCTACAAGGACATGCAGCCTCCAGCTATCGGGGTAGAAGTATATGCTAAAATCTAAGTATCCAAATAGCAGAAATAATGTCAGCTTCTGGCACCTTTGAAGATAGCTGTCCTTAACCCTTCCTTACCCACCATACAGACCTTCGCACAATCAAGGCCTGAGTGATTTTCAGTGTTTCTCTTTGGGTCGCACTGACATGGTCATATTTGCTTGTAGTGAGTCTTTCTGAAAGAGCACCTACTTCTCCCCTTGTTACTTCTGTTCAGTTGTGATAGTTTCGGCTGCAGATAATTTTTTCATACTTCTTTTTCAGCTGCTCATATATTATTTTTTTTAAAATCCTTTTTCTAGGCTGAAATTTTCCAGCTGCTTTCGAGTCCAGAGGGTAAATATTGGAACATTTGAGTAAAATCCCTTTAACCACTTTTACATCATTGACAAAGTCTGCTGAAGCCAATGGAAAGATGCCCGCTGACTTCAATATTCTTTGGATCACACACTTGCTGTGTGAAATAGAGGTTCTTTTCCTTTTGCTGTTTAAACTCAGATATTCTTCACCATCATGGCCTATAAATTATCCAGGAGGATTTTTTTGCTAGCATGGAATTTATAATCACCACAGGCAGGAGCTTTTCCCAATAGTGATACTTCTGGACGTACCTTACTTTCTTGCTCTTTAGCACCAATGTCATTTATACATCTATATATGTCTTATATATCTTATACATTTAAGAACTTACATAGGGAATCTAAAGATGCATGATTCTGTCAGACAGGCACCACCTTTGCTGTGAAACAAAGAACACTATCTTGCAATCAGTGGTTCATATATAATATGACTATAAAATTTTGGTCAACTGATAGGTCATGCAGAACGACCTTATATCAATGGGCATCTCAATTGCTGCAATAGTTGCAGGAATGGGAGAAGTTAGGGCTACAAAGAGAAGAGGTCTTGGGGTGGTTGTGCATGATTCTTCAGCCACGAGCACAGTAAAGACCTTGGAAGGAAAGTATATGTTGGTAGCTACTAAAATATACAGGTGAAGACAAAGGACATGAGGAAATTCAGAGAGTTAGCCTGAGATACCATGCACAAGTAAAGGCTGGTAAAAGTTTTGCAGCAAGTATTTCATTCAGTGCAAAAATGGTGCATTGGCCCAGTAAATAGTCTTGAATTTGAGTTGAATTCTCTGAGTAGTTCTGATGCTTTAAAAGTACATATATATTTGGAAGACTAGATAAATCAAAGAGGAAGAGAAGGAAGAAGCAGGGGATTTACATTCCGATCCACGCTTTGCCTTAGCAGAATGGATTCAAACTTGTGTCACCAGAGGGTAGATTTTTCTTCCATAAATTCCCCTTCTTAGGACAATTCAGTAAATCTGGCAGGATACTGGTAAAGAGCAAATGCGAATTATTGTATAGTCTAGGGGTTGACACACCCCAAGGAGAGCTCTAGCCCATAATCCAGAAAAATATCTCATAATTTAATGCTAAATGGAAGTCTGTCACTAGAGAACGCTTTCTAGTGCCATCAGAGAGATTCTTCCAAGCTGTGAAGTCCATCATACAAAAGGTCGATCTCCTGGCTTTGGGACGGGGAAGTACCCGTTCAGGCTGTTTGAGGACCACTCATCATCTTGCTTCTGTTTCTTAACTATGCCAAAGAGGCAATTGAAACTTTTTCTTTCAGACTGAGCTGAAAATGTAAGGTAAAAGCTTTCCTGTCTTACACGAAAAAAAAAAAAAGAAACTCTCATTTGAATCTTACACATTTTTTAAAATTATTTTTGGTCAGTCTAATTACTATTTGTCATTGTTCTAAAGAGCAAGGTTATGGTAAGGGCTTTCCCACAGACATGGAAATTTAACAGGTCACCTGTTAAAATGCTAAACAGGTGCCTGTTAAAAATGCAGTGCTGCATTTTAAAAAAGTCAGGCACACTGTCTGAAATACAAGGCTGAGACTCACAGAGTCATAAAGAACAGTGTAGGTCATCTTCTCTAACCTCCCTGCTCACAGCAGGCTGATTTGTTGGGGTCTGTCTCAGGCTTTCACCTTGCAACACAGAAGCTTCATTAAGCCCAGTCATGTCCAGAACTGCATTGGACTAATAGGAAGGAAAGCTGTAATTAAAAGACAGATTTATTTAGATGAGGGTGAAGAATTACTGAATGCACAAGGTAAGTGGAAAACTGCAGGATTTTTATTCTGTAATTTGTTGCATTTCTTTCATTCAAACTATGCTAGATCACACGCATAGCTGTTGTGGAAGAAGAAAAGGGAAGTATTTCCCATATTGATTGATTCATGCTCAGAGTACTCAGATGCTTTCAGCTACCTGCCAATGTAGTCATGAGAGTGTTTGTGGCACACCAACTGGAGTTATCTTAGGCATTGTAGTAAGGGTTCCTAATGACAAGCTGCAAAATGTTTGTATCTCCTGAGCCAACCCACATCCAGTTTGCTGGGAAATTTCTTGATTCACCTGCTGAGTAGAACAAAAGTAGTAGAAAAAAACATTAAAAAAATGTGAACAAGCCATTTGATAGGAAGCATTTTTTTTTCTTTTTATGCTGCTTTTCAAACCAGAGAGAAAAGATGAGATAACTTCTTTTAGAAACACTTTCTCACAATCAGATTTCGTTTCAAGAGTTAAGACCCCAATAGGAAAATAATGGTAACAAAAAGACAAGATAAAGAAGTGAAAGACCCTGAAAGCAAAGGAATAAAAAGTGCTAGTATATATTCTCGTAAGCAGGTGTTAGGTGGAGATAAGAGGAGAAGAGAGGAATAAAATTGAAATAAAAAAGTCCCTGCTCCTGTGATTGTAAGTGGTCAAGAGATTAGACAATATGTAGATCATTTTCAGTCTGTCATATCTGAAATACTACAGGTGGAGGGAATTTCGGGGCGGGGGGAGACCAAAATGTTAGCTTTGCAGGTTGTGGAGGCCTTGTTTTATTTCAGACATTAGAGTGTTTCTGCCAGATGTTGAGCCTGTCTGAGGTCTCCGTAGGACAGAAGAGTGAAGGTGTCCCTTCAGCGGGTGTATCTGCACTGCAGCCAGAACCTCAATGGAGCTATGCTGATTTAGAACAGCTGAGGATCTGGCCTTCTGCTGTGAATGATTCGTCCTAACTGAAAGCTTTTCCCAAAATATGAGATAAGACTAAGACTGAAAAAGAGTGAGAAGAAAGGCAGGAAGTATCCCAGTTTGTGAGGAAGGGAAACCCATGGTCCCTAGACTGTATGTTTACCAGAAAAAGGTGTTAGGTGTGTTTTGCACAGCTTGGGAGCTTAAGTGTTTGTTATCTCTGTCAATTGCCCACGGGTTAACTACAACACCAAGGGCTCACTGTGCTCCTGTCAGCTAGAATGCATTACAATAGTTAAAAGATGGAGAAGTATCTGAGCTTGCACTTGCATTTAATTAGCTGGCCTGGAAACAGGGGTGTGAAACAGAGAGTTGCTCTAGGGCGTGCAAGGAGAAGTGCTTGAAACCTGGGTAGGTATCCAATTCTTGCTCTTAGTTTTGAGACTTTTTTTCCATGGCTGATTAAAATAAAACAGCTCATTTAGGAAATTCAAACATTTATGTAGTTCTTTACTATGGAGCACTGAATGCAGCTCTGTAGTAGGCAGGTCCTATTAGTTTCATTCCTTCAGATCAGCTTTAATTGACACTGATGATGTTGAACAACCGTTTCTCTGAGAAAAACCTTAGTTTAGTTGTTATCTCTTCTATAACACAGTTATCTCTTATCTTTCATCTTGCAGAAGTTATGCAATTAGAAGAGGAATATAGCTTATTCAGAGCTATAAGCACGTAGGTTACTGTTAAAATGAAATGAATTTAAAATACCACAGCTCCCCCCCACCTGATCCAAAATCCGCTTCCAATAGGACCCTTTTCATGGACTTGGTTGGAAACTGGGGAATTCCCTCAAACTTAATATTCTTTCAACATTTAGGAACAATTGCCTTGTAGGGGACTTCTGGGTAACTGAGCTGTTTTCAGCTTTTCTGGAGAAACTGAAATATAAAATTCCTTTCCACCCTTTCAAGCTCAATGTCAAAAGCAAGAGGTTTTGTTTCCCAGTGTGTCCAGGTTATTTACACTGCTCTGATGGTTCAAAACCTTCTTTTCACTTGCACCCTAGCTTATTCCTGGCCAGGTTATTCATCAGCCCCCAAAATTGTTTGAACCATGCCAAAACAGAACAAAACAAAAAAATCCACCACCCCAAAGAAAAAAACCTCCCGTTCTATATTTGACGCTTGAACATATTTGAAGCAGTGGCAGCTTTCCCACTGATTTCACTGGATGCAAGATCAAATACTGGGGACTTCGCTAGGGCTGAGGATCTTGCCAGAGTCAACAAATCACTTCTTCAGGCTCATCAATGAAACATAACTCCAAATTTACACCACACACACCTAAGGGCTGGCTCTTCTTCCTCAGCCTAGGTAATATTATTGTTGGGTTTAATGAGCTGGAAGCGTGTCGTTTGGAGGAAAACCACTCTGTTCTGGAACTGATGTCTTTGCTGCTCACTAAAAGCCCAGGTTTACTGCTTATGAGGCTTCAGACCTGTCTTAATCAAATGGTAATACAAGTAATGTGATATTCCAAGGTTATTTTTTGTCTTTGCACAACTGAAACTGTGTAGGTTGGGTAACAACTGGTGAATTAAACTCTGTATTAAATAACTTATTTTTACATCTGCAGGTAGCCAAATAGAAATTCTTTGTTATTCTCTCTCAGAAATCATTTAAACAGCTTAAAACAGTTTTTAAAAAGCCCTTACAATGGAACTTTTGTTTGATCACGTTCAACCTTGCTGCGGTTGTAGCTTTAAGCATACATGACTCAGACAGAAAAGACTTTTTAAGTAATTTATGCCTCCCTCCCTACTCAGTGTGTGTTAATCAGGTTGCCACCCACTTTTTTTGGTAAATGATTTACAGCCCTAGTGCTTGTAATCACCTGCAGAATGTGAGTCACGGAGAACATTTTTGAACCCTAAACCTCTGCAGGCGTGCAAAGGAACTGGGCACCTCCTGCTCCTGCTGAGGTCTCAGCAGCCTCGTAGTTTTGCACAGATTCGTGCTCTAATTACATCTCACAGCAGGTGTTTTCTAAATCATTCTTCTCAGGTGAGGCAAACTATTTCTACAGGAAAATATTAACCAGAAGGCATGCTCAAATTTTCAGGGAACAGGCAGTCCTTCTCACCTTGAATGTGTCCCTCAGTAGCTTTAGCAAAGCACAGACTTTATTAACCTTATCCTTTACAAAAAAATAAGAAGTAAATAATGATCTTGATGTTAAATCCTCTTGGACCAACCTAACAGCAAATTGCAGATCTGGGATTGCATTTTATACTTTAGCTTACAGGTGTACTCTGCTGTAATATTATTAGAAGCAGTGACTTGTCCCTCCCACCTGCACTCCCCAGCTCCCAATGCTCTCAGCTGTCAGACGTGAAGTTCTTTGATTTTAGAGTTTCCTAGCGCTGGGAGCACTTCTTCTTGGGGCATGTTAAAAGAACAACAAAACCAGAGCATTTTCTGAAAAGGTCAGCCCAGCAGCATCCTTGCAGGATTCTACGGGTTTTCTCTTCTGCACCCACCTCTGCAGGAAAGGGTTTTTGCCTTGTTTTTTAATTTTTCCTATTTGTTGGAGCAAATGTCTCCACACAGACAAAAATGCTAATATGACCCACCCAAACACTAAAGAATTGAACAGCGTGGGAGGTTTTCATTACGGAGAGATGGCAGCCTGTTCAGTACGATGTCGTAGTCACTGTTGTAAAGGCTTTTAAAAATTTTAATCCTTGCTACTTCAACATGAAGTGGCAAGGACAATTTCAACTTAAAGATATTCCTTCCTCTTTTCCCTTTAGCAAGAGAAAAATCTGTCTGACACTCTTTTAAAATTATATTAAAGATCTTAATAGCCATTTTTATAAGAAAAAAAAAGATGTTAGTTGAGATGTGCTAGAGGGTTTGTGGCTGTTAAGGTCTGAAGCAGATTCTTTGCAGAAAATACAAACAAAATACACAAAAGGTAAGTGAAAGATTGAAAATTAAGCTTATTGCTCAGGTTTCAACCTCTTGCATCCCTGCTTAAGATTGATTTTCACAGCACATGGCCTTATAGTTGACGCTAGTATACACCAAATGTGGGGTTGTTTTAACATTACTCTGAGCAGTCAAGTGCTTATGGCCGTAAGGCAGCAAAACACACATTCTGGAGCAGCTAAACTGAAGTCTATTAATTTAGTTAGTTATTTTAAAAAAATTATATTGAAGGAGAGAAATAGGAAGGACAAGGGATGAGGTGGTAAACAGGTAATGGCATGTGGGAACTAGGGCAGTAATGTGAATCTCGCCTTCCAGGCAGATCAGGACTTAGCTGAAACCAGCAACAATGTCAGGATCATTTTAGTCCTCTCTGGCGCTTCCCTGAGAAGCCCTCAAAATCAGATAGCAGAGATCTGCATTGTCCCAGTGCCTTCCCAAATCCCTCACCCCTCTCCTTTGTCCTTTGGTGCTTGGTGTGAAAACCTCCATACTGGGTGAAAGTGTAAGCTATTGTTCAATTGTTTTGTTGCATCTCTATGCTTTATTTCTACCACCCACTGTTTTGATCTACACCCCTGCTAGTTATGAGACGCACTCCTAAATCAGCTTTTCCTTTGATCTCGCCAAAGCTTTTTGCCTATTTCCATTTGTCTAGCTGTAATTTTGAGCAGTTGTGTAGGTTTTGTACACTCCCACACAGTTGTAAAGAACTATCTACAATAACACTGAGCTCAGTTCTTGTTATGGTGTCCAGCTGAGGGCGTAACCAGTGCAGAGAGTGTAGTCAGAATACGAAGGCCTTTGTGCTCTTCCAGTTTTAAAACAGCTCCAAACTGCTCCCTTCCAAGCACTCAGGGCTCATGGAAACAGGAGTACTCTGGCTACAAACCAGGCACTGAGCTGGGATGGGACCAAGTAATGTCCTGACATGACTGATTTTTAACATGATATGATTCCTTTGAGACATGGGAGATTTCCAAATGGCCTCTTAAACAACTTTTAAATTGATTCTCTGCTTTTGGGCAATATGGTCCAGGCACTGCCTCCTAACGGTAAAAAGGTGGTATTCAGCAAGGGCCATGACAAGTGTTAAGTGTTTTCTGCTAGATTAGACTTCCCCGAGCCTCAGAGCTGAGAAGCTAATTCTGAGACCAGGTGTGGCAAAAAACAAGAAGAGAATTTTTCAGTAAGTGAATTACACTTTTAATATGCTGTTCTCTGCTGGTGGCTCTGTGGATAAAATAATTTTCTACCACATAGAACTGCTGCCTACTATCACGCCCAGAAGCATGGGTAGAGTTCATTAAAAAAGATATTAAAAGACTGCTGTTAAGGATGCCAAATCAAGCAGTTAAAAAGTAAGAAATGCCAGCAATAAGACTGGCTCACCAACAGCTTTCCTGAGCATAACGATGTAGCCTTTAATGATATGATGATAATCCCACCCCCCACTTTTTTTTTTCTTTTTACTTGATGGGTGCCTCATTCAGCTTTGCTCATCCTGATCCAACTCTCATTGAAATATTTGAAATGGTCCCACTTCTTTAAATGTTGCAGGAGTCCTTAAATGATATGTTTGTTTGAATTTTAATTTTTGTTTCACTATAAAAAGTGAAACAAAAAGAAGTGAAAGCCCCTTCCCACAATTCCCCAGCATTGCTAAGTGAACATTGCATTTAATACTGATTTCCTGATCAACTTTTCCATAGCTTTTGTCATAATATCTGAATGCTCAGCCCATATTAGTGAGCTGAAAAATGTCTGACTAGCTCTTCCAATCACATTAAAGACCGATCATAATTCATATGCACAAGCAGGAAGAATTAAAATTTCATTCATTTTCATTTCCTAACTTCCGAGTACTTGGCTTGGCAACCTTAACTTATTTTTAACATAATGGAATGTTCTTGGCTTTAAAAAAAAAAAGCAAACCCAAATTATATTATGGGCCATTTTCATGGCATCTCTTCTGCTGCTGGATGATTGCCTCACCAAATTGTTAGTCCTTTCTTCAGGCCCCAGCGCTGCTAACATTTGAAGGGGGAAGAAAATAGCTAAGGAATCTACATTTAGGAACAGCTCCCACTTCCCCCTGACATACTTAGTTCCATATTCCTAATTTACGAGGCTGCCTGCCCTGCTACCAGCTATTGGTTCCCAACTAGTGCAACAGTCATTCTTTAAAAGGAGGCAGATTCCTGACAAATTAAATACTTTTAAAATCTGACTACAACAAAATAAGAAATCAGAGGAAATAAAGACTAGTAGCCAACAGTCTACTGTTTAGCATTTTATCCCTTGTTGTAACTGTTCCTGTGGCATGGCAGCTAATATATAAACTCTAAACTGCAATGTTATAATGTGTTACCAGTTACCTGGTAAATACACAAATTGTTTATGTTTTATTTTCATGGTTTATTACAGTACCCATACCACTTATTTCCTACAGCATATATTTTACATATAACTTCCAAATACCCTATCTGAATCTGAAAATATATGTTCAATTTAAGGTACTTCCTAATTTCAAAACTCATTCACAAAGCCCCCTTTGCAATCAATCCCACAAAAAAAAAAGCCTCCACATTTTCATAGGTATTGTATGAAGGTGGATGTGTAGTAAATTTATTAGCAGGTTGTCTTACATCATATCCTTCCATACGATGTTATAAATTGAAAAATATGATAATGAGGAATATGCAATAAGGATTAATAACAGTACTGATGGATGCATAATTCTCAGGGAAACAGCTTTCACCTACTTTCATAGAAAACATCCTCGTGGTGTCGTCACCTGCTTTCCAGCACAGAACAAATAGACTGTGCTGTAAACTTGAAACATCTAAATGCAAATGCCTCAAGCACAACTAGGGGTTCAGTGATTTCCAAACTATTTATCACTGTTGAATTCAGTACAAGTGGAATTTATTGCCTCCAGGCCTTCAACTGGCCAAACAGTGAATAAATTAAAAAAAGAAAATCTGCTGAATATGCATCTTTGCACAAGTTACTTCTTGTGCATTAATTCTGTGAGCAAAGTGTTCTCTTTAAAAGCCTTGCAGTGGGCCAACCATTTGTTGCAGCTTCTTCTATTTTTCTTCCTTTTTCACATGTGTTACCTGACATTTTTCTCCATCCTTTTATCAGCCAAACTAGTTTATATAGGAAACAGTGTCCACTCACTTTCCATCTTTTTTTAATATTCTAGGTGGGAATTTTTTTACATAATTATAAGTGAGGTTTTTTACAGTCAGGCCCCTAACCTTTCTTATTTCCGATTAAACTATTCTCTTGTAAATGTCCCGTTTTCCTTCCCCTTAGCTTTGTTATTACTTCTGTCACAACAACGTCTGTAGTTCCTAGACAAGACTGGGAATCCATCATATTATTTTCTCTCTAAATACCTGATAAGAGGCAGGATCTTTTCAAAGTGTTATAATCTGTATGGACAAGATAGGCAGAAGATGGCAAAAAACATTATTGTCATCATCTTTGTTTTATAGATGAAGAATGGAAGACACAAAAGAGGTCTGGGTATTTAGGTGCTAAAATACATATTTAAACATCTTTAAATGTCAGCCTGTGGAGGAGCTGCAAAATGAGAGAATGGCTGGTGAGAAGCACTCCATAGCTTTAGCCACAAAACATTTAAAATCTGAGAACAATATCCACCCTCCCTTTTTCATGCATGATATGGCAGGAGGATCCTTTCTTTTTTCTCCTGCTGTCCGTAGATGATGTCGGAGGCAGGCAGGTCCCCCGTCCTTCCTTACTGCCTGCTGTGCGCCGGGTGGAGGGCAGACAGGTTGCACCATTTGCCACCCCCTCCCCAGACCCTGGGTCCCCGCTGCCCAGCAAGGGGTGCCTTAGCAACCTCCTCCCAGATGGGCACAAGACAGTAATATTTTTTTACCACAGCTTTTGTCACAATTGCACAGCTGAAATCCTAAGTATTGTTTTGTTGACACCCACTGTACAGCATATATAGCTCCTTATGCTGCCAGCTTTCTTCTTGTGCTCACCCATGTATTTAATTTCTTTCTTCATATGTTTCAAGGACATCTAGTTCCTTGGGAAAGACCTTTGGAAATATACTATAATTAGCTGCACTGTTTACAGGACAGTTGCATTGTCAGACCCAGTCACTGTTAGTTGAAAACACTCATAAGCATCAGTATCTATCATATTCTCTCCAGTCTCTCAGCTACTATTGTTTGTGTGTTGTTTTTCTTGGCTTTTTTTTAGTGCTGCACTAGCTTTCAGTTACTAGTATATATTCTTCTTTGTGTGTGTAGTAATACAAATATTTACTGTGAAGTATCATTGATATGATTCAGAAAGTATGCTTTATGAAGGCTCAGAGGGAAGGTTTTCAATGTTTTAGCATATTCCGCGTAGTTTTTAACTTCATCAACAATAAGAGAGTAACCCAGTGTATTTTATATGTATATTAAGGCTGAGTAAAGCTGACCTATTCATTACCAAGTCCATGCAAGTGTATTTTGAATACAGACTCAAAACGTCCTTGAGTTTTCCAGTTGAAGAATATGTCTGCAAGTTAATTGGTCTCCAGTTACATCCATGTTGTCGTGGTTGTAGCTCCACATATGACTCCAGGATCCCCAGTCAGTCGTACGTCTTCAGATGATTCATGTTCTGACTAGTTTGGAGAGAACCAGCTGGTTTTCCAAGGAGAAAAACACAGCAGCAGTGTGGTAGCTTGTGGTCCAACTTGATTCCTACAGGCAATATGGACACAGCTGGCTCTGGGTAATTTGGATTTCAGTCTAAATAAGTATGAAGCTACCAAAAGCTTTGTAGCTATACCCTCTGTGGCTATGTTCATCTATAAAATGGATATAACAATTATTTTTTCCTCACAACATTTCCCATCTTGCTTTTGAAAACTCCTCATTTCACACTGCATCTATAAATTAACTAGTGTAATGAGACCCTTATCTTGAGGGCATGGAAATAATTATGTTCACTGGAATCATCTTGCAATGATGCTGAAACTGGGGGGAAAAAGAAATAATAAATATATTTGGCTATAGGTAAGCAGCGTACAGAAACTGGTATTATGAATGACAAGCATAGCCTATCAAAATAGTTAACTTGCAAACGCACAGAAAAAAGTACATTATGTATTAAAAAAATGCTTGTACAATGGAAAGGTGAATTCCTGAGCGTTCAACTGACATGACTTTGCTGTAGAGAAGAGAAAGCGTAGGGTTTGTATATAAAATAAGAGAGACTGAGAGTCTGAAGCGAGGAGAAAAATACTCAGGACAGCTGTTCTCCGCAGGAAACAGTGGAGCCTAACTCTTCAGCTCTGTGGCCGTGCAGGAATGTGGGGTGCAAGTACCACACCTGGGAATGAACAGTTTTCACTGCAGAAAGGTGCTGCTCCCACCACTGGTTTCTCCTCCAAGAGCAACTGCGCTGCTGGCCCCGAACTCCAGTTTCTGTCTGGCTTGGTACACTGAGGTAAAAACCGTGGGAGGGTGGTGACGCATGTTTGTCTCAAAGGGCTCTTCAGCAAAGTTAATTTTTTTTCACTGAATATTTCCATACAATTGCACATTTTTCAAATTCATTTCATAGTAGGTGGGAATATTTTTGTGTAGCTAGTAACTCACCAGCCTTCTCCATCATCGCTTGAATTTCTGGCCCTTGGTGTAGTTTGGTTGGTCTTTGGTCTCTGCCGGTTGGTTTAAGCTACACAGACAGATGGTTGTCTTTAGGGTCTCCAAAATTAACACGTAGAAGATAGCCTGCAGACACCACCTTTGCTTTTTTCATGTAAGAATTGTGGGTCATGTTTCTGACTCCACGTATTACTAATATTGACTCAATATAACTCCTCAACGTAAAAAGTTTTCCATCCTTCTTTCCTTGATATTTCCTTAATTCTTTTGTATGAATTCCCTATTTATTTACTCTGAGCCAACCCAACTTCCAATTAAGATAATGGTATAATCAGTCACTTCAAACATACCAGGTTTCTGACCCACAGAATAATTTACAACACGAAGCCAATCCCCATTTCAGTGGTGCAGACTCCCTGACGACTGAGTTAGTCGTTAGTTAGTTAGTTTTGCAACAGAAGGAGAATTAGAATGGGTACGTTATCACACTCAGCTGTTTCTTCAGCTACGCAGGAATTGAACAGGAATAGTCTCCACAGAGCAGCCTACCAGCTGGGGCAGGGAGAGGTTGTGGGTGTTAGCCTGCTGGGGGCACCTGGGTTTCAGCAGGGCTCTGATATTCTCCCCACAAGGGACTAGGGCATTCCCTAGGGCAGGCCCCCGTTGTGCAACCTGCTGTGGTTGCATCCTTCGTAATGAAAGATCCACCTAACGTGGACCATTCTGGCAAAGGGCTTCAATGAATCTGCATTTTTGCAATGAAAAATGAATTGTCAGGAAATTCCTGTCTACTTCTAATGAGGCTGAATATCAAAAAGTGATTCCAGAGCAATGATTGCATGCTCAGTGGACACAAACACATCGAGTGATGTTTTTCAGTGTGGGAAAAAGTAGAGTCTTGCAAAAATTGTAATGCCATTGGTCTCTCTCACTCTCTCAACTGTCTTTCAGAACAGTATAACTTGAGAGTTCCTTGCTATGTGTGTACGTACAGCATGGTTGAAAGGGCAGGGCACTGAATGGCACTTTGCTGTTTTAAAATGCACAGTTCAATCTACGGCAAACCAGTATTTCTTTGGTGAATTGTGTAGAGTAAGCAGACTGTTTATGACAGCTCTATGAATAATAATGGTGATGTTATCATAGTGCTTTTGCTCCTGCTGGATATTATTATGCAAGGCTGTTCCACAGTAACTATTATTCAGTTGAAACTTACAGAGAAGCTCAAAGGTTGCAAGTTCAGTAGAGAAAAACTGTTTTCTCACTTTTCTTATTTATTTCTGTATTTACAACAATTCTTAGTTTAACATCTCATACAGGCTTAATCCTTTACCCTGTTTCTGTGGGGAAGGTGAGGATTCAGGAGAAAGATAGGCAGAGGTGTAAAAAGTCATCCCTCAGACAGCTTTTCCTTTCCTCTTCCCTCTCTCCTTCACCAGTCTCCACTCCTTCCAGCTACTTGCTGTTAATCCAGTGATCTCCCAACCTGGGCAACTATATATATGTTCCTATTTAGCATTTTCTCTGGGGAACCTGGCCTCCTTGTCTCCTCATCCTTGCTAGAAGCTGCTGGCAGCCCAGAAGGCCTAATAAGGCACAGGAGGAGGACAGAGAGATGAAGAAACCATAAGCAGGGAGAGATCACGAGCTCTGAATCTTCTTCTTTGCAGATTCTTACCCAGGAGCTGCCTCTATGTTGCATTACCCATTCCCAGAGTGATGACAGGCAAAATAAGAGATATTCAGTACATATCCATCTCCTTTGTTAGTTGGTAACTCCCACAGGCTATCACGGCTGCAGGGCTAAGATCAAGATCATTCAGAATCAGCCCACCCTTTGGGTGCCCTGGAAGTGCCTCTGGACGCCCTGCATGCTTCAGGGCTCTGAAGGCAAGCGTGGGAGCTTTCCGTGTATGAAGGTATTCAAAGGCAGCCAGTGGAGACAGCAGGGATGAGGTCGTGCTGTGGATCAGACAGTCATTAATGTCCTTAGCAAGGCAGACCTTTTCAATGCAGTGATTTTCTGCATGACTATATTAGTTAAAAGTAATCAGTCTTGAAAGTTATGATGCTGTCATGAACGATTTTTGTTCATATGTGGTGAAAGAGCTGTAGCGTCCAGGAGAATACATGAGGTATAGATTGGGTTACTGATTCAAAAAGAAATGTGTTCAATAGACTATACCATAAAGGATAGTAACTCTAGTATTTATTTTTTTTTCTTTTCACCAGTGTTAGTGCCTTTTGAAGCAATTGCAACCTACTGCTATTTTATCTGATCTTACCTGGGAAGCCATTCTGCTTTTGTCCAGTGTGCAAAAGGCAGTGGACAGGATGCCAGCTAATTGCCACTGCTGTTTTCAGCTGATGATCTTTCTCACTTTTGCCTACTTGTTCCCTCTGTGAATTCATTGTAGCTACTAAGCTGGAGGACAGGAAAATGCCCATCACAAGCCTTGGCTCGCAGGCTGACAAGAAAGAGGAAAGCAATGTCCCAGCGACCCCGACAACTTCTGTTATGTGCTGCAGCTCTGAGAGTGCTCCCACACTGCGCCTATCTCCTGGAAGGGTGTGTTTGAGAGCAATGATGTCAATACTATACCGTTCCCAATTTCCTAGGAGGGTGTATCTAATTTGCTATCTATATATGCTAGAAAAGATGAAGGCAAAATACAAAATTTAGAATAATGACAAATGAAGATTAAGCCTACTTCTTGCTTCTTCCTATTGTCATCTAGATATCTGCATGCATTTGCAGATTCATCCCTTTTTTTTCCTTTTTTTTCTTTTTTTTTTAATACTAGAGTTTATATCTAAGAGACTGGGGCTCTAGTCCTACAAATACTAATGCATATGTCCAACCTTAAGTATATGTAATATCATTACTTAGGAAATTTTTGAATGTGTGTCTCTTACTTTTTTTTTCCCATATAGGTATAATATATGAGATTGTTATTGGTTTTCCTCTTATGAATTGAATTCTTTCTCTTCTGCTTGTTAATTGCTGATTTTTGTTAACTCAAGCACAAAACAATAAATAATTTCTGGTTTGAACAAAGCACTGCTTAGGATATGTTGGGTCTTTCAGTGTATGTCACTGAAATCTTTAATACAAATATGTCTCCATCTTGGGAAAAATCTATGAAAATGCATCACAGGAACTGTGAGCAATTTCATCCATTGATTTCTTTTTCTTTTGCCCCTTGCATATTCATACATATTTCTGGAAACTGTCAAACTTTAGAGCAAATTACGACAAAAAAAAAAAAAGACTAACGTGATTCATATAAAAAGGAGTTTCCCTTAGAACAGGGCTGTATGGTATCAGTTAACCTAGGTGGTATATTTCAATACTCATGTCACTGCTGGCTTTTGGTAAATTATGCTATGGTTTTCACATTTTTCCTGGCAGCATCTCCCAGCTGCTGTACTTTGGGGAATTAGGTTGCAGCAATGAAAACACAATATGTCTGGTGTTGTGGCATGCCAAGGGAAATGAGATCATAGTTCAGCTGATGAATTTCTCCATGGGAATTCAGTGGGCACCTTTTGGAAACAAAAATTGCTAAGGTGTGGGTAACCACAGGCAAAAAAGTGGATGTATGTCTACAAGAGGGAAAGTCACCATGGAGTGAATTCTGTTACAGAAAGGTACTAATTATATTGATCCTAAGGGCTGATCTTTTAAATATCCAGTGATTTATTTGCACCCAGTTGTTAGAAGGAAGACTCTTTACTTTGCCTTCCAGTGCTGTAAGTGCAAGCCAAAAGTCTCTCAGGAGCATTTGTCTTGGAAGTCTTTTTCAGGTACTTCAAAGTAAAATTAGTGTCGAGTCTTTCATTTGCTCAAAAATTGGACACAAAAATCCCAACAGGCACATTTTTGAAATATATACTTCTTAGCTGTGGAATGTGCTAAAATTTTCACATACAGTATCTATTTTAATCAAAAGTATTGACTTGTGTATAGAAAGGTTAACAAATACTTACACTACTTTGGGACAGGAGTCACTATCTTAAATACATGACCACTCATTTCAGGGAGGTCCAGACCATTAAAACCACCTCTGAATTCAAGGATTTGAATTAGCTTGAATTAGCTAGATTAAAACCTGAACTGCAGAGCTCAGTGCTATCCCTATTTTGTATGATTATCTGCTGTATAAAGTTGTCTGGACCAAAAGGCTTATAGTGAAGTCCTCAGAGGAAGACTTTTGGAGACTTGCTTCCTCCCTGATAACTATTTGTCTGATGAGAGAAGAGGGGGTTTAGGGAGTTTCTATGTAAAAGGGAGTACAACAACTGGCATTCTGTGACGCCAGGCCAAGCTGTGAAAGACACTGACAGGACGTCCAGCCCACTACTTCTGACAGGGCAAAGGGCACAGAAAAATGTAATCTCAGGTTTCAAAGGATGACAAGAACCAGAAATTTAGCTTAACTGATTTGAACTCTCAAGTCCATGGCACTACAGTGATTGAACAACTGGTCCATCAGCTGGCAGGGCATAACCCTGAGCAACCCTGAAGGAGAGGACTGATAAGGGAATATCAGAGAGGTGCTCTTGAGAAGTATTAGATACTTGAAGAGCATCATCCAGAGAAGAAAATATTGCCACAGGTGTCCAAGGTATGGATCTTGGAGAGGAAATGCAGGGTAGGGTTTTTAAAAGATGGGTGGGGCAGGGGACGGGAGGGGAGATGCTATTTAGAGCTTTGCCTAACCTTTTGTGACTGTACCAGAAAGATTCCCCCAATTCCCACAGGCCTTGCAGCAAGCCTGCCATGATTATCCAAGCGCATAGGAACGTGCAAGGGAATGTCAAAACTGACCCTGAGTTTGAGAGCTGAAGGGGAATGGTGAAGCTTACAGCGATGGGCAGAGGAGGAAGAGTGGCAGGTTCAAATTAAAGAATTACCTGTGATCTTTTTACCTTTGGGTGAAAAGGAATCATCCTGAATACACTAAATTGTCAATTCAACTCACAGAATGGAACAGAAACGGACAGGACAGGGAGGTGAAAATATTCAGCCTGGGAATAATAGCAGAAAACAAGAGAAAATAAAGTGTACGGTGAGAAAACAGGAGTCTGTAGTGACTTTGAGAGAGTCCCGTGGAGAAGGGAGAAGGAGCTGCTCTAAGAGATGCTGAAAGAGCAATAAAGAAGGTAGACGGAGAGCCACAAGGGGGTACTGCCACAAAAGCCAAGCAAGAAAAGAGTGATCAAGGGTATCAGATTAGACAGGAAGGTCAAAGAGGACACAGAGATTCCCGTGTTAGCCAGAAAGAGGTCATTTGAGACCTTGGTGAATTAGTTTGAATGGGGAGGGCTGGAGCCAGCTTGCAATGAGTCAGAGGAAAGGAAATCAATGCAGTGGTCGTAAACAGGCCTTTCAAGTCACTTAGAAGTGAAAGGGAGAAGGGACGGCTGCGAGAAAAAGAAAAGCTGACCTGTTTGCACTGGAAATCACAAACAATGTACTGCTTATCCCTTTCCCTTCCTCAGTGTATGAATTACCTTATTTTTTTGTTTTCTGATGGATTTTGTTGTTTTCATTTTGAAGATCAGAGAAGTTTCCAGACTCCCTGGATTTTAACAATCACCCATTAATATATCTCAGGCACCTACCCAAGTAAACGCATATGTATAGCAGCCTGTATGAATTTCTGTCTCTTAAATTTATTACTCAATCTCCATTTAACCATAGAGCTTCATTTGTTTTCATGATCACTGCTTGTATGATGTCTGGTACTGGAGTTCATTGGTGCCAAACTAAAATTAAATTTGGTTTTAAATCCCTGGAAATCCTACAGAAACATGAAGTGAGTGATTGTGCTATAGAACACACTGTAGAGAAGCCTGACTTACATGCTGTTTCTCCAAAAACATGTTTATTTTTTTCAAGACATACATTTATCCCACCAATCACAGATTTTGCCAACCTGGCAACATTTAAAAGATGCGAAAAACATTTTGATAGAAATGCAGCAGCTTAGGATTTAGTCATACAATTCTCACTGGAATGAAAAGGTACCTCACAATGGGAAACATTTGAGAATTACACGGGAATATGGACTTGTGATTTCTGGCACTGCCTTTGGGGTCAGTAAGTACCTGTGCCTGGAAGAAAAACAGAGTAGTGGGGTTGAGAATTTCCACAACAGGCTTGAAGCAATTCATTTTAAGACCACAGGTTTCACATGCCACCTTTTGCTCATGACGCCTTGATTTTGACAGAGTGAACACCCAAAAAAGAAAAGGCCCTCTGAATTACAGTTTGCTTCTAAAAACATAACTGAAGTAATAGACATGCTGTATACCAGACAGCCCTGCAGCCAGGTCACTGGTGACCCATAGTGCCTTTCTGGGTAGCCTGTAAAAGATTTTAATCATGGGTGTTCCTTACAGAAATTGCTGATGGGTAAGGAGACAGTGGCTGCAGAGCCGCTTCTAGCCATGTGCCCCCTCCATGGGCATCAGCCTGGGACCTGGGAGCCCCAGAGCTCTCCGTGCCAGGGCAGGCTACTCCCCAGCTCAGACACATTTTGCTTTGCAGCCTGTGGTCTGTTGTCCCACCTGTAAAGTGGTTCTCCACAAACAAAACTTAGAGAGCACCTAGTGCAGGCTATAATGCATTTTTAGAAAGAAAATCGCTTTAATGATATTTAGCTTCACCTTTCTCTCCTCCAGAGCAATAAAGAAGTTTATCTGACTTGATTTTTTTTTCTTGATATTTAAATCAATAATTTCATCCATGTTAAATGAATACCATCTACAGCAGATTTAATTTCAAGTTACGAATAAATAATCTTAGAGATTTAGCTTGTTTTTCAAATAGTGAATTACTCTCACTTCAGATTTTGCAAATGTGTTTTTGATTTGCAGATGTGGGTGGAATATTCTGCACAAATACATCTCCAGCTACGCTGTGCTCTCCCCAGAGACTATTAATGTGGTTGGTCACTTAGCTCTTATAGAAACCGCACCCAGGATTTAATGAAGTTTACAATTTAAAAAGCAAGAAATTATTACCTTTAATAAGCTGTGAATAATCTTGATTGCACATATATGCACACACACATATTTAGCTCATCTACATTTGAATACAAGGTTTCGGACTGAAGTTATCTGCTAAATTTCCTGTGGGGAAAGCCCACTAAAAGAGCCAGAGCTTAAACCTCTGAAATGGAACAATAATTCTGGGCTACATTCCCACATGGTTTACACTGCTGTAATGTTACTGTGGGCAAGGTAAATATGGTAGTGTTTCAGCCCAAGAACACAGCTCACAGCCTCTGCAAACACCCAGCTGGGTGCCATTTCCCCACTCCACGTGACTGGCACACAAGAGCCAGCCTTCCTGGCAGTGTTTCCATCCTCCCCCTAGGAAAACAAGTGCGTTGGAAAAGACAGTCACTCTTCCAACTTCCCTTCGGTCATACATAGGGCTGCACAGGGAGGGATTGGGTGCTATACCCATGTAATAGGATTGCTCTTCAATGACTGCTTGGTGTCTCCAGAGTTGGGGCTGTACGGCATCACACAGCTTTCTCAAGGTCCTGTATCATGGTTACACTCAGACATAGCCGTTTTCATTTCATGGGATTTTTTTCTAGCATGTGTCCACCGTGTAGATTATTCTCCCGTCCTTCCTTCTTTTTTTTAAAATGTCCTCAGGAACCAAACTTAGTAGTAGTAGGTACATTACAAGCAAACACATGAGATACCAAGGATTATTTATGAAGTACCTGACAGTGATATTTTATACCCAATCTTTCTCCACGGCGTATGCTATGTGAAAAATGCAGATTTTCTACCTCAGACAGTTTTGGTTTAGGTGTTTTTGTCCAAATTATGCAGGCCATTGTTAAGATTTTGCAAATTCACAAATAGAATCATAGAATCATTTAGCTTGAAAAGACCTTTAAGATCATCAAGTCCAACCAATACTACAGGTATTGCCGGGAAGTCTAATTAATGCTACGGCATCTGAACAAAACATTCATAATTTTTCCAAGCATTCAAAAACATTCACGCTTATTTAGTTCCTACCTGATAGGTACTACTGACCAAATATTCCCCAGGGAGTCAGCCCACAGTTGTGTAAGATTTTCACATGACTACACATGTCAGAAAGCCATTAGAAATATTGCAAGCTGTGCCTGTTCGTATTTTTGCCATGTTCCTTGGCTTTCTCACAGCATCATCTGATGCAATGTGAACTTCTGAATTGCATCAGGCAAAACTAAGGGATCCTGAATTTTGTCTTTCCTCACTTGAGTACTAAGAAGCTGCAAAGTTTTGACTTTCAATGATGTTACCTTTCCTGGCAAAGTGAAGAAATATATAGAAGAGAAAAGGGGCACAGTTAAAATGGCACAGTACTTTGAAAGGATGAGGGGGAGCCTTTGCAATTCTAATTATTTACATAACTGTAATCACTAAGCTGCAATATTCCTGTCCTCCCATTAAAAAATGAACCATTTTGGCCCATTTGCTTGAAAATTTGTTGTTGAACTTTAAAAAGTCTAATGGCATGTGTTCTCTCAGCAATTAGAGTACTCTGTTAATAGTGTTTCAGGATGCTGCAGCTCTGTGCCATGACCTCAAACTCTTTGTATAAACAGAAAGCACCAGCTGGAGTCAGTGGGCATTCTGATGAGCAAGTATTGAAGAACCCTTTAAGTTAGCTTGAGGGGCAAGGAACAACAGGGCAATGTGGCTGAGTGGGAGGCTCTTTTGGTGTTGTGGTCAGTAGCTGGAGCAGGTTGGATAGGAGAGCGTGTTTGAGTCAGCCCTCAGTACCACATGTAGAATAGCGCTCCAACTGCACTGTTGCGCTGCAGGAGAATGGAAATTCAGATTAATCAAAGGCAGGGAGAGAAAGGGGACTTTTTTCCATAAATGCAGAATTTTATCCCTTATTGTAAGATAAACCATTCAATCACCTGTGCTGTTTATTTTATTACTGATAAACACTTAGCAGTTACACAGTCAAAACAATGTTTTGCCCAAGAGGAACAAATGCAAAACAGTTTTAAGAAATGAAAATAAAGCACTGCCAAATTGTATGCAAACTATTTCAGATTGGTTCCTGTTTGTTTTTCCATGAAGAATTACACATCGTATTATGTATGTTAATGCAATGCATTTTCATTAAATACAAAACAATAATGTGACAGAGTAAGGAGCAGAGTTGGACACTTAGTCTGAGGAACTGGGCTCAAAAAGTTTCTATCAATTTTATACATACATTTCCTACCCTGTTCAATTTTAGACTAGTCACAGTTCTCCCTGCCTCTTTCTGCTCTTTCTGTAGAAGGTGGTGCTAACAACGTATGGCTTTTGTGGACAAAGGTTGTTGAAATTGGGTCACCTGAAAAGGCAGAGTGGTCACGTCTTCTCCAAAGTCATGTCTTTTGAGCATTTCCAAATTTTTTAAATGGAGAGCTTGATCTCTGCTAGGTATCTCAACAACCCTCATTTGTATCCTTCAAGAATGCCTCAATTAGTTTAGTATTAATTAATGTTCTTGTATGTTTATAGTTTATATGACTTTCATAAGTCCCATATCCCTAATTACTCTGCTAATTAGAGGAGAGTCCCATGCTTGTCTTAGTTGCACCTGCCTCTAGAATTTTCTGTGGAGAGCAAATTTAAAAAGCATTTTGTTCTGGTCGTATACGAACCGGATACTAAGCTTTAACCAACATAATAACATATGCTTTCTTCCCAATAGTTATATTTATTCTGCAATAAATTCAAAAGTTTTCTCTGGATACCTCAGTAGAAAGTGGAAGCACAGATACAATGAACTTCAGTAGCCTGCCTAGATTTTTACAGGATATATTAACTAGACTCAAGCTTTTAATGCATACTGCTTTTGGTATTCCTTCTAAATTCACGGCAATGAGATGATCTGAGGATTGTGCGTAGTTTCAAAGACTGTATCTGAACTGTGATTTCAGGAATGATCTGAAATCCCATGTCCAGCAGCACCACACTCCTCTTCCCCCATGTCCTGGTCCCTAAGGCAAGGGGGCCGGGGAGGGGGAAGCCCAGACAGGCAGGTGGGACAGAGCTGCTACCTCCCTGCTCAGGGAAGCTGGGCACCAGGACTGCAGAGCACACTGTTTAAAGTACCTGCCCTCAACTCAAACACAACCAAGGACTGCAGCTCACAAAGGAACAAAAATTCACGTAAAAAGAGAAAAGGTCCTGAAAGTATCCACCTCCTGAAGGGATTTCTGACTTAGCTTCAGGCTGCATGACATACCAGACTAGGTCCTCAGGTATTTACCATCTGGTATGAATAAAGCCCCAATGACACGTGTAGTCCTCAAAGATTCTTCTCAATGACAAAGGAACTAGGGTAGTTACTCTCACCAACAACCTGGCTCTGCACCTTAGTTATGACTTTGCAGCTTCTTCCTCTGACAGGGCACCCCTGGGTCCCAGATACTATTTCTGTTTTATAAGAAAGGAATAACAGTGTCACGGAGCAGAACAAAACCAGATTTAAAATGTCTATTCCTCATTAAAATTGTGCAGCAACCGCAGGCCATCTGAACAAGGAGATAGGGTTAAGATTCATATTTTAGTCAACAAATAGGCTGTGTTTACATCATAGAATAATTTTCTGTCCGTCAAAATAATGTTGAAAGAAACAGCATTTGTCACTCCCAAAGACCTCAGGATATTGATGACAGGCTGAAAGCAGCAGGGATTCCCTTTGAATCAAACACACAATCTTCTTCTGCTGCATCCTTCCAGCTGAAACTTAGGCAACACACCCCAGACACAGCTCTGACTGGGTCTGAGTTTTGAAGGCAACCTCTGCAGTCCCCTGCCATGGTCAGGTGTGACCATAAAAAGGAATAGGTTTTTTAGACTTGAAGTGAGCCAGAACCTCAGTGATCCTAGAGAGGGTATATGGTACGTTTCCCATGCCTTGTTAGGCTTCCAGTTTTCATCTTTTCTGAAATTTGCCTTAGAATTTCTTGCCTCTCCTTCAATAACACTATTAGGACAGAAATTAAGTAAACTGATCATCAAGTAATTGAACATCTCAGTTGTTGCTGTTGTAAGACTCGCTCTCTCACATAAAAGCAGATAGAAGTCTTCTCATGGGGTGGTAAGGAGCTCTTCACAAAAGGATATACCTGTTCTTCTCCTGAGACCTCATTCAAAAGGCATGGTTGAAGAATAACTACAAAGCTCAGGTGAAGGTATTTTCTGATGCAGATATGCCAGCACTGTGAAATCAGGCAGATTATGAAGACAGGTAGAGGGTGAATTCTTATCCATAAAATAATAATTTCTGACTTTTAGAATACACTCTTTATGTAATATTAAAGAGGGAAAACACATTTCAGGCTTTTAGGATATCAGAAGATTGTTGATGGTTAGTGGGGGGGGGAGAATTTTAAAGAACAAAGGATTATTTTAGCCTGGATCGGTGCAAATGAGTGCTTCTTGTACTGTCACTTTTAAAGCCAAAGTTTCTGCACTATTAGCTGGCTGAATATTTGCTTATTTTGCATTTTTTAACACTACACTCTATACAGTGCCACTTACTATGAGGAACTGAAATTTATTACAGTTTGTGGGAGTTTTATGACTTGGAACAGCAAAGTGATTTAAAAGGAGTGAACATTTTAGTAAAGATTTTTTTCAACTGTGCTATCCAATTGTTAAATGGAAAAAACCATAGGTAAGAGGATTAGACTAAATCATGAATAACTGCCAATTTCCTTCTCTTTCTAGAGTAACACAATGTATCAAA
Organism: Aptenodytes patagonicus; assembly: GCF_965638725.1. Taxonomy (NCBI): domain Eukaryota; kingdom Metazoa; phylum Chordata; class Aves; order Sphenisciformes; family Spheniscidae; genus Aptenodytes; species Aptenodytes patagonicus. Next base: position 93,463,058 of record NC_134951.1, read on the forward strand.
GGTTTAAACCATTTCAGACAAGTTTAAACCTCCTAGTAGTGTAGCATAAAAGGCGGCATTATTCAGCATATAGTGTTTGCAGATTTGTTAGGTTTTTAAAAGAACATAGTGATGACTGCAGAAATTATACATGTCTACAGGGTCACATTAATGTGAAGAATGCGAAGAGAAATAGGTCAAACTTTGAGGAAGTTTGAGTCTGAAGATGACTCAGGCCCAAAATCTAAGCATGAGGGACTCCGCAAGGACCAGACTGTGATTATAAAGCTAAAACAGGGACTTGAGGCTCCTGAAAGCCATCGTGATCACGCTAGACACTGTAGTATCAATCCAGAACTGCACACAGATGTGGGTAATGCACTTGGATTTTCAAAGACTTTTCCATGGATGCAGAGCCCCTGTACATAAGGACCCAGCCAGACCACTGGAGCCAACTTCCTGAGTCCAGACTACAGCGCTGACTGGAGCTGTGCTCCAGCTGTCCTGAGTGCCCCGGCTGCGGGCACCACCACTCTGCTCTGCTGAAAGGTAGCTGACCACGAGGGCAATGTGAGGGTCGATGGAGTGGCCTCTGGCCACGCTCTGAGCTCAGCGGAGAGACAGGAACAAGGTGCTGAGGGTGACATGGAGAGTCCCAGTGAGGAGCCGGATGTCTTCATGGTGACCATGACCCAGCTTCTCAGTTGGGCTGGGAATGCCACCGGCCGTATCTGCATGCTGCAAGTCAGCTTGGCGGGTGAGCAAAAGTAACTCACATCCACTTGAAAAGTACCACGTAGACATAACCCTCTGTAAAAGAGGAATGAATAAACAACTCTGGCTGGATGATCAAAAGTGATGGGATGCCTTCAGCTTCCAAGCCTTGCAGACAAAGACTTGCAGATTCAGATTTTTCTGACAGCTGCATGCAGACAAGCTTGTGTAACTCTGGCCTGGACTGAGGAACGCTGCGAGGCAGGCACGCAAGCCAGGGCTTGTGCAGACACCTCGGTCATGGGCCCTTCCCACACTATGGGGTGGGAGAAGAAGATAGGATCCCCTGGGGGATGCACAAAAGCTCTGAGCACGTTTTTTGCCCAGAAGCAGTGAAATAATGGGAAGCAGCTATGGGGAGGGTGAGCGCTGGCACAACCTCCCAGCAGTGCAGCTACAGCCAGCGAGCAAGTGTGTGAGCATGGCAAAGAAACACGGGATGTCTAAGGAAACAACAAAGTCCTGCTTAAGTGGCCCAGGCACTCCCAGTCTCAGAAAAAACTATATGAAGGGGATCTCCCTCCCTGCCAAATGAGAGACATGTGTCGTTGCATGAGAGATTCGTGTTTAGCCAAACAAAGTGAATCACAAGCAATCTCACTGCTGAGGCACCTTCACCCGCTTTCCATTGCCTTCCCCCAGTAAGACTCAGGCAATTTTGGCAAGACCTGGCAGAGGTGCCAAAGCCTGGGCAGGTCACACCGCTAGTATCCAAAGCGAGGGGAACACAGGGACACCTCAGCCCCCCACGGCAGCTGGAGCCCCCGTGGTTGCATGGGGCCAGCCCCACGGTGTGTCTCCCAGCACTGGCTGGCAGGTGGGAGACACAGGGAGCCGAGCAGCCAGGGGCTAAGGTCTCTAATAGGGATGAGCTTTGGGAGGAATATGGGCATATTGTGATAAGGCGTGGAACTATGGAGGCTGAGGGGCTGCAGAGCTTTGGAAATTGGGACAGAACTAAGCAAACTGCACCTGAAGTGCTGAAAGTGAGACCTTAGAGAGGAGAGAAATACATGGGGAACCATAGCTGGTAGTTAGGCTGGCAGATGTAGCAGAGAGATTAATACTTTCCTATCTTTTGTACCTTCAGAAAAAGCCCTGAAGCATCCTGAATAATAGAAATAGGCTAGTATAAGGGGGGCAAATTTAAAAAAGTAAGTGTAACTTACTAATTATTTGCCTTTGGTTTTTTACCCTAAAGATCTCCTCTTTTCAAAATATCCTGGAATTTTCGTTTTAATTTCTTAATGTGAGGCTCAGTGTTAAAATACTATTCTCGGGCTCTGAGTTCCAAACTGAGATAGGTAGTTAGACCATTACAGATAGCTACATAGATCTGTATGGTTTCATCCACTATTCTCCCATTACAGTCCAAGAACCTAATATTTGATAAATTCTTTGTCATGTCACATCTAAGAACAAAATATAGTAATTACAGCTGAGTGAAAAATAGGTTTCCCACTAGGAAAAAAAAAAAAAAAAGCAAGAGAGATTTAGAAAGCTGTCTCCATCCAACATCAAGCTAAGCCCAAGCCTCAGAAAATCATTTAGAGGCAAAAATCCTTGTGGATTGGGTTTTGGTTTGCATTGTTAGCTTAAACTTTTTAAAAAATGACATGTCAGTTCAAGCTGGAAATTTTAATGTAGAAAATTAGATTCATCAATTTCTTTTTATTTTCATTTTTAATAGGCAAAAATGAAGTGAAATAATCTTTTGACATCAACAAGTTTGATATCAGTGAATCAACATTTTCAGACAAAAAGGCATAGCCCGAAAATTCCTACCTCATCTACTAGATGCCCCAAATCACATCTTTCTCAGACTAAGACTACTTTTTTTCTGAGGCAGACTGTTGAACGGTGCTTTTCTGTGACTCATATTTATCCCAGCATGAATTTACACATTTGTAATGTCAAAAAGAGCAAACTTCAGTATGATTAAAAAACCCATCTCAGGCTTTCCTGTAGAAGATATCTAAATAGCATGACAAATTGCAAGATCCCCTTTTAGCCTGCAGGTAGAAATTGATGTAGAGATCAACAGATGAACTGATAAGCATGAAGAATACAACTGTACCTGGCAAGCATTATAACCTTCAGGAACACTTGGCACATCTTACAATATCCATTGCTGTGAGCTGATGCAGCTTAAAAGGTTAACAAATTTATGCATGCCTCGCATTCTCATTTCTAGCGTGGATCCTTCCAAACGTGTCACATGTACTCATCCTCATTGAAGATTAACTGCACAACAACTTTGAATTGTTAAAACAAGCTGTGTTTGAGTTCTGGGAAAGGAAACCCCGGCCACAATACTTTCAACAAAGCAAAAATAGCCTGATGTTTCATAGCTCAGGTAGACTGCCTGATTTCCTAGAAACTTTCACATTTGGTCTGTGACCTGGCATTAAAAGTGTTACATCAGTGGAACTTTAATGGAAAAGGTTTATGGGGTAAAAACCCTAAACTTCATTCTGCAGAAGCTGCTTCATTTAAATTATGTATTCAAGACTGCAACAGCATAATTATTAGCCCCGTCTGTTGTTCCTTTTTATTTCAGTGTTTTACTTTGCATTGCATTCGTGCTTTCAGTAGAGAATAAAGATGATGCCTTCTAGAAGCTGTTTACCACTTTCAGTAATTGCATAGTTCTATGAACATACCTTCACATTCAGATGTTATGTCCATAAAGCCATCACATGCTGAAGAGTCCAGTTTACTTTGCTAATAACTGTCATGAAATTCACTTCCACAGAGTTGTTTTTAATAGTTACTTGCTAGAAATGACTATGAAGTATTTTTGTAGGTAACTGAATATTTGTTTTTCTCTGATGGCTGTCCTAACTATTTCCCTGTAATGTATTTCTGTTGTCTGTGTGCTCCTTAACAAGAGATGGTGTATTCCTCAAACAATAAAGGCAATCCTTCAGGTGCTGCTGATGCTGTTACAGCCTTTACAGGTGGGTAAGTAGTTGCTGGGGTTTGATTTGTTCCACTAAATTGCTTTTTATGTCTTCTAACTGCAGCACACTTAAAGGTGCATTTGCTTTCCTTCTGGTGTTTAGTGGAAGCTGTACTTTTTATTAGACTCATTTGCTAAACCTATACTTTGCCTTACATTGCTCACCTTTGCTTTCCCTTTAAAACTTTTCTTTTTCTATTCTCTCTGTCTCCTTTAGTGAAGTCCAGCTTGTGACTTGGAAAGCGGGACTGAAACTGAGGAGAAGGGCAGGGGGAGGAACCTCTGCCAAGTGCTGAACATGCTCCTGTGCTGCCAGTGCAGCAACACTGCCCAGCCCCGAGCTGCACGCAGGCAGGCATCGGCAGGGCTGCTCACTCACGCCGCTCCAAAGCCCTGCACCTCTGGCACCCAGGGGTGGCTAGTGCTGAGGTAACGGGTGGCAAGGGGGATATCCAGGCTCACTTTGGGCACTGCTCAGCAGTGAATTACTATTGCTTTCAGGAGGGGAAAGGAGCTGAGTGGGATTCTGAATCACAGGTTTGTCCTTCTCACGGCAGATTTCATACAGAGCCTGGCTCGGTAGTCTGCTGAGAATTAAAATTTAGTTCTAAAGCTGTAGTTTTTCTCCCTAAACAAATCAAACTTTCCTTAAGGAAATATAAAGGAGAAGATGAAAGATATTTTCTTTTCTGGGAGATATTTCCAAAGGGGGGGAAAAATGTAGTAACTTCTGAAGTTGGCTTTAAAGTCTGATTTTCAAACTCTGATTGGTCCATTCATAAATTCTCCCACAAGCCAACTAAAAGTCATATAACTTTGCCTAAATATAATTTACTTTTGATTTTACTTATTTTTTGCCTGTCTTCATCTTCTACCTCATTTCCAAGGAAATGACTAACCTTCCTCCCATATATCCTTTCAGCCTCCAGGCTGAATGTAATTTGGTTCACTTTAGTAGTACACGTGTTTTAAAACATGGCTAAAACATGCACTTCCAAGGAAAAAGTATGTAGCAAGGTGTCACCAGGAAGACTTGAAAAGAGAAAGAAAAGTAAGACAAGCATAATAAGGGACATCTCCAAAAAAACCCCAGAAAATAGGACATGTAATGCAAATCCATACTGGAACAAAATAAAAGTAAATTAAGTCATTTCAGTACTAGTAGTACATTAAATCTCTTCACTTTTTAAATATTTTCTTCACTCCTTTTTCCCCTCTTCTTCTTCTGCTTGAGAACACAATGAAGGACCAGCATCACTCACCCTGAGTAGCACCTTACTGCAGAAATAGCCTCATGAAACCCAGTTTCTCTACTTAGGGGGAACTGGTGATTGATAGTGTATAACCAATGACACTAATTGGTGCATCCTATTTCTGCATCTGTCTCAGCCATTCAGCTGAACTTTGGTAGGTTGCAGGAACGACTTTGATGGTTTTGTCCTGGAGAAGAAAGGAAACCCAGTTCATTCCTGCTGAATGTAATTCCCTTTTGAAGAAGCCTCGTCCTTTTCTTTCCTCACCTGTAGAAATCTGGTTGATTTTTCCAGGTTAATCTAGCTCTCTTGCTAAAGTCATAATGATGTATTCTCCCCTTAACCTCATGCTTGGATGCCCTGCACGGAAAGGATCCTGCAATTATAATTAAAATAGATCCATAGGCTGGTTCAGCAGCATGCCTGTGCTCGCTCCCATCTGTTAAGGGAGCAGTAATACCCACTAACAAGGTAATAGGCCAGTTTCAACAGGGCATAAAAGCCAACTGAAGATTAGCTTAGAGAGGTATCCTACCAAACACGGCAAGTGCCATATTTTCTGCCAGTAGGACCTTCTGTTTGCAAACTATGCCAGCTCAGAGCCAAATGTTTCATTACAGAGGACTGTAGCACCTGTGAACATAAACCAGTGAATCAGTGCCTCTCCTCTGCCTCTAGTTTCCTTGTCAAGATAACTGGGTGGAGTTCTACCTTCAGTGGCATAATACTGTTACTTATCCACATTTTTTGGTTATGTTTGCAGCAGTACCTCCTAAATGCTAAGGCCTCTTTAGTCTCAGTTAACGCCACCACTTTCCTGAGGGTCTCCCCTGAAGAATCCTTGTGCATAGACAGTAGAAAGTTCAGTTTTGAATCACTGGTCTTCAGAAATCATATTTTTTTTCCTGTGCATGTTACATATCTTGAGGGAGAGATTGAGAAAAAGAAAGAAAACACAACCACATAAACCAAATGAAGCTTAGTTTTATATAGCATCTTTCAGGCTAAGTGTACCCACCAGCAACTGACAACAGTGTGAACTGGATGCTCCCAGCTGTCCTTACTCGATATTTTAAAGGCACGGGGCTTAGCTTCAGGACAAGGTTTGGTGCTCTGGATCCTGGATGGTCAGAGGCACTTCCCTCTGATCTTAAGAAAGAAAATTTCAACCTAAAATGGAGCTGAACTTCAGAGATATCTAGGCTGTTCTCCAGCATGCTCAGCATTACTTGGTGCCCCCTTGAGGAAAACCTTTTCTGAAAGCCTTACCCATACCTCAGTCAGGCAGGGCAAGGGTGCTGCTCTTGCTTTTGGGGCTCCTTAAAAAGTTATGACAGAAGATCTAAGGATGTTTTTGCTGCAATATGTCCAAATGCCACAATTAGTCATCTTGGCCTTCCAGCAGTAGGTGTGGTTCTCTCACATAAGAAGTGAATGCAAACATGTTATACGATAACTTTCAAAAAAGTGCTATATAATATCACTATATTATGCTTTCCAGCCTTCTCCAGCTAGATTTGGCAAAAGACCTTCTGCCATAAAAACCTGGCTGTATATTTGAGACAATCTAATAAATAATTAAAGGAAGTACCTACCTTAATGAATTTCTTAGAACTTTAAATTTAATATTTTTTTAATGAGAATTTCTTGTTCAGTTTTCCAAACAGATTCCCTGAGAGAAAGGCTTATTTTCAGCCAATTGATGGCTGGGTTTGCCCCAGTTCCTGCCATCTATAGCTTTTATAGTGGTCAAAACCCTAGAAGAAATGGAGGGATGGAATCAACCATAACCTGAAATGATGAGAAGAAAAAGAAGAGAGGGAGGTTCAGCATTCACACAGCTCTTACTCCACTGTGTGATCTGTGGTACACAGGGTACACAGGGCAGTGGTAATGGAAAGGCTAAATCCCGTTACCCTTCCCTCTTCCTCTCCCCTGAGGCAAATCTGCTCCTACAACACATTTCATTGCTCTAATGACCATTTTATAATGTGTATAAAGCATTCTTTATTTATACCACTCCAGTTAGTATTTGTGGTACAAGAAAGCTTAATTGGGACCTCCAATGCAATTAATTCATAGCTATAATTCCAGTGAGAAAGGACTATAACACAGGACTGACAGGGAGTCCTGTGTGGCTGTGAATGATGAAAGAAGAATGCTACTTGAAATACGTTGACACTGTACAGTATTTGGTTTTGTGTTCCCCAGTCATAAAATGTCTTTTGGGATGAAAGGCAGACATTTTGGGTTAGTTAGCTCCTATTTAATTATGTGGCTTCCAGTGTAAAAGGATTTATTGAAAGGACTCAAAAAGGGAGAAGAATGGAAAGGACTCTCACGCATATTTTCAGGGTTTTTTCAAAGTTTTTCGTTATACAAGTACTCAGGGATCTCACCAGAGTAAATTCTGATTAAAAACTAAAAGTGTTTTCATATTTTGAATAGTATTAGACAATGTTAGGGCGTCCACAACTTCCCTTGGAAATCTCCATCGCTTGATTTTTTTCTTGCAGTAACTGGATGAAATCCAAAGAAACCATTAGATGTTATTCAGGATTTAGCCCATATTTTTCTCCTTATTTTTAAACCTAAAGTTTTCCATGTTGCATTTAATCTCATTATTTTTGTTCTGATTGTTATTTCCTATGTGAACCACTTTGCCAGTGTCCTTAATGAATCTGGTTTAATTTATTTCAGACCATTTCTCCAATGTATGATGATTAAACTGTATTTTATTCTCATTCTCCCATGAATTTGCAATCCCTCCCTGCTTTGTGTCATCTGAAAATATCATTGGCATTCTTTGTATTTCATCCTTCAGTTCATTCATGGAATCATTCAACACATGTGGCACATGGGATGCCCTGAAGTGAAGAAAAATGGACAATGAGATGCAGACAGTCTGGGACAGAATTTGTCAGCAAGATATAAAATGAGAAAGCCAGAAAATTGGTCTGGTTTCTGAAGCATTTTCCTGAGCCCCTAGGCAAGATTCGTTAGGGGTATAACAAGAGAGTCATGTTGATTTCTTCTTGCTTATAATCCATTCAGTTTTTATTAGAAGAAGTTACATTCTTGGAAGAAGTTCACATCAGAATCTGGATCCAAACTTCATATTGGGTTGATGTCAGATGTTCACATATATTATGTTAATTGGGTCTAATAAAGTAGGACAGATGAAAACAGTGTTAACAACACAGTAAACAAAATAACGCACACAGAGCTTCAGCTACCTGGGTGTAAGTGAAGAACTATCTGAGACTGTAACACATCAATACACCTACCCATTTGAAAAATTAAGAAAAAAACAAAACCATAGAAGTTGAAATAAATAGCTAAATATGTTGATCCTTTTTCTCCGTATAGGTATGTTTTCCAGATAAACCGTTACATACAGATAAATGTTAACATTTTTCAAATGTCATCAAATTGTCCAGTGATTGCTATGGTGACCGAAAATCAACCTGTCATAAATACTGAACAGGTAAAAAAAGAATAAAAAGGAAATTTATTCTTTTTTTTGAGCTCATAACTAACACGGTGGAATAAAAAACAAGTACCTCACGGCATTTTTTTTCATTAAATTCTTCTCTATCGAGTCACAGGCTCTTGGGGAATAGTACAGTGGTATTTGGTAGCTGTTGGCTATGAGACTTAAGTTTCACTTAACACAATGCAGTCTGGATCTAGCACAGTCACCATACATTTGTTAACCACAAGTTTAGATGTGTGCTGTTAGATAGAAACACGTACGCAGCAAGGGAACATAGTTAATCCAAAGCCAAGGAAACACATATTTACTTGTTTTGTACTAGACTTATATTCAGCAAAGTATTAAATTCTATGGATTATGCTGTAACTGTTGGGCAAGGAAAAGCAGACAATAGGGTGTTCTTTGTTCCCTAGGACTGCTGAAGAAGAACTCCTCCTTTAGGAGCATACTGATATTTTCTCCTGTCTCGTTCAGCTATTCTTTTTCTAGTTATAATCAGAAGATTGAAACTACATCTTGGGAATAGTTTGTTTCACTGAATTTCTCTAAAGCCTGGTAATATTGTGGTTGACTGTCACTAGTAAGAGGTGAAAAAGCCAGTTAGAGGATGTCTGCATAATCTTTAGAGCAGTCTGTTCATCCCTCCAGACTGAGTTAATGGCACAGCACAAGATTCACCAGATCCAGCTGCAGAGCCTTATCTTAAGAATATATTGGGCTGGTGCAAGGACATGACTATTTTACAGTCTCAGTTTGCCTTGCTTTTGACACAGTTCAAATACTCATGCACAATTTCTGAAAGTTTAAACAGAAAAGCAGAAAAGTTTCAGCATAAAATTGCTGGATTCATCATTTACCATAGAGATGAATGAAGACTCACTCTGAGTGTTTTAAGGCACAGGGAGAGAAAGCACTGGAGTCTGCCACAAAATCTATCATGATGGGCACCGTTGCAAGAATTATTTATCTTGTACTGACAATAGCTCTGAATGACAATGAACATAACAAACAGGGCCAATCAGGTAGTGTTGTCAGACCTGCAGTCCCAATGGCCTCTCAGATACGGACTAATGATAGTCTGATGTTTATGGCTCATGTTTCAGTGCTGTGTATATAACCCAGCTGCTTTCTGCATAAGAGCTCTGTAGCAACAACAGTTTGAGCCTCCAAGTGCTCCTGCCTGGATTGTGAATTTATTTGAGAAGCACTAGAAATCAGAACATAAGTTGAGCTTGGTGAGACCAAAAGTCCCCTTGGCCCACCAGCTCATCTCCAACAGACACCAGCAGCAGTGACCTGGGGAAGAGTATAAGAGCAGAGCAAGCATATAGTGGTACTTCCCTGTGGTGGCCATATAGCTCTTTGTCATACCAGCACTGCAGGAGAACACTGCAGTTTCTCTGTATTATGTCTGGGAGGGAAAATTACCTCCATTCTTCTCAGGACCCATATAAATGACAGTCCTTCACTTCTGGATTCATTCCTATGAGAACTTCCCTTGATTCCTTCAGTTTTGAATAGCCTGTGACAACTGATAGAAACTTTTGTGCACCCAGATGTTTACATGAGAACGATCTTTCTCAGTGAAATTTTCCAAATGTGAAGGATGATTTCATTCACACATATCCAACTTTTTAAGAACACACTTAGAGGTTTAACTACCATGCTCTGTTTCAAGGCAAGTCATACTGTATTTTCGAGGCTAGTGTGGGCATACATTTCTGAAGTAACCATGCAATGCTTGGCTACCAAACTGAATTTTTCCATATTTTTTATACTGAGTCAACTTAATTTACGTAGGGCAATATGCTGTCTCCATAGGTATTAATATCTGGATAACATCCTTATAGAAACACAAAGCCCAACCCTCAAGTGCTATCAGAGGACTGGTTCTCTCAGTTGGATTTGAATACCGACTGCACAGTAAACTGCTAGCTATTCCAGAATGTACATTGTCATAGACAAGTTCATGTATAATTGAGACAAAAGCATTCTGTTTTATGAATCTTGTTTTGGTTTCAGCTCAGATAGAGTTAATTTTCTTCTTAGTAGCTGGTACAGTGCTGTGGTTTGGATTTAGGATGAGAATAATGTTGATAACACACCGATGTTTTAGTTGTTGCTAAGTAGTGCTCACACTAGTCAAGGATTTGTCAGCTTCTCATGCCCCGCCAGCGAGAAGCTGGGAGGGGGCACAGCCAGGACAGCTGACCCAAACTGGCCAGAGGGATATTCCATACCATGTGGTGTCATGCTCAGTATATGAACCGGGGAGCGTTAGCCGGGGGAGGGGGGTGACCGCTGCTTGGGAACTGGCTGGGCATCAGCTGGTGGGTGGTGAGCAATTACATTGTGCATCACTCATTTTGTATACTCTTTTATCATTATTATTATTATCATCATTATTATTATTATTTTCCTTTCCTTTTCTGTCTTATTAAACTGTCTTTATCTCAACCTGCGAATTTTATTTTTTTTTCCCAATTCTCTCTCCCATCCCACTGGGGGGAGGGGAGTGAGCGAACGGCTGTGTGGTGTTTAGCTGCCTGCCGGGTTAAACCACAACAGTCCCTTTGGCGCCCAACATGGGGCACGAAGGGTTGAGATAACGACAGAGCTGATCAGAGTGTGTTAAGGCAAGTTTGCTATAAGCATTCATCATATTGGTTTAACAGTCGCTGGTCACAATGTTGATTAATTTACTCTCAAAGTTGTCGTGCTTGCTCTCAAAGTTGTGTTATGTAACACCTTACTTGCTGTACATGTTCCCTGTTGTGCTGTCCATCACCTCTGGGGGCTGGATCAAGGATATAATTTTGCTGCACTGTGTAACACTACTGGTTTATGATGTGATAAAATTTTTGGTCATGGGACTAATTTTTGTATTTGTACTCAGTATTGCCATCATCTCCGTACCTCAGGAGCCATTTTGCAGAAACTATTAATAATTACACCTTTTAACTTTCCTCCTCGGGGAACCAATCTATGGGGGAGATGCAGGGGGACACTTTCCCTTGCTCCTTCACCTTCCCTTTCTCCTTCAGGGGAGTTACAACAGCTCTCGAGAATTTTGAATGTCCTTGGGATGTTCAAACCAGCATCTTCCTATTGCTCTCTCTCCTGAATGTGGTTCAGGTCATGATCTTGTTTAAGGTTAAACAATTATCTAAGAAAACCATCGAGAGATCAGTCCTGGTGACAGGCACTGCGGCTACTCAAACCCCAGTGACAGACACTGCAGCTTCTCAAATCCCAGCGACACGCCCTGTGGCTGAACCAGAGAACCAACCTGTGCCGGTATCAGTCGCCCCTACACACAAGAAGAAATACACAAGAAAATCAGCTCGTTTAGTAAGGGATGAAGATGAACCAGGGCCATCACGAGAACAGGAGGAGGAAGAGGCAGAACCCATAAATGAGATGGTAACCACCCAATCCCTATCCCTGAGTGAGCTGCGAGATATATGAAAAGATTTCAGTCGTCGTCCAGGCGAGCACGTTGTCACCTGGCTGCTCCGATGCTCGGATAACTGGGCCAGTAGCCTGGAACTAGAGGGTAAAGAAGCCAAGCAGCTGGGATCCCTTTCCAGGGAAGGGGGCATTGACAAAGCAATTGGAAGCCCTCAGCCTCTGGAGGCGACTCCTGTCAGGCGTGAAGGAAAATGTTACATGTCACCCATGGTGGATCACCATGGAGAGAGGTATCCAGTACCTGAGGGAATTAGCCGTGCTGGAGGTGATTTATGATGACTTGAAGAATGAACAGTTATCCAGAGATCCAGATGAAGTCAAGTGCACACGACCCGTGTGGTGGAAGTTTGTACGGACCGCACCATTGTTCATATGCCAACTCATTGGTAGTAATGAGTTGGAAAGACGGAAATGAACAAACAGTGGGTGAATTGGCTGGCCAGCTCTGGCAATACGAAGAAAGTCTCTCTTCCTCCCTACGGCCCTGTGTCTCGGCTGTGCAGAAACTGTCCCGGAAAGTTCAGCAACTCAAAGAGGATAGGTCCTACTCCCCACCTGTACAGACCAGTATCTCAGCCATAAGGAGCAAGCGTACCTCTGCTCAAGAGAGAGGTACCACAGGGGCCACCCTGTGGTTTTACCTACATGACCACGGAGAGGACATGAGGAAGTGGGATGGAAAATCCACCTCGACCCTAGAGGCACGGGTACGTGAGTTGTAAGGAAAAACAGCCACAAAAGGGGGTTCTTCTGGGAAAATTGCTGCTCCAGTTTCCAGTGAGCAGTTCCCCAGACAGAGTCGAAGGGCTGATTTTACTTCCGATCTTAATAAAGGGACTTTTGATTTGCATTTGCAAGAAGTGAGTAACGGATACTTATAACCAGGACTAGAGGGTCCCTGCCTCCAGCCAGGTGGAGGAAAGGGACAACCGGGTTTACTGGACTATGGGGATTCGATGGCCTGGCACATCAGACCCACAGGAGTATAAGGCTCTAGTAGACACTGGTGCACAGTGTACCCTACTGCCATCAAGCTACAAAGGGGCAGAACCCATCTGTATTTCTGGAGTGACGGGGAGATCCCAACAGCTAACTGTATTGGAGGCTGAAGTGAGCCTAACTGGGAATGGGTGGCAGAAGCACCCCATTATGACTGGCCCAGAGGCTCCGTGCATCCTTGGCATAGACTTCCTCAGGAGAGGGTATTTCAAGGACCCAAAAGGGTACTGGTGGGCTTTTGGTATGGCAGCCTTGGAGATGGGAGAAATTAAACATCTGTCCACCCTACCCAGTCTCTCAGAAGACCCTTCTATTGTGAGGTTGAAGGTCAAAGAACAACAGGTGCCGATCGCCACCACAACGGTGCACCAGCAGCAATATCGCACCAACCGAGACTCCCTGATTCCTATCCATAAGCTGATTCGTCGACTGGAGGGCCAAGGAGTGATCAGCAAGACTCGCTCACCCTTTCACAGTCCCATACGGCCAGCGTGAAAGTCTAATGGAGAGTGGAGACTAACGGTAGTCACACCGCCGCTGAGTGCTGCTGTGCCGGACATGCTAGAACCTCAACACGGAGTGGAGTCAAAGGCAGCCAAGTGGTATGCCACGGCTGATATCGCTAATGCGTTCCTCTCAATCCCTTTGGCAGCAGAGTGCAGGCCACAGTTTGCTTTCACTTGGAGGGGCGTCCAGTAGACCTGGAACCGACTGCCCCAGGGGTGGAAACACAGCCCCACCATTTGCCATGGACTCATCCAGACTGCACTGGAACAGGGTGAGGCTCCGGAACATCTGCAATACATGGATAACATCATTGTGTGGGGCAACACAGCAGGAGAAGTTTTTGAGAAAGGGAATAGTCCAAATCCTGCTGAAAGCCGGTTTTGCCATAAAACAAAGTAAGGTCAAGGGACCTGCACAGGAGGTCCAGTTTTTAGGAATAAAATGGCAAGACGGACATCGTCAGATCCCAATGGATGTGATCAACAAAATAGCAGCCATGTCTCCACCAACTAGCAAAAAGGAAACACAAGCTTTCTTAGGCATCGTGGGTTTTTGGAGAATGCATATTCCAAATTACAGTCTGATCGTAAGCCCTCTCTATCACGTGACCCAGAAGAAGAATGATTTCAAGTGGGGCCCTGAGCAACGACAAGCCTTTGAACAAATTAAACGGGAGAGAGCTCATGCAGTAGCCCTTGGGCCAGTCCGGGCAGGACAAGATGTAAAAAACGTGCTCCACACTGCAGCTGGGGAGAACAGCCCTACCTGGAGCCTCTGGCAGAAAGCACCTGGGGAGACTTGAGATTTACCCCTAGGGTTTTGGAGCTGGGGATACAGAGGATCCAAGGCCCACTATACTCCAACTGAAAAAGAGATATTGGCAGCATGTGAAGGGGTTTGAGGTGCTTCGGAAGTGATCGGCACTGAAGCAGACCTGCTCCTGGCACCCCGACTGCCGGTGCTGGGCTGGATGTTCAAAGGGAGGATCCCCTGTACACATCATGCAACTGGTGCTACGTGGAGTAAGTGGGTCGTACTGATCACACAACGGGCTCGAGCAGGAAACCCCAGTCGCCCAGGAATCCTGGAAGTGATCATGGACTGGCCAGAAGGCAAAGATTTGGGAATATCGCCAGAGGAGGAGGTGACGCATGCGGAAGAGGCCCCACTGTATAACAAACTACCAGAAAATGCAAAGCAATATGCCCTGTTCACTGATGAGTCCTGTTGTCTTGTGGGAAAGCATCGGAGGTGGAGGCTGCTGTGTGGAGAACTGTACGACAAGCGGCAGAAACTGCTGAAGGAGAAGGTGAATCGAGTCAGTTTGTAGAGGTGGAAGCCGTCCAGCTGGCTTTAGATATTGCTGAACGAGAAAAGTGGCCAGTACTTTATCTCTACACTGACTCATGGACAGTGGCAAATGCCCTGTGGGGGTGGTTACAGCAATGGAAGCAGAGCAACTGGCAGCGCAGAGGCAAACCCATCTGGGCTGCCGCATTGTGGCAAGATATTGCTGCCTGGGTAGAGAATCTGGTTGTACAAGTCGGTCACGTAGATGCTCACGTACCCAAGAGTCGGGCCACTGAAGAACACCAAAACAACCAGCAGGTGGATCAGGCTGCTAAGACTGAAGTGGCTCAGGTGGATCTGGACGGGCAACATAAAGGTGAGCTATTTATAGCTTGGTGGGCCCTTAACACCTCAGGCCATCAAGGAAGAGATGCAACATACAGACGGGCTCATGACCGATGGGTGGACTTGGCCATGGACGCTATTGCACAGGTTATCCATGAATGTCAAACACGCGCAGCCATCAAGCAAGCCAAGCGGTTAAAGCTCCTCTGGTATGGAGGACAACGGCTGAAATACAAATATGGGGAGGCCTGGCAGATCGATTATTTCACACTCCCACAAATCCACCAAGGCAAGTGCTCTGTGCTTACAATGGTGGAAGCAACCGCCGGATGGCTGGAAACACATCCCATGCCACACGCCATCGCCCCGAACACTATCCTGGGCCTTGAAAAGCAAGTCCTATGGCGACATGGCACCCCCGAAAGAACTGAGTCAGACAACGGGACTCATTTCCAAAACAACCTCATAGACACCTGGGCCAAAGAGCACGGCACTGAGTGGGTGTATCACATCCCCTATCATGCACCAGCCTCCAGGAAAATCAAACGATACAATGGACTATTAAAGACTACACGGAGAGCAATGGCCGCTGGGAAGTTCAAACATTGGGACACACAGTTAGCAAAGGCCACCTGGTTAGTCAACACAAGGGGATCTGCCAGTCGAGCTGGCCCTGCCCAGTCAAAAATTTTATGTCCTGTAGAAGGGTATAAAGTCCCTGTAGTGCACGTAAAAAATATGCTGGGGAAGGCAGACTGGGTTATTCCTGCCTCAGGCAAAGGCAAAACCCTCCGTGGGGTTGCTTTTGCTCAAGGACCTGGGTGTACTTGGTGGCTGATGCGGGAGGATGGGGAAGTCCGATGTGTACCTCAAGGGGATTTGATTTTGGGTGAGAATAGCCAATGAATTAAATTATATGAGGTTAATTACTATGTAATCTTGTATAGCATCACTTCTGTGGTGGCTGTATGCCATATCAATGGTATCACGGTAAGAATCACCCAGATTAATTAAGAATGAACTTTGATGAAACCAAGCAAAGTGCAGTGATGGTAGAACCGGACAAGCGCAGCGGTGATGGGACCAAAACTGGCTTCAGCATGCAACAATGCAACACCACACACCATCTCTCCTGCCCTGAAGGACTGTTATGACAGATGGAGCCCAAAGTCATGGACTAAATGAACTCAACGAACATTTTAGAGGCATGGCCCATAGACTAAGGGAATGGTATCTGTGTGTATATATCAAAAGACAGGAAAAGTGGTGGTGATTAATTGGGATGTATTGGAAAGCGTGGGGACCTCAGCATGACGTAGATGGTATAGAATAAGGGGTGAATACTGTCCTGGTTTCGGCTGGGATAGAGTTAATTTTCTTCCTAGTAGCTGGCACAGTGCTGTGGTTTGGATTTAGGATGAGAATAATGTTGATAACACACCGATGTTTTAGTTGTTGCTAAGTAGTGCTCACACTAGTCAAGGACTTGTTAGCTTGTCCTGCCCCGCCAGCAAGAAGCTGGGAGGGGGCACAGCGAGGACAGCTGACCCAAACTGGCCAAAGGGATATTCCATACCATGTGGCGTCATGCTCAGTATATGAACCGGGGGGAGTTAGCCAGGAGAGGGGTGACCACTGCTCGGGAACTGGCTGGGCATCAGTCGGCGAGTGGTGAGC